>NC_089249.1:172613894-172920019 GCF_963930625.1 Muntiacus reevesi
CACATGAAGTCTGGTCATCCCTCTGTGAGCTCCAGGTGCAACCCCCCCATTCTGTACAGTGATCGATACACATACAGCCAGCCTCTGTGTGGTCCACTCCCTTCTATCCTCCCTACACCCAATCCTCACCTGCTTTCACAGCTTTCCTCCAAGCAGGTACAGTTAAGTTGCAGTTATTAAATCACTCCTTGAGATTCGGATCAAGATCACCTTGACTGGGATTTTGGGTACTAGCAATAACATCTAACACACATTTAACAAAATGTTCTTTAGTTTCCCTGTATTGAGTCAAAAAAAGAAGAAGAAGAAGGAAAGAAAGAAAGGAAAGAAGAAAGATACAAAGAAACAAAGATACAAAAACACCATCTTGCTCCATTACTTAGGAACAAGAAGTGTTTTCATTTAATATTGTCCAAATGACATGCAGTCAGCACATCACTGGGAGATTGTTAGGATGCCAGTTTTCAGGTCTCACTCTGGACCCACTGAGTCAGAAAAGCTGAGGAGGGACCCACCGTCTCATTTCTCAAAAGCCCTCCAGATATATTCTGATGGCATGCTGAAGTTGGAGAACTGCTGCTTTTGGGCAATGATTCCTAATTCTGGACATTTATTGAAACCACATGAGGAATTCTAAAAAGCAAGTCCCCTGGAGACTCTGGTGTGACCCAGGACCAAGACCCTCTGCTTCATGGTGATGATCCTTGGCCCAAGGCTTGCATCTTGGTAAAGAAATTGCTAATATAAAGTTGGATCACGGAGTCAAAAATGAGAATTATTGACTCAGGAGAGGACCTAAAAATGATCTCATTATCAAATGAGAAGATTGAGGCCCAGATAGGTTAATTAGCTGTCTGAGGTCCCGTTGCTTGTGTGTGAGCCCAGGACTCTGGCATTCCCCAGACCAGTACTTTCTTGTTGCAAGTTGATCAGTTTTACCCAAGCTGCTTTGAATCTCAGTCTCTGCCCTTTGCTTGAGAACAGAAGATGCTTTCTGAATGGCTTTCACTCAGCCCCGCGTCCACCTGCTACCTGAGCTGACGGCTCTGCATCCCTGACGGCTCTGCATCCCTGTGTCCCACACTAGCACTCCTGGCTTCTCCTCATCCCACCTGCACGTCCTTCTCAGGTCAACCTCCTCTGGGAGCTCTCAGTGGACACCTCCTGCATCCAGCTCATGCCCTTCACCCTTCCAGAACAACTCCCAGCTCACCCTTTCTGCTGCCGTGCTCCCCACTGGGACCAACTTTCTGTGCACATCCTTTCCTCCAGAGTGAAAGCAAACACGCGGGTGTCAGGCAGACTGAAGGGTCCAGAAATGGGACATCTGTGACCTGACCCATGATGTCTGCATCTTTAGAGATGACCTGAGGCATCTATGACTACTCCTGTAGCCCCACCCAGCATGGCACGTTTGAGCAGCTGCCTCATCTGGACAGCACTTTCATAAGTTATATAACAATACTTCCCCATGCCTGTCTTTTATGAACCCACTTACTTTACCAGATGTCCCCGTCACTCCCGGAGTTGCCCCATCCTCTCTCTGAGACAGCTGTGTCTCTGTCTACCCCCTGGGTGGCCAGCACTCCCATCTCTTCCTGCAACATCTTCTGACTGTCCTTTCCTCTCCTCTAGAACAGTGCAAGGAGGTCCCTAAATTCTCTGTGCTGTGTGAGACCCTCACTCAGATTTCCCTTTTGCCTGCTCCAGTATCACTGACCTCGAAGTGCAGTGAAGTGAAGTGAAGTCAAATTTGCTCAGTCGTGTCCGACTCTTTGCGACCCCATGGACTATACAGTCCATGGGATTCTCCAAGCCAGAATACTGGAGCGGGTAGCCGTTTCCTTCTCCAGGGGATCTTTCCAACCCAGGGATCGAACTCAGGTCTCCCGCATTGCAGGCAGATTCTTACCAACTGAGCCACAAGGGAAGCCCAAGAATACTGGAGTAGGTAGCCTATCCCTTCTCCAGCAGATATTCCAGACCCAGGAATAGAAGCCGGGTCTCCTGCATTGCAGGTGGAATCTTTACCAACTGAGCTGTCAGGGAAGCCCATCACTGGCCTTAAACAACTTTTTCTTTTTTTTTTTTTACCCTCTGTCAGAACAAAGATGCTAAGTTGTGACCATTAACGGTTGTTCTCAAGCAATTCTCACCCCAAACTGTGACTATCTCTCTCACAAAGGTACATATTACACGATTGCAATGTAAGAAACATGGAATAACTACCGTGTGCTGGTAGAAAATTGTGTGCTTCCAAATGGTGTCAGCTTGCTGTTTAATGCTGCTACTGAAGAAGAGAGAAGCGTCTGTCTTTAAGTCCTAAAACTAAACAAGGAGTTATGATTAGAAATCATTATTGTCATTCACTTCAGTCCCAGGACAGGTTCTAAAAGGTGTTGGAACAGTTCACGTCGCCCCCAGATCTTAGGTTCTAACTGTTGTTGTTGTTCAGTTGATAAGTCATGTTCAACTCTTTGTGACTCCATGGACTGCAGAATGTCAGGCTTCTACTGTTCTCCAATACCAGGAACCAAGGTTCCTTGGAAATGAGATTCCAGCCTGCAGCAGGAAATACCAAGATGAATGTGAGCATTTTGCAGAGCCAGAGGGTAAGGAAGCACCAAAATAATAAATGTATGTCAAAGAGGCCCAAGAATCACATAAAAGAGCTCCCTATAGCCAAAGTTGGAGGAATTCAAACAAGAAAATAAAGTGAAAGTTGCTCTGTGTGTCCAACTCTTTGCAACCCCACGGACTTCTCCATGGAATTGTCTAGGCCAGAATCCTGGAGTCGGTAGCCTTTCCCTTCTACAGAGGTTCTCCCCTACCCAGGGATCGAACCCAGGTCTAAGTAGCTTTGAATTATAATCCAAAGTAGATGATAAATACCCATGAATCCATGCTGATATAAATGATTGACTTAATAAGCAAATGGGGGAGAAGATACAAATCTCCTGTCGGTAAGAATTCTGAAAGATTCTGTACATACCCCATCCTGTGGCCGGGAGGTGTAACTCCACACGTCTTGGGTGTGGGCTGCCAAGGTGACATCCTTCCGGGGGATGGTCAGAGAGGCAGCAGCTGCAGCCAGGTCTGGGTCCTCGTACGCCTGGTCACTGCGGAAACTGCGCTATTCAGTGGCCACTGGGGGCAGCAGAGGCGGTTTTCCCATCTGATCGGCTCTTAGCGTGGTTTTGTCCTTTATTCCTGGAAACTTGGCTGCCTCCTCCTACCTAATGCATTTTTGAAATTTTACTCAAATAGAGTCGATTTAGTTTTTAACTTCATTTTTTAATTGGTGGAAAATTGCTGTACAGTTTTGTGTTGGTTTCTGCCGTACAACAATGTGAATCAGTCACAATTTTATATATGTGTATATATATAATTTTGCATATATATGTATATATATCTTCCCTCCTGAGCTTCCCTCCCATCCCAACATCCTATGCCTCTAGATATCACAAAGTGCCAGGCTGAGCTCCCTGTGTTATCTAGCAACTTCCCACTATTTTACACATGACTGTGTGTATCTGTCAGTGCTTGAAGTATAGTTGGTTTACAATGTGTTCATTCATGTTAATTTTCACTGTACAGCAAAGTGAGTCAGTTATAATATATGTACATGTGTATATATGCATATGCTCTTTTTCATATACTTTTCCATTATAGTTTATCACAGGATATTGGATACAGTTCCCTGGGCTATACGGTAGGAACTTACTGTTTATCCATCCTATATATCCTAATATCTTTTACATAAATTCCTTTTATTTAATAAGTTAAAGGCATTTTCTGTCACATTTCACTAAAAGCGTTGATACATTCAGCAAGGAAAGATTAGGTGCAGGAGGTACAATGGCATCCTTGAAGGAAAGATGAGCCCAGAAATTAATATGAATACAGCAGGAAGTGTAGCCTATTATTGACTATAGAAGTAATTTGTATGCCTGTGTTTTAAAAGAGGATAAAATAAGAAGAGTTAAGGACAATAATAAAACTGTAGGGTTTTTAAGGGGTATAAGCACAACAAAATTCTTGCCATAATTTGAGATGGGATACAGTGAATTACTGTACAATTTCCTAGGAAAAAAATACCTATGGTTAAGTTTATTGGCAATCACTAGTTTAATGAAAATATAACATTATAACTCATCAACAGAGGGGAAAAAAGGAGAAAGGTGACTATAGAAAGTTTCATTAATTTGATAAAAAGAAGAAAAAGACAAAAATAAAGAAGAAAGAAGGTAAGTAGAAAATCAACATAAGATGGGAGAAATTAGTCCAAACATATCATAACCTCAATAAACATAATTGGATTAGACTTGTCAGTTAAAAGATAGGGATTAGCAGGTAAAAGCATTTTAAATTGTAGCTGATACTACTTAAAAGAAACACAAGGAAACATAAAACTGCACAAAACAGTTTAAATAAAAAGATAGGAAAAGATGCACTTTACAGATGTTGCGATAAAAGGATAGAAATGTCAATATTAGATGAAAGAGAATTTAAAGTCAAAAGCAAGACTCCCTCAGTGGCTCAAAGGTAAAGAATCTGCCTGCCAATGCAGGAGACATAGGTTCGATCCCTGTCTGGGAATATCCCACAGGTTGCATAGCATTTAAATCCATGCATCACAATTATTGAGCCTGTGCTCCAAAGCCCACGTGCTGCAACTACTGAATCCCACATTTCCTAGAGCCTGTGCTCCACAAGAGAAGTCAGTGAGAAGCCTGCACACCACAACTTAGACCACAACTTACACCACAGGAGTAGCCCCCACTTGCCACAACTAGAGAAAAGCCCGTGGAGCACAAAGACCCAGCACAGCCAATAAATAAATAAATAAACAAATATATTTTATTTATAAAAAGTAAAGAGTATTAGTAGGGATAAAGAAGGACACTATATATTACTAAATATATTATTCTATATTGCTAGTAGGAACAACCCAATCAGAAGAATCACATATTTGTATGACTTAACCATGCCACCTCAAAATATACTGAAGTTTAAGCTTTGAGAGAGATTTCAACATTTCTGTATTAGAAACTGACATTCAACATGCAAGATAAGAATTATAACCAATAAAATTAAAATTAACAGAGTTTATAAAAAAAATCCTCCATCACTCCAAACATACAATAGATATTATTTTCAAGAACACTGCAAAGATTTTATAGACTTGATTATGCATTAAGCTGCAAAGAAATTTATAATAAATTTCAGAGAATCAATAAAATACAAATCATGTTCACTAAGCATAAAGCAATAAAACTGGAAATTAACAATAAAAGAACTTTGTAGATAACACTTTTTCCTCCCCAGAAATGGGAACATTTGAACATACACTTATTAATAACTCATGGATTATGGTTAAATTCACAGTGAAAATTATAGTGTATCTAAAACTGAATAGCATGAAAATACTATATATTGCAAAACTTGAAGGATATAACTAAATTGGTACTTAGGGTTTAAATTACAGCCTTGATGCATTTATTAAAAATAGAATTCTTAAACAAATGAGTTTTGTTTCAAGTTAAAAGGAAAGGCACTCAAGCCTAAAAAAATAAAAAGAAAATAAAAACATAAAAGCAGATATTAATAAGATGAAAAATAATTAAAAGAATGAATAGAATCAAAAGCCAATTGATTAAAAAGTCAGTAAAATAACACTGATCATTTAAAAGGAAAAAAGAGATACAAAAACAAGCAAGGGATAAAAATGGGGCTAGAATGATGGTATAGTGGAGTGGGTTTATTTAGAAACCACGAGACTGCTGCACACAACTTTATACCAACAGATTTGAAGACAGTAAAAATGCAGATTTCCAGAAGAATACCATTAAACGTAGACCTCGGAACACCATTCGCAGTGTCACATTGCAAAGTAAAATCCAGAAAGACAAAAAACACAGACGGGAAGACACACGGCTCCTAGTCTCATGACCTCACAGAGCACCACACTGGGGGCCGCTGATGCCACTGGACACCGGGAACTTTCCTCTCCAGCAAGGGCACCGGTCCTCCCAGCGATACCTTGTGTGGAGCAAAAGCAAGAAGCATCAGGCGTGTGTGGTATCCACAGAGAAGGCTTGGGTGCCAGGCTCTTAGGGGAAGCAAACCAGCTGGACAGGAGTGTTGGGGGATGCACCTGGTACTTAAGGGGGAATTTTTCTAGCAGCCACCCCCCTCCCCCACCATGCCCCCTCCCTGACCACCACCAGAGAATGGAACTCCACCCCTGGGGAGATGACCTTGAAGCAATACCCCTCCCAGACAAAGGAAGAGCATCTCTCTGTTGTCCTGTCTCCTGGGTCTTTGAGGCCATCCTGCTTGCTCTCCTCTGTTGCCAGCACCAATTCGCAAAGGAAAAGAAATTCTTTTTACTATTTATTTATTTGGCTGCACCAGGTCCCAGTTGTGGCACTGGGGATCTTCATTGCAGTATGCAGGATCTTTTTTTTTTTTTTTAAAGTTGTGGCATGTGGGGTCTATGTCTCCTACCAGAGACTGAACCCTGGACTCCTGCATAGGGAGCATGGAGTCTCAGCCACTGGACCACTACGAAAGTCCTAGGAATTCTTATTAAAATAAAACACATTAAAACACACCAATGAACTGATTGGAAATCAAAAGATTCCTGTTTGAAAAGACAGCAGGATCCAATGTTTCAATGGCACATTTTGCCACACTTTCATAAAATACCTATTTTAAATAACAGTTTAAGAGACTGAAAAAACAAGGAAATCCTCCAAACTCACTTGAAAAATTAACATGCATCTTTTTCACCAGTGGACCAGGGAGTAGAAAGAAAAGATGGACCACTCTCATTTATGAGGGTAGATGTGATCATTTTAAACAAAAATTTGGCAAATCAAACTCTATGCTGTATAAAAAAAACATAATGCAGATTTAGTCCAGGAATATATATTTAAAAAGAGGAAAATGTATTATTGAAGTACATTCATGTTAAAAGAATAATAGGAAAGCAAAGGAAAATCCCAAAAGAAGTACCTAGGACAGTCACAAAATTCAACACACACTTGTGATTTAAAAACTCTCATGGAACTGGGAACAAGCAGAAACTTTAAAAGCCTATGGCCCCACTAATCCTAATGCATTTGGATTAGGATTAATCCTAACCATTAGGACAGTCTCTAGAAGAATTGACACTGCAGTCCAGAACAAAGGAAGAGTACCCTTTACCATCACGACCATTCAGAAATGTACTCTGGCACCTAGCTAAAGAAATAAGAAAAGAAAAAGAAATAAGTATAGGGTTTGGAAAGGAAGACAAAACACTATCTTTATTTGAGTATAATAGTTTATAAAAAAAAAATTCTTAAGAGAAGGTCCAGATAAGCCATGAAGGTTAATAGGGGAGTTTGGCAGAATTGCAAGACAATCAGTGTTTAAAAGGCAGTGACAACTCTATTACCAGTAGCAACGTTAGAGTGTGTAATAGAAAATCTCCAGACCGCTGCTTCTGGCCACAGGGTTAAGTGGTCGGAACGGCTCTCCTGCAGTAGACAAATAGAGACGGGCAAAATACAGAGCATAGCTGTCAGACTGGACAGGACACAGCGTAACCCTGAGGAAGGGGTAGCCAGCAAGGAGAACCTGTCTTCACCTGGGCTCCCTCCCAGGACCAAGGGTCATGCGGGGGAGACGCCGGCAGAAACTGCTACTCTGGTGGAGTCAAGAAGCCACTGCAAAATGATGAGAATTTGTGAGTCAGGGTACCTGAGAGGGAGGAGCTACCCAGTAACCAGGTGTGGAAACCTGCGTAGGCATCCCTCTGAGTCTTTGACTGAAAATCAGACTTTTTAGAGATTACCTTCTCAATGTGGACTATTTTTAAAGTCCTTATTGAATTTGTTACAATATTGCTTCTGTTTTACGTGCTGCTTTTTAGGCCATTGGGCATGTGGGATTTTAGCTCCCTGACCAGAGGTCAAACCGGCACCCCTAGCATTGGAAGACTGCCAGGATGTCCTAGGTAGTTTTTTAAATGGATCATAATTGAAGGTTTATTTTTGGGTATGTGTGCTCAGTCGCTCAGTTGTGTCTGACTCTTTGTGACCCCGTGGACTGTAGCCCACCAGGCTCTTACGTCCATGGGACTTTCCAGGTAAGAATACTGGAGTGGCTTGCCATTTCTTCCTCCGAGGGATCTTCCTGACCCAGGGATCAAACTCGCATCTCTTGTGACTCCTGCATTAGCAAATGAATTCTTAACTTCTGAACCACCTGGAAAGCCCATTTTAGAGTATAGATATAGACATAAATATCTACACTTAAGTATTAATAAAAAGATCAAACATCAGTGACCTGGTGCCCTAGCCTAAGGATGAGACACTGATTCAGTTAATCCCACATGGAACATTTACACTTTTCATTCTGAATTTAAATTATTCAGTGACCACTCAGAGAAGAGCTGAAACAATCTCATGTTGAGGGCCTTCCTGGGGTCCCCTTCTCATGTGACTTCTCACAAGTCAGCAAAGCCAGGAATCACTGGAAGATTTTCCAAAATTAATCTACTCCCAGGTTTTGCATCCAGAAATTTCATATTTTTCCTAATGTGAGAGATGCCAGCAAAGGTATCCCCTCATTCTTTATGCTCAAAAGTTTCTCTGCAGTGAGTTTTCATAGTTTATGGAATGTGGAAAAATGGGAGGCTTGCCAATCCTGTGGCATTCAATGGAACATTCTCTCCAGGATAAATTCTCATGGCTGCTAGGCATCCAAGGCTTTCTCATGGTAAATGCACGCAGCGTCTCTTCACCTTCTGCTCAGTACTGTAAATGCCTGTGTTATAGGGCTGTCCACGTTCCTTACGTGATTGTTTCTCTATAGCTACTCCTCATGTCTCTTCTGAGAGAGGAGCATTCCTGAAGGCACGTGTGTAGGTGGAAACTTTGCGAGGCTGGATGAGAATGATTTCTGAAAAAAGGACAGTTTCCAAGTAGTGATTTAAAAAAAAAAAGTCTCAACACTTACACAAGGCCATGTGTGTTAGTTGCTCAGTCGTTTCTGACTCTTTGCAATTCCATGAACCATAGCCCACCATTCTCCTTTGACCATGGGGATTCTTCAGGCAAGAATACTGGAGTGGGTTGCCATGCCCTCTTCCAGGGGATCTTCCCGACCAGGGATTAAAATCAGGTTTCCCGCATTGCATGTGGATTCTTTCGGAGAAGGCAATGGCACCCCACTTCAGTACTCTTGCCTGGAAAATCCCATGGACGGAGGAGCCTGATAGGCTGCAGTTCATGGGGTCGCGAAGGGTCAGACACAACTGAGCGACTTCACTTTCACTTTTCACTTTCATGCATTGGAGAAGGAAATGGCAACCCACTCCAGTGTTCTTGCCTGGAGATCCCAGGGACGGGGGAGCCTGGTGGGCTGCTGTCTATGGGTTTGCACAGAGTCGGATACGACTGAAGCGACTTAGCAGCAATGTTTCATACTCCTACCAGCAAGGAGGAAACCGTATCTCTTTTTTTATCGTCTCTAAACCTGGCTTATATCATCAATGAGTGAAAATAGATGATCAGATTTTATTTCAACTTTTTAAACTTGTTTATCGACGGGTTGGATTTCTTCTATGTATTACCTGACTGTATTCATTAACTAACTTTATATTTGACTCTAATTTTTTTGTTCCTCACTTTGTTGTTGTCATTCAGTTACTCAGTCGTGTCCGACTCTTTGTGACCCCATGGACTGCAGCACGCCAGGTTTCCCTGTCCTTCACCATCTCCAGAGTTTGCTCAAACTCACGTCCATTGAGTTGATGATGCCCTCCAACCATCTCATCCTCTGTCACCCCCTTCTCCCACTGTCCTCACTCTTTCCCAGCATCAGGGTCTTTTCCAGTGAGTAGGCTCTTCATATCAGATGGCCAAAGTATCAGAGCTTCAGCTTCAGCATCAGTCCTTCCAGTGAATATTCAGGACTGATTTCCTTTAGGATGGACTGGTATGATCTTCTTGCAGCCCAAGGGACTCTCAAGGGTCGTCTCACTTTATTGAAGATATTTGTAGATTAGTGCAATGAATCCTATGTCCCTCCTACCTCATAAATTGTTTTCTTAGCCTATAGTTTGCTTATTTACTTCACTATGATTATTTTTGCCATATATAAAAATGTTCATTTCCTCTGCAGCCCACCTTAATGTGATTTCCACCTTTGTCATTCCACTCAAACTGCTCCTTTCAGGGTTCCCGACAACCTCTGCCTCACCAAATTTAATATGGAATTTTCTGTCCTCTTATTCAGTCCAGTTATAAATCTTTTATTTAACTTCCCAGAGCCTCAGTTTCATTTTTGTATGTGACTATGAGGGAAAAAACCAGTCCCAGCTCTGCAAGTTGGTTGCAAAGAATTAAAAAGCACTGGTGCATAGCACCTAGCCCAGTGCCTCCTCTTATTGCTGGTCAAAAGCCTACCCACCTGTCGTCTGTGTTCTGGCCCCAGCATCCTGGGGAAAATGCTGCTATTCATAGGAAGGAGGAGGAGGAGAAGGACTTGGAGAAGAAGAAGATGAAAAAGAACGGGTGGAGGGAAAGGAGAGCGGGGAGCAGAAGAAGAAGGGGGTGTCAGCACTGATGCTGGCCAGGTGTGTCCCTGGAACTATAGTAACTGCTTCTCAGAGCAACACAACCTGGGTCTTCCAAATATGAATGTATCAGCAACAACAATGAAAATCAGGAACACTTAGGGGGAGTTGACTCCTCCCAGCCCCTCTCTGAGTGCTTCATGAGGAAGGATGGCATCCAAAGGGGGACTTGGCCTGCTCGGCACCCGATGAGTGCTATGTGTGAACCATGGGCTCGATGACCACTTTTGCTACTCTTATTTTCAGGCGACATCTTCTGAAACCACTCCCTTGCTTCCAGGGGACACCGACCCAACTGTGCCTTCTGTCCCCCATCAGGGGGCCTGGGAAAGCCTTCTTTCCTCCAGAATGAGTCAGCAGGGACCAATTGGAACCTCATGGAAAGTTCTGGGCACAGGAGAAGGCCTTCCTGCTGCACCTACACTGAAAACTGAGGCTTAGGAGTGGAACCCTGACTGGAAAGCAGGTTGCATTTGGGCCTCACTGAGTTGGCCTAACATTTCAGTCAGAACAGTTCACCTTGAAACAGGGATCTTCAGTTTCTGTTGATGCTTGTCAACAAGAGAGCCTCTCTCAGCATTCTTCCACCAGCATATCCACTCACTTCAGATGCCAGCCTGACCCTAAAGGCGTTTGGGTTCCTGGACCCAGCTCCCCACTCTCAGGAGAAACGGTCACCCATGAAACAGACAAATGTACTCTATTAAACAGAGAGAATTTTTAGAAAACACCCGCTCAATATTCTCTGTCTGACTCAGAAGATGCAGCTACAGTTTAATTCTCCATAGAAAGATAATAAGGGAACAGCCCCAGATACAAGCTTTTAGATAGAAAGAATGGAGGCAAATATTAAATTCACACTGAGAGGGAAAAAAAATCTAGCTTGTTATTGAAGGAAATCAAATCAGCAAAGCTGGAGATAAACTTAAGCAACCTCCTAAGAGCACAGAGGAAATGAATAAAGAGATTAAAAAGATGAGAAAAATAAGATAATAGAGGCAGAGAACTAACCAAAGTGATCCCATCCATGAATAAAAGCTACTCCCGACAAAGAATGCCCTAGAAATGAGAATGATGCAATAATAAAAGGTATTAGAGAAAACTTTCCTGACCTGAAAATGGACTTGCCAGCCAACCAAGGAGGCAGTTTCTAGGCAACATTAACGCAAAAAGATGGATATCAAGACAAAGCCTGCAATTTTGTTTTACTAATTTCAAAAACAAGAGAATTCCTTTGAGTTTACCCTCAAATAAATGAATGTTAGGGGGGGTTGGCCTAAAATTTCTCCCCTGCTATATTAAATTGAATCTCTATTGCCAAGAGGCTATAGAGAAACACTGGCTGAAGCAAAAATGTACATGGGTCAGAGATGACAGACCATGGGGAGATACAGCAAACAGATCATTTGTCAGCTTCTTCAGAGTTCTGTGTGAGTTTAGGGGTGGGGGTTTCATCACCATGGCACCAAATTTGACAACTTACTTAGGAAACATCTCTCAACGTCTTGGATCCAAGATGCAGCTTTAACAGCAAGACTCAGATGCCTGGAGAGGCCAAGCCCACAAGTCTCCCCATCAGATGGTCTGACCTTTATTTTTGGCTGATGTTAGCATCTCAGAGCACCTGCCCACAGCACAGTCTTTGGGATTGGAATCATACTTTGCAAAATGTGTGTCACCAGGGCCAGAGATCTAGTTCCCACTGACATCGTAGAGGTGGGTGTGCTGATGTGCCCCAGTGAACCAGACACTTGACGGGGAGGTTTCATTTGGACACACCACACTCGGCTGTCAGGCTGGATACAGAGCTTGTTGTTCAGTTGCTCAGTCGTGTCCAACTCTTTGTGACCCCATGGACTGCAGCACACCAGGCTTCCCTGTCCTTTGCCATATCCCAGAGCTTGTTCAAACTCATGTCCACCGAGTTGCTGATGCCATCCAACCATCTCATCCTCTGTTGTTCCCATCTCCCTTCTCCTCCTGCCTTCAATCTTTCCCAGCATCAGGGTCTTTTCCAATGAGTCAGCTCTTTGCATCAGGTGACCAAAGTATTGGAGCTTCAGCTTTAGCATCAGTCCTTCCAATGAATATTCAGGACTGATTTCCTTTAGGATGGACTGGTTTGACCTCCTTGCAGTTCAAGGGCCTCTCAAGAGTTTTCTCCAGCATCAGAGCTACATCTGCACCAGTTCCAGACCCCCATGGATCCCAATGAGCTCTGTCTGCCAGAGTCTCTTTCCAAAGTCTAAAACACTGATTCTGAGCCCCAGTTCTGTCCTGGAACTCCAGTGTTTGTGAACCTTTGCTCCTAGAGAAGACAGAAGTCCACAGAAGTCTACAGAATAGCCCATCAGCTGGACCTCCTCATCGTCTTCCTGAACCCCCAGACTCCAAAAATTGTCATACACTTGGAAAGTGGCTGGAGGAGCCCTCAGCCCTTTGAACTTGTCCATGAGGCAAAACCCTCCAGCTATCAGTCCCGAAGTTGGGCCAATATCGATACCTTCACCAATGGAGAACACGGCTGGAGTTTTTCTTGTTCAACCCTGCTTTCAAAATTCCCCTTACTCATAGCATTCTTTTTATTTACACATGGCTTCTTCTCAACTGCCATCCTGTGCTGACATTTTTCTAGTTTGAAATGTTTAACTTCAAAGGTTATTGTGGCAGTAGATAAAGCAATTCAGCATTTGAAACATTGAATAATTAAGCAATGGCCCATTGACTTACCCACTGCCGTACATTAGGCGTCCTCTTCTCATTTACCATCTTAGCTCCTAATGAGTTTATTCTCAAACTGGCATTTATTGATGCCTAGAGAACAACAATTCAGAAGCATCCAGAGGCCCATCCCAATATGAGCCAATCCGAGCTGAGTTATTCATAATTCAGATACCGCCTGGGTGTTGTGTTTCCTGCCATCTTTACTAAATGAATACAAAAAGAATTGGAATTGGAGAAAAGAACCAGGTTCTGGCTTCTGATACCCGGAATTGGAACAGTGCTTCTAACAAAATCAGTTCTGTTCTGACAGTTAACATTCAATTCCTACACACTGTGTGTCATTTAATAAGTAAACCGCTGCTCTTTTTAATGAAGCCAAAAAGATGATGTATGCCATCTGAAGCACAATTATACCCCCAGAAACAAGGAAAGAAATGCTAATTACAAAACGGTTCACATGGCAACTGCTTGATAAATTAAACTGAGGAAAACAGCCCTGTGTCTCTTACCCATTCTCCTTTGTGTCTGGCAAAGGTGAGAGATAGGAAAAGACAAATTGACATTTCATTTTGGGTGTCAGGTGGCCCTCTTTATAAAGTGGGTCTCTTGATAGTCCTAACTATGTTGATGGCTGACACCAACACAGTGGACACGGACATTGAGAGGGGACCCCTCATGGAGTAAATATTCTGAATCTCTTCTGGCTAGCTTCTTCCTCTAGCTGCTGAGTACCACCGCCTCCAGTTGTCTCTAGGGATTGCAAGGACAGGAATTCCTGGGGAAATTTGACAGAGAGCCATAGGAATGAAACGCCAGTCAACTCTGGGATTGGGGTGTGGGTGTAGGAGTGCAGCAAGGTTGAAACTTTTGGTCCTGACACTGCTCTAACAGGTATGGAAGAGCCAGTCTTTCATGGAACCAAGAGCCCTCCCAAGAATGCTCCACGCTCCTTACTGTAAACTCTGAGAGGGTCTCTGCCCACCATCTGCCCATCTATGGAGAGTTCACCATTTAAAAAATATATATATATTGTTTATTTTGCTATGCTGGGTCTTAGTTGCAGCATGTGGGATCTTTGGTTGATGCATGGGAACTCTTAGTTGGATGTATGGGATCTAGTTCCTTGACCAGGGATTGAAGCTGGGTCCCCTGCATTGGGAGCATGGAGTCTTAGTCACTGGGCCACGGGGAAGTCCCTGGACAGTTCATCTCTCCTTGAGTATGACCTACCTCTTTGTTGGCAGCCTACATCCATTTTGTCCTTCTGCAGCCATGGGTCGTAGGCGAGGTTGACTCTGTCTCAGACTTTAGGACTGAGCATAGGTCCTGGAGGAAGCCAATCAACACTTTGCACCCCCTGATTCAGTGATGGACACACGACCCAGAAGAGGCTTATCGGAACCAACATGACTCAGTTCCTCAGCTTTTGTTTGAATGACTGGTTGGAGGGCTCCCCGCCCCCGCCCCCAGAGTATGTTCATCTTGAAATTTGAACAACCACTTTTTAGCAATGTGATATTCCCTTTTCCAATTCCTAAAATGGATCATATTTTCTTCTATTTTGCCCTCTTCAGTCTAATAGATGCATTGACTATTTAAATAACAAGCATTTGGTTTTATTGAATTTCCTATTGTATTTCTGTCCCCAATTGTATTGATTTCTGCTGTTAATTAATGCTATTATTTCTTTTCTTCTGTTTGCATGGGGTTTAACTTGCTTTCCTTTTTCTAACTCCTTAAAGTATAACCGTAAGTCTCTGATTTGAGACTCTGCCTCTTCTCTAACATGAGCACTGAACACTTTGAATTTCCCTTTAAGTACTGTTTTGGCTGCATCCTACGAATTTTGGTATCATTTTCATTTGCACTCATTTCAAAATCTAATCTAATTCTTGTTGTGCCATCCTCTTACCTATGGGATTACTTAGAAATGTGCTGTTTGATTTCCAAACTTTTGGTGATTTTCCAGATATTAGATTTCTGTTGTTGGCTTCTAGTTCGATTCTGTTAAGCTCTGCAGTGGAGATGGAGAGATGGTCTGGGTGGAGCATCATGTTTTTATCTCAGAGGCTGCAGTTCCTCTCCACCAGGTTGCACCAGGCGTGTGAGTGTCTCATTGCATCTTGACTCACCTCCATCTTTCTCTGAGTATATCTAGAAGTCTGCAGAGAAGAGCCAGCTAGTGGTGTGAATTCCTCTTGTCAGTTTTCATTCCAATCCCAAAGGACAATGCCAAATGTTCAAACTACCATACAATTGCACTCACTTTACATACAAGCAAGGTAATGCTCAAAATCCTTCAAGCTAGGCTTCAACAGTACATGAACTGAGAACTTTCAGATATACAAGTTGGATTTAAAAAAGGCAGAGGACCAGAGATCAAATTGCCAATATCTGCTGGACCATAGTAAAAAGCAAGAGAATTCCAGAAAAACATCTACTTCTGCTTCTGACTACGCTAAAGCCTTTGACTGTGGATCACAATAAACTGTGGAAAATTATTCAAGAGATAGGAATACCAGGCCATCTTACCTGCCTCCTGAGAAATCTGTATGCAGGTCAAAAACACAACAGTTAGATCCAGACATGGAAGAACCGACTGGTTCCAAATTGGGAAAGAAGATGTGTCAAGATTATATTGTCACCCTGCTTATTTAACTTATAAAATGCAGAGTACATCATGTGAAATGCTGGATGAAGCGAAAGTTGGAAGCAAGATTGTAGGGAGAAATATCAACAACCTCAGATACACAGATGATACCACCTTAATGGCAGAAAGCAAAGAAGAACTAAAGAGCCTCCTGATGAAGACAAAAGAGGAGAGTGAAAAAGCTGGCTTAAATCTCAACATTCAAAAGATGAAGATCATGCCATCTGGCCCCATCACTTCATGGCAAATAGGTGAGGGAAAAAAATGGAAACAGTGACAGACTTTATTTTCTTGGACTCCAGAAAGACTGCAGACAGTGACTGGAGCCATGAAATTAAAAAACACTTGCTCCTTGGAAGAAAAGCTATGATGAACATAGACGGCATATTAAAAAGCAGAGACGTCACTTTGGTGAAAAAGGTCCATATAGTCAAGGTTTTTCCTGTAGTCATGTACGGTTGTAAGAGTTGGGCCATGAAGAAGGCTGAGCACCAAAGGATTGATGCTTTGGAACTGTGGTTCTGGAGAAGACTCTTGAGAGTCCCTTGGGCAGCAAGGAGATCAAACCAGTCCATCCTGAAGGAAATCAACTCTGAATATTCATTGGAAAGACTGATGCTGACACTGAAGCTACACTCCTTTGGCCACCTGATGCAAAGAACCAATTCATTGGAAAAGACTCTGATGCTGGAAAGATTGAGGGCAAAAGGAGAAGGGGCCAATAAAGGATGGGGTGGTTAGTGTCATTGATTCAATGGACATGAATTTGAGCAAACTCCAGGAGGTAGTTGAGGACAGAGGAGGCTGGTGAGCTTCAGTCTATGAGGTTGCAAAGAGTCAGACATGCCTTAGTGAGTGAATAACAACAAAGCAACTTAATTAAGTTTTGAGTTTTTTGGTATAGTGTTGTTGTTGTGGAGGAAGAGCCATACGATCACATGTAGAATCTTTCTCCGCTTTTGCAAAATCCCAGTGAAACACACTATTTGATTGATTGATTGTCTTATATCCCTGAACGTGTATGAGGATCAGTTTAATGTATTCTGTGTGGATTTTAGTGTCAGGAAAATGTTTCTTTTCAAAACCATGTTGGCTTTTTCTGATCACATAATGAGAAATATAAAACTTGTCTTGGTTTCCTTATTTCCTTGAATGTCAAGAGGCTACAGTTTAGCTTTCAATTGGATTAACTAGTTGATTATAAGTTTCTAGAATATTTTTTTCTCTTTCCAAAAGAGTTCTTAGTTTTTAATGCAAATGTTATTTGCCTGAAAAAGAAAGTTGTGAAATAAACATGCATTTAGTATATCAAACATTTGCATTTTATACATCTATATATGTAAATCATGAAAAATTTTGGACTAACTTCTCTATAAGGTTTCTTAAGAAACTTGTAGTTGGTTATAGTAAAGCAGACTAAATGTACTATAGCACAAAGTGTAAATTATTTATGAAAAATGCTAGGAAGGACTAGTAAAGGGTTATCCTCATTATCCTTTCAACATCTATATTGTTTAACGTATGCACAGCCCAGGCATCTGTAATGAATGCTGTAACAGAGGAATGCTCATGGCTCTGTGACAAGAAGAGGCAACAGTCTGCTTGTGTCATGTCTGTGCTTGACTTATAGCATCAGCAAGCCTACAGGATAAATTCAAAATCCTTTTTATCCAAAACCCTTTTAACCTGACCCCTGCCTACTCTCCCACTGGTTTCCCAAATGCTGTGCAAACAGAAACACTCATGGTTTTAATAAAGTTGATGTGGCTTCAAAAAAAAAAAACTGTATTGTTATGTGAGCATGATTCACTTTTGTTATAATGAAAGAATGTATAAAGGAAAGCATAAAAGAATACACACACACGGATAAATGTAGAGTTAGCTCCAAGTGCTCATAAACCTGGTAGTGAGATTAAACCGCCACCACTGAATGCCATTGCCGTGTGCACCTGGAGAACGCGTCCTTTCTGAACGATGCCCTTCCATGACGGAGACCCACTGTGGTTCCTCTCCGCCACGTGTCCAGGCAGAGGCCGGCTGTGGGTACAGTGGCAGGAGGCTGTCATGAATAAGCTTAAAGATACTTTTCAATCGAAGATTCTAGATCCCATTTTCACTCTACTGACAATTTCAGACTTGTCCTCTGGACCCTGAACATAGAAAATCAATGTCAAAACACATTAAATACATGAGGCTTCTAATAAACAGTTCCCTGGTGGCTCAGATGGTAGAGTCTGCCTGCAGTGTGGAAGACCTGGGTTCGATCCCTGGGTCAGGAAGAGCCCTTGGAGAAGGAAGTGGCAGCACACTCCAGTATTCTTGCCTGGAAAATCCAATGGACAGAAGAGCTTGGCAGGCTACAGCCTATGAGGTCGCAAAGAGTCGAACATGACTGAGTGACTTCACTTTCTTTCACTTTCTAATAAACAATATCTCTGGATAAGATGAACCCAGATTTAAATTCTGTTATGTAAATTCCACTAAAGAAATCTTCTAAGGAAGTATTTTTGGTGCGGATTGTTAAAAATGAGCAATATTTTCAAAGGCAGGCAAAAGAGCTATACATCCTCTACTTAGTTAAAATCACAGATACCTTAACTCTGCCTATATTTATAAGCATTCATCATACTTCTTCCTTCAAAGGGCTTCTCTGAGCTTCTGCCAACTCTGGGGGCCTCTTTGATGATTTCCTTTCTGAAAAATTCCTCAGTTCAGTTTTGTAGGCACGCTTCAATAGTTGACAAACACACACATGAAAACCATTACAGAATTTCACTCTGTAACGTATTGTCATTATCCAAAGGAACAGTTCAACCTTGCATTATGAAAGGAGGTATTTTTGGGTTTGCATCATTATTTGTTTTCATGTATAATTCAGGGCTGCCTGACTGCCGGGTTTCCTAGAGTTGTAGAAGATGGGAGACGGGATGTAGGATTTGAGAGTGCATCTAAATATTTTAAAGTGAATTGCATAATGGTGGGGGAGGGGGAAGCAGCAAAATAAAGTTTTCATGACTGGCATCGTGAAGATTTTTCTTTATGAAGTTAAAATGACGCTTTTGGGAGTGTGGGTAATGAGAAACCCAAGTGCACCTGAGATTCTTCTTTTGGGTGATGAAGTCAAGGTCACTCCAGAGACAGCACACTCTGACCTACAACAGTTGTTTTCATATTATCCAAGAATTTGAGACCAGTGATGCTCTGCTTAATAAGTTTCTGTGCTGCATCTGTCCCAAGGCAATAGATGTACTTTATAGTTTAAAAAAAAAAAGAAAACAACAGCTCATGAATAAACAATGGGTCTAATGCAAAACCCCTCAGGCTAGAGATCCAGATCAGAGCCAGCCATTACCCGCCCTCCCTTCAGCATCTTTAGAAAAAGCCAATCTTGTTCAACACTCAACATCTCTTAGCCAGGAACTTGAAATGCTGCTTTTCCTCATCCTTAGAAGCAAGTTGACTGTAAAATCCCACAAAGAAAAGGAAAACAATTAGTAAAATAAGTGAGAAAAAATAATAATAAATGCAGTTTCCCAGGCTCTGCTTTCACTCCCACTGCTTTATTTCTTGTTGTAGGCGTGATGGCAGTCAGCTCCAGGTGTCTTCATGGCAGAAGTCTCCCAAAGGCTAAACTGACTTCTAGTTCTGGGATTCTACAGAGGTTCCTGGACTGCTGTCTTCCTTAGCTGAGGGGAAGAACGCCTTTCGGGCAGGGTCACAGATGAGACCTGTCAGGGTTTCTGCTGTGTCCTCCCACAGTGATCAGAAGGTGCTGTTAAAATGGAACCGGACCCTGGGGTCCTTCCTGGGGACAGAATCCCTGTGTCCCCTGCCTTCCATTTGTAGAAGAGCTTTAGCCTCCGAGGGCTTCCCTGAGTTCCAAAGAACAAATTTAATCATAGAAGTAAGAAAATGGAAAAACAAAGGAAAACAGACAAGCAAAACCAAATAGCAATAGTTCAGTTCAGTCGCTCAGTGATGTCCAACTCTTTGCGACCCCATGAACCACAGCATGCCAGGCCTCCCTGTCCATCACCAACTCCCAGAGTCCACCCAAACTCAAGTCCATTGAGTCGGTGATGCCATCCAACCATCTCATCCTCTGTCATCCCCTTCTCCTCCTGCCCTCAATCTTTCCCAGCATCAGGGTCTTTTAAAATGAGTCAGCTCTTCACATCAGGTGGCCAGAGTACTGGAGTTTCAGCTTCAGCATCAGTCCTTCCAATGAATACCCAGGAATGATCTCCTTTAGGATGGACTGGTTGGATCTCCTTGCAGTCCAAGGGACTCTCAAGAGTTTTCTCCAACACCACAGTTCAAAAGCATCAATTCTTCAGTGCTCAGCTATCTTTATAGTTCAAATCTCACATCCATAAAACAAAGTCAAGAACTTTCAGTGCCTTCTCTAGGCTATAGATGATATTCTGAGTTATGTTCTTGAGCTGTTTTGCAGATGCTGAAACCCCCATCAGGTGGAAGAAGTTAACTACACTCTGGACACCAGCACACAGACCACAGGCTGGTTAGAACCAAAAGAGTGATGATCAAGATTTCCCAAAACATCACCCTGCTATCTTACGACCAACCAATCAGAGAAATGTCCATGAGCTGATCACATACCTACAACCTTCACCCTTAATGTTGCTTTAAAAACCCTTCCCTGAAAGCCATTGGGATGTCTCAGTCTTTTGAGCAAAAATCATCAATTTTCCTTGGTCGGCCCAGCAGCAAACACTGTAGTGTCCTTCACCACAACCCAGTGTAAATAGATTGGCTTTTTTTGCCAATCTAGTTGGCATATCTATTTCTCACTGGGTGAGAGGACCCAAGTTTGGTTTGGTAACACTATAAATCTCCCTAAAGGCCCCTCAACCTTCTAAACTTAGAGATAATGATGCCTAATAGAGTTGTACAATTGATAACTTTATACCTAGAAAGAAAATTGTTCATTTCACTATTTGAGATCAAGTTTCCACTACAACTGTCTTTGTTGTTGATGTTTAATAGCTAAGTCATATCCAACTCTTTGTGACCTCATGGACTGCAGCATGCCAGGCTTCCCTGTCCTTCACCATCTCCTGGAGTTTGCTCAAACTCATATCCATTGAATTGGTAATGCCATCCAACCGTCTCATCCTCTGTTGCCCCCTTCTCCTCCTGCCTTCAATCTTTTTCAGCAACAGAGTCTTTCCAGTGAATCAGCTCTTCTCATCAGGTGGTTAATGTATTGGACCTTCAGCTTCAGCATCAGTCCTTCCAAAGAATATTCAAGGTTGATTTCACATAGGGTTGACTGGTTTGATCTCCTTGCTGCCCAAGGGATTCTCAAGAGTCTTCTCCAATACCACAGTTGCAAAGCATCAGTTCTTCAGTGCTCATCCTTCTTTACGGTCCAACTCTCACATCCATATATGACTACTGGAAAAAGCACAGCTTTGACTATATGGACCTTTGTCAGCAAAGTGATGTCTCTGCTTTATCATACACTGTCTAGGTTTGTCATAGATTTTCTTCCAAGGAGGAAGTGTCTTTTAATTTCATGGCTGCAGTTACCATCTGCAGTGATTTTGGAGCCCAAGAAAATAAAATCTGTCACTGTGGAAACAGATTTTCCACTTTTCCCCCATCTATTTGCCATTAAGTGATGGGACTGGGTGCCAAGATCTTAGTTTTTTGAATGCTGAGTTTTAAGCCAGTTTTTTCACTCTCTTCTTTCACTTTCATCAAAAGGCTTTTTAGGTCTTCACTTCCTACTTTCTTAAAAAGCAGCAACAGGTCATTGTAAATTTCCCTTCATGCTAAAGTATATTTATTGACTCTCAGATTCCCCAGAGTAGAACTCCCAAAACTTCATGCTTTCAAATGAGGGACGCTAAGTGCATTGAGGCTGAAGAACGTCACAAAAAGATCTGTATCAGTGGTGTCACCAACTGACCATCATTCAGATTGGGAAATGCTCCAGGATTTTGTGATCTCCATAAGTATAGCCGTTATTATAAACTCAATGATGCAAATTTACAACTAAGTAAATTATATTAAGAGAAAGGGTAGCAAAGTTTCAAAATTTATCCCTCCCTAAATATGTTACTATAGGTTAATTATCTCTACTTCGATGTTATTTATGTCTTTTGTATCTTTAAGATGGAAATATACTATACAACAATATACTAGTGTACTTCTCCTCCCAGCTCTACATTCAATGATATCAAGTTGACTGACTGAAACTGATATTATTGGGAGTATTTACACCAGAGAAATCAGCAAACGGGCTTCCCATGTGGCTCAGTAGTAAAGAATCCACCTGTCAATTCAGGAGACTCAAGAAACACAGGTTCAGTCCCTGGGTAAGGAAGATCTCCTGGAGAAGGGAATGGCAACCCACTCCAGTATTCTTGCCTGGGAATCCCATGGACAGAGGAACCTGGCAGGCTACAGTCTATGGGGCCACAAAGAGTTGGACATGACTGAGCAACTGAGCAGACACACAATCAGTAAAAGCCGCAAGTCAGGGCACTTTTCCCTCTCTAGAGATCCAGTTGTTAGACATTTACTAGCACATCACTGATCTCCAACCAGAGCATACAGTGATAATTCTATAAAGAAATACATGTTCTGAGGCCAGATTCCCAGGTAGAACTTCCTACTGGCACAACAGGTCCAGTGCAGGGCTCTTTGTTCCTAGCTGTTGAAGGATGAATGTGCAAGCTGAGAGCTTCGAGTCTCACCTCATCATGATTGAATGCCCCAGACTGATGGTCAGAAGAAAGTAGAATGGCCAGGAGCTAAACCAACAGGAAATCAATCTCCGCCTGAGAGATGGAGCAGTCTGTTTTTACACCGTACTCAAAGTCCAAGTTGGCTGATGTTCGTTAGTTTCTGAAGCTTTTTTTAAACAAAGGTTTTTGCAGCCATGCAACACTTAAAACAGATGCAAGTAAAGCCGCCCAGTGATTAAGTGGGAGGGGGCCAAGCCCACTGGCTCTGCATTTTCCTTCTAGCTCCCAGAGAGACTGAAAGGGGGGCGCCTCAACATTGGGGTACATAGCTTGGAAGCCTCGGCCAGAAAGAGTGAAGGCTGAGAACAGTTGATTGTTGATGTTGGGCAGCACACAGCAGGCTTATTTCCACCCTTTGCTTTCCCCAGAAGTTGTTTACAGAGGCGGCTGGTTTCACCTGATAACCCGAGGTCCTCTGCTAAGAGGATCTGTTTCAGATGGAAAGAAGGCTTCTGCTTAATGACTTCTAGACCCAAGTGAGAAGCCTGGTTCCCACACTGGCAGCAGGGAAGGTCCTTAACGAGGCCCACTCTGGGGCAAGTGGGTGAACATGCAAAGGAGGCCAGGAGAGACCATGGAGATGGCTCGAAGTCTCAGAAATGTCTTGTTCAAATGTGCATGCAGCACCTTGTAAGAAAAACCCCAGCTTCGCCGACCAACTCAGGGAGATGAGCAAGGTCAGAGATGAGCCTCGGAAAAGATCCAGGACTGTCAGATGAGCCAGGGAGGGGGTGTCTGTGAATGGAGTGAGGTTACCCACAGATCTGTGCCCAGGGGAGAAAGAACCACATACACGTGCTGAACACTTCCCAACACTGCCCATATCCTTAATCTCGACAGTCATCCTAAAAGTCACACACTTGGTTAATGTGTGGCCTTCACTGCCTTCTTTCAATGCTGTTAGAGTCTCCAATTCTGAACCTCTAAGGAGAAAGAAGAGCCATAGTCTATGCTGTCTTCATCTTACCAGGGTCTCTTGCATTACAGGCATACTTTTTACCAGCTGAGCTACCAGGGAAGCCCTCATATTACCCATGTGTACATTATTCACATCTTGTGTCTTTCCCCCTCAGTTCTAAAGTACGTGGTAGTATCTAGAATTGACTGTGGTTACCAAATTTGCAGATATATTTATTTTCTTAGAACCTCCTTAGCCTTCTTGAATCAAGTTTGCATGCGTTTCTCAGTAAACAGTTTATACTCTGCTGCTCCTTGAAACTCTGATGAAGCCTCTTTATCAACAAGTCACCATTCATAGTAGTTTCATACCTTTTCCTACCAACAAGTGGCTTACCCCCCAATTCCCGGGCTCCCGTCCATTGCCATTTCTACTGGTGCCAACTCTAATGGGACAAAGAAAGGAATCAGTGAGGGTGAGAAAGGATGGCGGGTTATGAAGACTTAATCATGTTCCATCAAACTTCCTCCACATAAACTCAGATAGAACCCCTCAGGTTTTGTACATCAGTCTCTTGTGAGTTGGAATAATATGTGTCCCTTCATCCTGCCTGCTTACTTCAGGTAAAGTTCATCTTTTTTAGGGTAACTGAATTGGAGGCTTCTTTGCAGAGACAAACTCTGCATTTATTTCATTCTGTTTTTATTAGGCACAGCATTCTTGTCCCAAAATTTAGACTCTCAGTGGCGTGGAAAACTCCACTTAAGCCTAGAGTCCCAGATTAGACTCCACTCCAGTCCAAGCAAAGCAGCCTGAATTGGGCCACTGACTCAGGTACTGACCTGGTCCCTAACAGGATGGACTTTGATATCTAGTCAGCTAAGGCCCCTCCTGAGATGGACCTCCAACTAGATGGAGAAGTGTTGGAAATTGAACCCTAAACCCCGAGTTCCTTTCACAAACAAACACATCCAATTCCAGTTTAAACAAAAACTGAACTACAAAAAAAACATTTTACCCCTGAGGATAGGTACACACAAGCCAGGTGAAGCAAAACAAAGAAAACCTGTCTGCCGTGTCTCAAACACTCGGGGCTATTTACCTCTGTCATCATTAATGCCATCTCTGTATAAATATTTACCAGGAGGCCACTGCTGGTGACTCAGAACCCTTCTTCCATGAAGGGAGGGGGGATGTTTTTTGCTCTTTCTTCTATCGTGGCTGCCTCTCGATGGAAAAGCATTGCCTTGAGGTTACCCACCGTCTCCTACAGGTGAGCCTAGACCTGAGAGTCCTGCCCACTTTCCTCTCAAAAACAAACCAATTTCAGAGACATTGACGAAACAAGTGTTGCGTCAGGCAGCCTGGACGACATTTTCATCGTAGCAATCCAAATCTGCAGCATCTAGTTAAGACAGAGCTTTTCTCGTTTGTCTAAGTACTCCCGTAGACTTCTGTTCTCCCTGAAGCTCTGTCCCCTGACTGCTGCGTAAGGTCTTAGGTAATCCAAGCACATGTATTGTTGAACATTACTGTAAATTCTCCCAAGATAAGAAATCAACTTAACACATTTTTACCTATTCTGAATAGTAACTGTCGTCAATAGCATAAAAATGCCAGGTGTGGTAATATGGTCATTTACAGAGAAAGAGATAGGGCAGGGGTGGGGGTCAGGGTGGAATTACTGACTCTACAGAAAAAGCATTCCCAGGTAAAGACTCCCAGTGAGTAAAGAATCTGCCTGCAATGTGGGAGGCCTGAGTTCATTCCCTGGGTCGGGAAAATCCCCTGGAGATGGAAATGGCAACCCACTCCAGTATTCTTGCCTGGAAATTTCCATGGACAAAGGAGCCTGGTGGGCTATAGTTCAGGGGGTTGCAGAGTAAGACATGACAACTGAGCACACACACACAGAAAGCAATTTAAAAATTAAGAATTAGTGATAGGATGGACAGCTTAACACGTGTCACTACAATTCTACATAAATCCTCTTCTTGCTAGGTTCTAACAGTAAATGATCCATTTTCCTCCTTATTTTTGTCTCCTCTAGCTCCACTGTTTCTGCAAAAGCTCATTACCTTTAAGTTCTCATGTGTTTAACTCAATTTAGAAGTAAAATAACACTAGCTGTCATTTATTGAGTGTGCAGACAATGTCACCTCTATGACCTCATTAATTCCTCCAACCAGCACTGCAACGAGGGATGAGAGGCCCAAGGTCACGGTGGTGGGGTGACCCACTCACAGCTCTTGGGTGACGGATCCCAGGATCTATCATGTCACTGCCAGAGGACACCTGTGGGCACCAAATGGGCTTGGCTGGACTGTTTTGGCTTGGTCTTCTAAGGAAAGACATGGGGAGTCTAACCTTCTGCTGGATGTCTTATCTTTCATGAAGCAAACATAAGAGCTTCTACCAAGTTGAAAAGAAAGGAAGATGCAGCTTTGTGTTAATACACATTTCAGCTTGAGTTCACTTACTTCCAAAGAAATAAAGATTCTAGGCTAGGAACTATTGAGGACTGAAAATAAAACTTGCTTTTTCCCCTAGACACTGGTTGAAAGTCAGTTGATTGATCAGGCAGAAGCAATGTCAACAAAACTGTGTGTTTCAGTAGTTGCGTATGTGACTGAATATCAGTTTTATTCATCTGGAAGGTGAGAATGTTAATCATAAACCTGTGTCTCCAGTGTGTGGCCAAACTGATGTGTTCAGAGCTCCTTGGCAACTCTGGATGGAGCAGCATGTCACTGGTTGCTTCATGTGGACATACTTGGGTTTCATTGTATTCACTGAAGATCTACCAGATCTGGGCATTGTGAAGTGAGCTTGCTTGAGAAGCCTTCCCAAAGAGAACTTCAGTGAATTTGAAACAGATAAGTGATATCATCAATTTAGACAGTTTGGGCAATTGTCTATAGACCACTTACCTACCTTACAGCTTACGCTTAAATGTATTTTTTAAATTAATTAATGCATATAACAAACAGGTCTTGTGTACCTGCTGTGTGTCGGGCACCATGTTAGGCTGGAATGTAGTAGCAAATGAAGTCTACATGGGTTTCTGCTTTGTGGCTCTGACAGGTCCACATATCTCATCTCGGGGCTACAGAGGTTAGAACAGATTGCATTGAATTACAGTGACTTTTCTTCCACTGGCACGTCTCCCTTAGAGGAAAGTCACAGAGGAATTTCAGCATCAACTCAAGCTGGACTGGATGGACATGATGGTCACCCCTTGGCAGGAGTCTGTGATTTTACCATAATTCTGGGTCTTCTTGCCCGGTCTAATCATTGACTCTCACCATTCCTGTTGCCTCTCCAAGACATGGTTATCACTTGGTGTTACAAAGCTATGGACTCAATTTGAGAAAGGTGCCCACACGTGTTGCTCAACTAAAGTGTTTTCCTAGTGATTTTTCAAATGCATGGTTACTATTACCCAGGTTGCTTCCACTTAATGAGCACCTAGAGTTGAAATTTCTGAAAATGCTTTAACAATCAACAAGTTGAGATTTGGGGAAGATTCTTGACCGTGGTGTGAGATTGTTTTTCAATTGCAAAAGAGCTTTCAGTGTTATCCATTTACTTCTGTGCTGGTCCATGTAGCTCATCCATGGAGGGTGGTTTGGGAAGACAAGGAGAGTCTGAGTAAGACAGTCACGGTCCATCTGGGAAAAAGTCCCGTTAATGTCTGATAGATGTTGAGCGACCTTTTCCATGATGACAAAGTAGCACCAGCTTATTCTTTTTTACACACATTAGCTCTATCATGAGCACACAACTGTCATTTCTGACATTGTGCCCACCAAATGTGTAAAGGTCCATTGCTGCCATTTAAGTACTAGCTGCTGTATCCTGATTTTCTAATACTGTGACCTTTAACCTTTATGTAATATTATTCAGATAAAATGATTCCTATCTGTTTTCTATCACTGTGAACTCTAGCCTTTAGAAATTGAAACTGGTCCTTTTGTCCCATTAACTTTTCCTGGGATTTTACTTTCATGTAACTTTTTTCTGCTTTTTCTTTGTAGTCAATGATTATACAATTGTCCTTATTTGTGTATATGTGTGTGATTCTTTTAATGATTACTTTTTACATGAGGCATTTTAGATATGCCACTTTTGTTTTCAGTGGGTCTCTGGTGTGAACTGATTTATGCCCTCCCTCCACTCTCAAATTCATATGTTAAGGCTCTAATCCCAAATGAGACTGTATTTGGAAATAGGGTCTTTTAGCAAGGAGATCAAACCAGTCATTCCTAAAGGAAATCAACTGGATATTCATCTGAAGGACTTAAGCTGAAGCTGAAGTTCCAATACTTTGGCCAGCTGACGGGAAGAGCTGACTCATTGGAAAAGATCCTGATGCTGGGAAAGATTGAGGGCAGGAGGGGAAGGGATGACAGAGGATGAGATGGTTGGATGGCATCACCGACTCAATGGACGTGAGTTTGAGCAAACTCTGGGAGATAGTGAAGGACAGGGAAGCCTGGCGTGTTGCAGTCAGTGGGGTCAAAAAGAGTTGGATATGACTTGGCGACTGAACAACAAGGGAGGTAATTAAAGCTAAATGAGGTCCTGCAGGAGGGGCCCTAATGTGGTAGGACTGGTCCTTACAGGAAGAGGAAGAGACACCAGAAATCTCTCTCCCTCTCTCTCTTCCCATCCTTCTTGCCCCTCCCACTCACAGAGGAAAGGCCATGAGAGGACACAGCAAGGAGGCGGCTGTCTGCAAGTCAGGAAGAGAGGCTTCAACAGAAAGTGAATCTGCTGGCTCCTTCATCTGGGACTTCCAGCCTCCAGAATGGTGGAAAACACATTTCCGTTGTTAAGCCTCGCAGTCTGTGATATTTTATTGTGACAGCCCAAGCTGGCCAATTTAAAAATATACATGAGTGGATTTTGGTTTTCAATCAGTTTAAGAATTTTTTAAGGGTTGTCAAGCATTTATGCTTAATTCATTTTCCCACTATGCTCTTTTTAATCTTTGTTGTTGCTGTTCAGTTGCTCAGTCATGTTTGACTCTTTGTGACCCCATGGACTGCAGCACACCAGGCTTCCCCGTCCTTCACCACCTCCCAGAGTTTGCTCAAACTCATGTCCATTGAGTTGGTGATGCCATCCAACCATCTCATCCTCTGCTGCCCCCTTCTCCTTTTGCCTTCAATCTTTCTCAGCATCATGGTCTTTTCCAATGAGTCAGCTCTTTCATCAGGTGGCCAGAGTACTGGAGCTTCAGCATCAGACTTTCCGATAAATATTTAGGGTTAATTTCCTTTAGGATTGACTGGTTTGATCTCTTTTTAATCATTTCCTTTAAAATATTTCCCTTGTCTCTTGCCTTTCCTGTGTGACTTAATTCTCGTTTCTTTCATCTTGCAGCTCTATAGAGCATAGTTTAGATGTCAGTTAAGACAATGGAAGTGCAGTTTTTAAGCCATTGTAACAGAGGTGACAGTTGAACCTATGGGAATATTTGATAGCTTGAGAAAAAAAAAAAAAACGTGCAGCAAAAGAATGGAAAGAAAAGACAGAGGACAATCTTTGGGGGATGTGTACATTAGACAGAAGAATGAAGCTTTAACAGAGATGCTGAGAACCCAGACGACCTGGAACCATGGGTAGAGAGAGGTTTCAGAAGACAAGTCTGGTTACTGGCCCCAAGGCTTCAGGGAGACCAAGCAAGATTTAATTGAGAAAAGATCCTTGCGATCTTGAGAAGTCACCTTTAGCTAAGAGGTAGAAGCAAAGGCCAAAGCTCCATGAATGCTGAAAAAGTGATTGTATTAATAAGTAACCTCAACTGTTCTTACAAGACCTTGAGCAGGAAACAAGAGGAGAGAAAAAAGTTTGCAGCTTCAGAAAACAGCTGGCCTAAGGCCACAGGAGAGACCAGGACATGTGCATTCATATTGGAGACAAGACAGACAAAGCCAAGTGAAGAAGGTATCCTTCATGGAGCATAGACCGAAAAGAAAAATGTTAATAGCTTTGAGTCCCACCGAAGAATGAGCATCATGCTCCCGTCACTCCTGACTCGAGGGTAAGCATTAAGCATGGAATTCATAATAAGCCAGACCCCATTAAGCTTCCCCTGCTGTCAAGGGCTCAGAGCAGGGACTGCTGGAGCAATCTTGGAGAAAATCAATTATCATCGCAGGAGGGAATGAGGGTCATCTGCAGGTCAATGCCGCCATATCTAAATCCGTTAATCCAGTGAGAGTCCTGCAAGAGTCTAAGGATGAACAATGCAGCACTTGGGGGTGAGATCCTTCATGTTTCTATCTCATCTGTGTCTCACTCTGAGAGTTTTTTGTTTGTTTGTTTTAATTAAAAATAATTCTTTAAAAACACAAAACCCCCACATACTAAAATTGTACACCCCAAGTATTGGTCCAATCTTATATCAATTTATTTTCAATTAAACAGCACAATTTTCTGACCTAGGTTCATTAAAAATGCCCAGAAAATTGTTATTCAAACTAGCTAGTGTTCGTGTTCAGTTGTGACCAACTCTTCGCAAACCACTGACTATAGCCTACCAGGCTCCCCGGGGGGTCCGGGGAATTTTACAGGCAAGAATACTAGAGTGGGTTGCCATTTCCTACTCCAGGGGATCTTCCTGATTCAGGGATTGAACCTGCGTGTGTCTTCTGCACTAGCAGGCAGGTTCTTTACCAGTAGCGCCATCTGGGAAGCCCACTCAAAGTGTATGTTCCTTTAAAATAAAATAAACTCTTAAGAGAGCTCAAATCCTTAACAAATCAGAAAACCTTTGACCAACCATAGATTATTATGATATCACCAAAATTACTTAAGAAAAACAGACTTGAACACTTTTTTCCTCCTCCAGTTGACAAACGAGAGATATCAGTATTCAACGTGGCACAGAAATTAACAAAGAAATGTTTTAATGACAGGGCATTATACTGAAATACCCTCACATACCTCACCTCCCTATTTAGAAAAAGTCCTTTGGAATTAATGCTGCAATCTCATTGTGAGATTTTTAATTCAACTTTAAAAGTCTTCAGTTTTGAAGACTAAACTCAGAAGTTAAGGAACCTGCAGGGATGTCAGAGGACAGGAACAGCACTCCAGTCCTGATTTCCTGGAGCTGAGTTCAGTGGTCTTTTCACAGGACACTCCCTTTCAGCAGTCATTGCCTCAATGACCAAGCTACACCAAGGGGATAGAACAAAAACGTCCACACGACAGAGCATCAAAGTACATACTGTAGGGGCTCTTTGGTACCCCAGCCCTCATTTCAGGTGATATGTCCAAATTCACTACCTTGATTCCTAGAGAGAGGGTTCTTATCTGAATCCTGTCTCCTTTCCTACAACTAGGGAAGAGTGTAGGACCACCTACAAAAATTCTAGCATCCTATTATTTGTTTCCAGGAGACCTCTCCAGGGCTCTTCCACCACCACGGGAGCCTTTCAAGCAGAAAGTTCAAGGGAGAAAGAAGGGGGATGTGGAGAATGGGGTTTCAGAATAGCCTCAAATGTTAGTTGTATGGGATGTCCAAAATTAGCCAGTAGCTTTAAAATTACTCACAGGAACTGTATCATTCTAAGATTTTTTTTAAATGTAAGATAACATCAAATTCAAATGTCTTTAAATTCAAGTAGAAAACATATATACATAATTCAGAATCCCACAAGGCTCAAAGATCTGTATAGCTTGATTTAAAATGTATTTAAAAACTAAAAAGAAGTACAACAGCCATGCAAGCAACCATCTTAAGTGAGAGTTGCTGACATTTGATGTTCAAGTGAGAAAAAAGTAATGTGAGTCGTTATCTTGACTCCTGCTCCAAAGGCCACATGAGCTATGAGACCGACTTCTTTATAAGTTTGTAGCTCATGAGCCAGTGGCTCTGAAAAGGTACTCTTTGGGCTCGGTGAGTGGGCATATGTGCTGCAGATTTCTTATGCAAATACTATCTCTGGTTCTAAGTTATTTCCATTAACTGGGATGCTTGCTGGATGAGATTTTCTTCATGTTATACATTTGTCAACTCCATAAATATTTAGAATTATGCAATTTCAGTTGTATGGGGGCTTCCCAGGTGGCACAGAGGTAAAGAATTTGCCTGCAGTGCAGGAGAGACTGGAGACATGGATTCAATCACTGGGTCAGGAAGATCCCCTGGAGGAGGAAATGGCAACCCACTCCAGTATTTTTGCCTGGGGAAGCCCATGGACAGAGGGGCCTGGTGGGCTACAGTCCATGGGATCACAAAGAGTTGGACAGGACTGAGGGACTAAACAACAACAAGGAAACAACTCAGTTATATAGGATCTTAACTATCTTCTTTAGAGACAGAAATTTTTTAACTGTAGAAAGATTTAGAATTAAACATAAAAAGGCTTAAGAGAGACAAAATTAAATCTGTGCATGACGGGTAACATAATACACTTGTTACACATTAAAAGAAGGTAGTCTGTCAGTGTGATCACCTTCTTCCTCTCTCTTACATTCTGTGATGGATGAATTAGTGTAGCCCTTTCATTTTAATTCTAAACCTTAACAAATGCGTCTACCCATTTAGAGCATTTAAGAGGACTTAAAGTATTATATATGTAAGTTTAACTCATAGGATTTAAACAAATTATTTTAGGGAAGGTTTTTCTTATTAAATGACATTTCATGACAATGGAATGACATCTTGAAAATACTGAAAGAAAACAACCACTAATGTAGACTTGTGCTAGACTTAGTTGTTCAGTCATCTCTGACTCTCTGCGGCCCCACAGACTGCAGCCCACCAGGCTCCTCTGTCCATGGGATTTCCCAGGCCAGAATACTAGAGTGAGTTGCTATTTCCTTCTCCAGGGGATCTTCCTGACCCAGGGATGGAACCCACGTCTCCTGCATTGGCAAGGGATTCTTTACCACTGAGCCACCTGGGAAGCCCCAACATAGAATTATGTATCAACAAATATATTCTTCAAAGCAAAGGTGAAATAAAAGTATCTTCAGATAAACAAACATTGAGATAATTTATTGCCAACTGACATAAACTAAAAGAAATGTTAAAAGGAGTTCTTTAGGTGGAAAGCAAATGATTCCAGGCAGAAGCATAGTAAAATAAGAAGGAATGATGAACACAGGATAAGGTAAATATGTGAGTAAATTTTAAAATATCACTGACTGTAACAAATAATAATGCATCATGAGATTTAAAATATAAAATCAAAACACATGATAATATCATAAGAGGCAGAGATATTGTTTGTCTGCACCTTTCCAAATGACTGGCTCTTCAGTCCCAGATCTGGGATAGATGAGGCAAAACGGAACCCAGGAAACTGGTTCTGGTCTACCTTCTCTCCACCTTTCGGAATCTCTTTACGTGTGTTTCATACATAATGTCCAGGGTTTTTCGTTGTATGTGGCAAGAGAATAGCATACCTACTCCAACTTCTCAGAAGCGGAATTTTGCAAGAACTAAGTGTTTAAGGGTTCTGACCACCAGTCCTGATGTGGGGCAGGGTTGGGGTTTCCATACCACCAACAAGCAACATTCCCACACCAGCTGGCTGTCTTCAACTCCACGCTGCCACCGTCTACCTGGAGAAAGTGTCAGTTCTCACAGGTCAGGGGCTCAGTCCTGTAAGACTGCCAATCACAGATCTGACAGTAAGAAATTGGAGGTTTTAACAACTCCCCCGCACCGCACTTACCACCTTGGGTTGGATTAATTTTCCAGAGTCACCCACAGAACTGAGAGGATATTTTACTTACTAGACCAGTTTATTATAAAGGGAAGAGATGCGGAAGGGCTACAAAGCTTCCATCCCCCTCTCTCAGTGTGTCCCTCTCCCCAAGTCTCCGCATGTTCACCAACCTGGAAGCTCTCCAAACCCTGTTCCTTTTGGGTTTTTATAGAGGCTTCATTAATGGCTTCCCTGGTGGCTCAGATGGTAAAGAATCCACCTGTAATGCAGGAGACCCAGGTTCAATCTCTGGGTCAGGAAGATCCCCTGGAGAAGGGAATGGCAACACAGTCCAGTATTCTTGCCTGGAGAATCCCATGGACAGAGGAGCCTGGTGGGCTACAGTCCATGGGGTTGCAAAGAGTCAGACATGACTGAGCGACTAACACACACAGTATATAGACATGACTGATCAAATCATTGGCCATTGATAACTGAATTCTATCTCCAGTGCCCTCCTCTCCCCAGAGGTCAGGTTCACCTGGTTACCAGTCTCCAACCCTAGGTGTTTTCCAAAAATCTCCTCAATAACGTAACTAAGAGACCTATATAACTCTCATCACTTAGAAAATTACAAGGGTTTGAGGAGTTCTGTGCCAGGAACAGGGACAAAGACCAAAATACATTACTTTATTATAAATTCCAATATCAGTTTTAAAAGTTCATTTTAACTCTAAAAACATCTGTGAAACCTCTGATTCATGGGCACATTTAGCCCTAGCAAAGAAGAGGAAGGAAAAGATTATATTGTCCTTCTCAGGGTCATTCTTGACCTTGACTGTTCAGTGTTCAGCCCCCTCATTTCTCAGCAGCCTCTAGAGCAACACGAAAAATGCCAACCAGAATGAATTGCTTGGATGTCTGGAAATTAGCATTTCCAATTCCACTCCAACTTCTCCTAATGAGTCTCAAGCTGTCTTTATGGCAGGTTTAAGCCTGATTTGTCACTGCACTATCTATCAAGTCAGGGAAGTTAGCTGTGATATTTTTGCTCTAAAACAGAGAAAGGATGTGGTCCTAGAATGGACATCAGCAGCCTTTAGTCGAGGACCACACTGCCACTGAGCAGCCATGTGACCTGGGCCCTCCATGAGACCTGGTTCCCTCCATTCTAAATGCACATATCCATGTCCTGCTACAGTCCTTGGATTTCATTGCATAGGATAGAGGAGCCCCAGGCATATATGTGATAAAACAACCATGAAAGTGACAAAGGGCTTGAAGCCAGTCTTGAGCTAAGTTACATTTGTATGCTAGTTTCCATAGCGCTAATCAGTTTCCAGTGGGCTCGGTGGACAGAGTTTATACTTGAGCTCAAGACCTGTGCTCAAGAGAAACTGACTGGCAGGTCACACCCTTTTGCGTTAACATTTGGTGAGGTCTCCTTTTGGAGAGGGTGATCCAGCACCCTAACCACTCTCTTGGTAAAAGAAGCCCTGTGGTGGGGAACCTATGCCATTATGGATCATCAGATGAGTCTCTTATTTTTCATCACAGAAGCTACATGACCCAGGCCTGACCAACCAGAGTAGCCCATTTTTCTGGCTAGGAGTGACTGGTCGATAAAAAACATGTGACAGTGGTTGGGCCAATCACAGTCATTTCTAAGTCCTGATATGCAAATCTAACAGAGAGATTGAAAACCTGGGGCTGCCAATGCCCACCCTTCCTGCTCCAGGAGAGAGAGCCCCCCTGAGTGTGGATCCACACAGAGGAGAGGGGCTGAAGGTGATGCTATGCTTCAAGCAGTTCCTACAAGGAATTTCCTTACATTCCTTGTAATTTTGAGGTCTATTTTTTCATAGGGAACTTTGGGAGGAGTGGTTTGTTGGACAGTTGGAGACTTTGAGATGGACATGTACACACTGCTCTATTTAAAACAGATAATCAACAAGGAGTTACTGTACAGCACAGGGAACTCTGCTCAATGTTATGTGGCAGCCTGGATGGGAGGGAGTTTGGGGGAGAATGGATACATGCATATGTATGGTTGAGTCCCTTCCCCGTTCACCTGAAACTACCACAGTGTTGTCAACCAGTTATACCCAGGCAAAAAATTTTAAAACATTTTAAAAAAACAACAGACCTGTCCTCTGAGCAAAGACTTAAATATGCAGCCAAAACATTGACTCTCTGAAAGCAGCTCATCTATTTCTGAAAGTCCATAGAACCCATGGCTCTTTTTAGATATCATCTTGCTCCAGGCCAAGACTTTCAAGCCAGGAAGCACCACCTCAACTTGAAGGGATAAAGAGCCTACAGAATCCAGGTGTACCTTGGAGGAAACCCCAGCTCCAATCACATTCAAAGTCTAGCAGATTAATTCCTGGAATTCCTCAATCTCAAGAACCACCAGGCTCTGTCCATTTGATAAGGCAAGTTTTTTTTAAGAAAAGTGCAATAAAGACAATTTTATAAAGAGTGATTTTCATGAGAGAGAGAAAGATACTATAATTTCATATGCTGGCAGACTAGTTACTCTTAACTCTCTGGTCATACAAGAAGTATCAGAAAAAGTGTTCATGAAATCAATCTGAACCAGTCCTTGCACTTGGAGAGAGAAGCCTGGCTGTATATTGTGCATGAGACCTTAAACTCTATCTTCTGTAAACCAAGTTGATTGTACCAGATAGGAATGGCAAAGGGGCATCAATTCTTACATCAACTCTGGGCTGTTGGTGGGTCTTCTTGGTGAATAAAGAGTTGGGAGGTACATGTGGCCTCCTTAGGACATTTCCTTGCTCAGTGATGACTTCATGGAGGTGAACTGAGATGTATAAACAGTGATGTACCTGAAGTCTAGATTACCTTTGTGAAATGGAATATCTCTGGCCGAATCAGTAAACAAGGATGTAACAGCAAGGAGATCAAACCATCAATCTTAAAGGAAATCAACCCTGAATATTCATTGGAAGGTCTGATACTGAAGCTCCAATACTTTGGCCACCTGATGTGAACAGCTGACTCATTGGAAAAGACCCTGATGCTGGAAAGATTGAGGGCAGGAAGAGAAGGGGGTGGCAGAGGATGAGATGGTTGGATACCATCGCCGACTCAACTATCATGAACTTGGGCAAATTCTGGGAGATAGTGAGGGGACAAGGAAGCCTGGTGTGCTGCAGTCCATGGGGTCTTATGAAAAGTTGGAAAAGACTTGGGGACTGAACAACAACAAACAGTCATCAGCGATTTCTAGCCTCCAAGAATGAAGGCTCCCAAAAGGGAGCACAATGCCTGCAATCCAGCAGATGCTGCCAACCCCCACGGTCATTGCTGAAGAGCTGGGAGGGTGTGAGAAATCAAAAAAACAGGATTTGGCCCCAGATAGCTGAGGGGCATATAAAAGGAAGGAATTCAGGGACCCCAGAGCTTGCATCTTCCCACACAGAGAAGAACACTAAATTCCTTACTTGATACCTGGGTTTCTTTACTTAACAATAATCTTTGATGTTTAGACTTCCTGCCCTCTTTGGTGCAAACTTGTATAAAACCTGACTCCCTCTCCAGCCTCCTTGAAGAAGTTCTCTCAGAGCTACTGAGATGCTGTCTCCCCAGCTTGGATTCCTTAACGTTCCCACCAAAGAAAATAACACTATTTACAGGTTGTGATTAATATTTTTTAGTCCACACCTTATATATACCCTCAAGCCCAGTTGGCTCTTATGATTCCAAGTCTGTAGATTGAAAAGTATGATATTACTTCATACACATCTCAATGTTGAGGCTATGTGAGTCCCACATTCCCTCCAAGAGCACAAAATCCCCTGTTGGAGTAACAGGCAGGCCACCGAATTCTTCCTGAGAACCTACCTTAATTGGAACCCAGAGGCATCCTTTGTTTGCAAATGACTCAGGAATCACCATTCTCCTTTAACCCAGGCAGGCTTGCTCTCTTGGTCTTGGCTCTGGAGAAGTCATGGAAACTTTGGGGAGGTTTGGGGTTCTAGTTTTTCAGCACTCACCTGCTACACATTTCAACCAGTAGATATCAGAAACCAGAGGGATCCAAGCAGAGCTTTTGCAGTCTGAGCAGAGCCTAATAAGGGCTGAATGCACACCCTCTTATAAACTATGTTGGAGGCCTCCTTGGTCCTGAGCCCGAGGTGGAGAGTCCTACCCCTTCCCGTTGGTTAGCAGCAGGACCTTCCTGGCACTCCTAGGCTGCAGATGAAGCCCCTGGATCAAGGGAGCAGACCTGGATCTCCCTGGGCAGGACTCCGTTGTCTGCTCACTGGTGAGGGGGTAATGCAATACAGAAGCCCCCGCAGGCCTCACAGGAAGGAAACTGGGAGAGAGAAGCTGATCTTCCTTTCTGACACACCAGTGAACCAATCGGGCTAGGAGATCCACCTCTGAGGGGTTGGGCAAAGCTAATGATTTCACTTCAGATCTTTTCAGAGTGGGAGCTGTGGCCGAAGTTCTGGTTTAGAAGCAGGAGAAAGAGACGGGCCAGAAAGCACACCCTACAGGAATCTACAGTGGCTTAGGGTGGTGAGTCCAGGATTCCCCGTGCTCTGACGGGCAGGAGGCACTCGGCCCACGAGAGGGGCCAGGGAAGGCTGCGGCAAGCCCAGGGTCAGTCCCTGCCATGCTGAATCCCAGCACAACGCGCAGTCCTGTCCCCTCCCCGCCCCCCACCATGTGGTCCCTTACAGGAGTCCCCTGGAATGTGGAAGATGGGGTCCGACCTTTCTTCTCCTCAGTGGGAAGACGAAGTAGGCCAGGGGCCAGGGGATCTGAGATTCTACATGGTGCAGGCAAGATGGTGGTTCTTTGCTGGTGACACCCCTGTTACGCTCCATTACAAAGGCCATTAAAATCATATTCACAGATACTCAGGAAAAGTCTTCCAAACTCAGAAAAAAAAGCAAAAAAAAAAAAAAAAAAAATGATCTCATTACCGTTCAGTATTAGGCTGAACGGTTTTCTAATGAGCTTGTCTGAAGGTCATCGATGCTCAGCGAACATACTGGTTTGATGAACAGCTTGTTATGGCCAGGTTACCTGAGGAAAGTCAATGAGATATAATGACTGACCCATTAGACAAGATGACCCTGAAGGATACAGTTTAAATGCCTTATCAGAAGAGTAAACAGTTTTGTGCCTAAAACACCAAACATTTTTATATCATCCCTCTCTGTATTGACTAAATGTCTCCTGTCCATATGAGCTTTTTGTTATCCATTTTTTTCCTCATCTACTGAGTTCCAAACAACCCTCCCCTGTGATTGCTATCTATTTGTATTAGGAATTATGATTTTAACTACTTAAGAATTCTCCTTAATCAAGGATTTATAATAATTTCTGAAAATGCTTAAAATATAGTATTAGCTTACAAATCTCTCCAAAAAACTAAATGCAATCTTTTTTGTTGAGGCATATTGATCTATCTATGTATCCAGTTCTCTATACATCCATCATCTGCCCATTCATCAGTCCAGTTCAGTTCAGTTTTTCAGTCGTGTACAATTCTTTGAGACTCCATGGACTGCAGCATGCCAGACTTCCCTGTCCATCACCAACTCCCAGAGCTTGTTCAAACTCATGTCCATTGAGTCGGTGATGCCATCCAACCATCCCATCCTCTGTCGTCACCTTCTCCTCCCGCCTTCAATCTTCCCCATCATCAGGACCTTTTCCAAGGAGTCGGTCTTCACATCAGGTGGCCAGAGTATTGGAGCTTCAGCATCAGTCCTTCAGCTTCAGCATCAATATAAGTTTACATTAATATCTATAAGTCCAGAGATAAATGTGTAGGAAAAATGGGGCAAGTTTGAGAGAAAAGAAACGAGGGTTATCTTGGGGTTAGTGTTGACAGCTGTTGACAAGGGCTTGGAAGTCCTTATTGCTGTCCTTCCAACCAGAAAGCACTGGACAAGTGCAAAAGGAATGACTGACCTTGGACCCATCCGATCACTGAGGTTGCAGGGCAGACTGCCACCTAAGTCAGGAGAAACCAGAGGATCCCTAAGGCAGAAGTGAAGCTCGGCTTCTCTGGAGCAGATCCTTCTGGAACCATAAACTGAGAGAATACTGCAGTGGGAAATTTGGTGAATTCCTGGAGGCTGAGTATGTGCTACCAGGAGAGAGAGAAACTTCCAGAAGCTGTAGACTTAGGGGGCTCTGACATGTTTCTGGGTTTTAGCTGCAGGAACCCCACAGGTTCTCATTGTGAAGGTCCGAGAAAGATCTCCTCTTGGCTCCGGCAAGGAGAAGGGAAGAATCATCACTGTGAAATATGCCCAGACATTTCTTAACAAAGGTGTTCTCCCCAAGGAAAGACTTTGCCAGAACGCCTGGAACAGTATTGCAACTGGGGGAAATGAAATTCCTCCCACTCAAGTTTCTGTTAGCTTTCTCGTCTCTCATCCAAGGGGGAAAGAAAGTATGGGCAACAGAAGTCAGGGGTTCTTGGGAATAGGCTGAGAATGGTCCAGCCAGGGAAGGGAGTTGGGACAGGGGAAAACCAGCGATACAGGGAAGGGTCCACTAAGACACAGTCCTACAGGGAGATTGAGATTTAACCCTTCTCTTCCCCAGGATAGTAACAGTGGATGAGAGGAAAGAGTTGAAGACACAAACTCTCTGGAGAGGAATGCTTAGGGAAGCCCACGGACAAGAGGGGAGACAGAAGGAAAGAAACAAAAGCGGAAAATAGGAAACTGTTACAAACAGATGCTTGTCCAACTCTATACATAATCAGTTTAAATGGGAATGGTCTAACTATATCAATTAAGAGACAGATCCTTCAAATGGATTTTAAAAAACCAAGCCCCAACTATATGCTGTCTACAAGAAATCCACTTTAAATACAAAAGCTCAAGTTGAAAGTTACAAATGTGGAAAGATACTGGATGGTGTGTGCATACTCAGTCATCTGTCTGACTCTTTGTGACCCCATGGACTGTAGCTAGCCAGGTTCCTCTGTCTATGGGATTTTCCAGGCAAGAATACTGGAGTGGGTTGCCATTTCCTCCAGAGGATCTTTCTGACCCAGGGATCGAACCCGTGTCACCTGCATTGGCAGGCAGAATCTTTACCACTGAGCCACTTGGGAAGCCTTAAATATAAAAACTCAGGCTAAAAATAAGGAGTATAGAATGATACCCTGTGCTAACACTGATCAGAAGAAAGCTGGAATGGCTCTGTTTATTTCAGATAAATCCCTAACTTCAGGGCCGGGAAACTATCAGGGATAGAGCATTTCATACTGAAAAGGGGTGGATTCTCCAAAAAGGCTTACGCCTAAGCATGAACTATGCCCCTGATGGCAGAGTGTCAAAGTATATGAGGACTTTCTCTGGTTGACGTGCTTTGAGTCATTTTATTTTGTTTGCAGATACTCTCCAGCAAATGTGCATTAGTTAAAAAAAAAGCAAACCTCACTTCTTCTCCACATTGCTTGCCAACCCTCCTATGAGGGAAACTGCAGGATGATTGGAATAGCTATGGCCATAGCAGCCCAGGAGGTCAGACATTCATTCAAAGATACTTCGAGAGCCAATCTCTGCACTTGCCAGTTCACCTTGTCTGGGAGAAGAAAGAGCAGGAGCTCCTTCTGAACAGATGGCCTCACAGGGGGTGCTGCAGAAATCTCAGAATATCACCATTTAAAACCAATTCTCCCTGGCAGGCTTCCCTGTCAATTCAAGACCAAGGGCTCACGGTTAAGTCTGGGGGAAGCATTTGAGTGCCCAGGGTACGCAAGTTGAATCACAGAGTGAGGCATGGAGGCTCAGAAACGTGTCTTCTGCACACACAGCTGACCTTCAGAAAGACTTAACACGAATCTGAGGACAGCAGCCAGTCTGTCAGTGCAGGAGGGGTTGCCTGCCTAGTGGCTGGGCTGTCCAGCTCTTTGCTGCCTGCTCCTAGGAGTCAGATGGTGCTAATTAAACAGCAAAACTGATTCCTGAGAAGTCTGAGACTTTGTGCTATGATGCCAAATCCCAGGTCCGGTGAAAAGCAGCAGACCTTGTCCACAGAAAAAGCTATTTAGTGTCCTGTCTTACTGAATGAAAAACTGGATTTTAAAATCTGGGGACATATAGTTCACACACTAAATTTTGGTTAGTAGGAAAACTTGAGAAATAGATTTCTGGCCAACTGAGAGTTAACCTAAAGATGTGTCTTTGTTCATGTAGATTAAAAAAAAACAAACTATTCTTGCCTTCCCCTACTCCCCAATTTAGCTTGCCTCTGATGTCTTTTTTCAGTTGTTGTGGAATTAAGTATTTGCAGTGATTTGTGGTTGCTGTTGCCGCGCTAAATACACCTTTTTCAACATACATCTCCGTCAATGAGGATGAGAGTTAAACGGATATATACTAATCCCAGGATTTATCATAAAGTTTAAAAATCCCTTATATCAATGCATATTTAGTTATAATCCTACTCTATCCTAAAAGTAGGTTGCAAATATTTACAAATCGGTAATGGCATCACTCTTCTCTGATGGAGACGGCCTTTTCATCAAAACACGTCCAGGAGTCTTTTTTTTTTTTTTTTTTTGTATATTGGAAACATCCAGGAGTCTTAACTGAGAACATACATTTATCCCCTGTGCCCGTGTAAGCTGCTGGGGCCGCTTTGCATCCAGACTCAGGTGAGCGCGGAGGGTTTAGTGAACACCAGGCTGGAAGACCTGGCCCTCCCCCACTCACCCAGGTGTGCATCCCTCACCAAGCGTCTCTTCTTGTTCAGACCTGTCTGCTGTGAAATCATCATCTCGTCTGGTTTCTGAGTGTGGATCGCTCTCCTAAGTCAGATTGTGAACGAGACAGTCTATTTTCCTGCTCTCAAAGGCACTGTAAGGTCCATAAAATCAGCAGGGATCCTGTAAGCCAAGACAGATTGATCTCCCTGCTTAAGCTCAGGATTCAAGGAGACCTTGGCCAAAAAAGGAGGCTCCTAGTTCACCAGGTTGTTGCTATTTGGTCGCTGAGTTGTGTCCAACTCTTTGTGACCACATGAACTGTAGCCCACCAGGCTCCAGTGCCCATGGGCTTTCCCAGGCAAGGACACTGGAGTGGATTGCCATTTTCTTCTCCAGGGATTGAATGTGAGTCTTCTGTATTGGTAGGTGGATTCTTTATCACTGAGCCACCAGAGATGCTAATTCACACCGTTTCATTTTGGTCACTTGGACAACAAACCTTAGATGGGGTCCAATAGTACTATTCCAGAACGCTGTATTTTGATTGTTAAGAGAAGTCAAAGTGTTCAGAAATCTTGCAAATGAGCCACAATGTTGAAACATCAGCATTTTCTGGTCTATCTACACAAGTATTTATAATTGTCCAGAGTTTCGCTACACAATTTGATAGCGATTAAGATGGTAGGAAAAATGGTCATAAATGTAAAGGGGGAGAAAATTGAAGTACTATGCGCTCTGTGGACAGAAAATGGGAAAATAAATGGGTCTGATTCTCATTTTGACAGTTCGAGGGGAAATTTTTTGAAGTAATGAAGGGAACTAAAATTAGATAGGATGAGAAATTGGCTCAGGAATTGAAAAGCATCCGTCTGTGTCCTATATAATATGAAATTCCAGACGTGGGTTAGCGTCCTCACATTGCTGTCACGTCATCTCAATAGAGTCTTCAAACCTTTATTACACAAAGATGAAAGATTTTACAAGCAAACTAGTCTAGTGAAAATAGCATTGGGCTATCCACTCCAGTATTATTGGGCTTCCCTGGTAGCTCAGCTGGTGAAGAATCTGCCTGCAATGCGGGAGACCTGGATTCAATCCCTCGGTTGGGAAGATCCCCTGGAGAAGGGAAAGGCTACTCACTCCAGTATTCTGGAGATTCTAGGGGATTCTGGAGAATCCCATGGACTGTATAGTCCATGGAGTCACAAAGAGTTGGACACAACTGAGCGACTTTCACTTTTCACTTTCACTATAACAAAAATAAAAACAGCTCCTGTTTTGGCTTGGCCAGCAACTACACTAAACATCTTCAGTTGACTGATGAAGTAACAGTTATGCTGATTCTCTCAACAGCTCTGTTCCCACAAACAAGTATATGAAACTAAAAGCTTAAGCTCCTTATTCAGTCACATAGATAGTCATTGGCAAAACTGGGCTCTGAAACCAAGGTCTCTGAAAATAGGTGCTTTCCCACTTGACTCTGCCTGTCCCAACATCCTCAGCCAAGTTCAGGCACATAGCATCTCTGGGACCCCATTCTGCTCTCAGTTAGGGCACCCCTGCTGTGAGCTGGACACCCCTCTGAAGTGGCGTTGAGGGCCAGACACACTGTTGCATCTCAGGGACCCCGAGGAAGCAGCAATTCACGGTATCAGCTAGTGTGACATTATACGTGCATACTAAGTTGCTGCTGCTGCTGCTGCTGCTAAGTCGCTTCAGTCATGTTCAACTGTTTGCAACCCTGTGGACCACAGCCCACCAGGCTCCTCTGTCTATGGGATTCTCCAGGCAACAGTACTGGAGTGGGTTGCCATTCCCTCCTCCAGCGGATCTTCTCGACCCAGGGATGGAACCCATGTCCATGTCTCCTTCATTGGCAGGTGGGGTTTCTTCACCACGAGCACCACCTGTGACATTAGTGAAGTCACTTCATTTCCTAGGTGGCCAGTTTCTTTACCTGAGGAGTGAGGAATTTTTAACTATTAAGTGATTTGGAACTAGGAATGTTCAACAAAATCACCTAAAAATCTTTAAAAACTGTAGTTACTGGGATCCTCTTCCAAACCAACTGAATCACATTTGGGTTGAGGCCTTGAAATGTGGAATTAAAAATCTCTTCCTTAGACAACTTGAATCCAAACCTGTATTTTAAAAACCACCTAAAACGCTGACTCCAAATTTCTTTCCGGCTCTCACATTCTGGTTTTATCTTTAGAAGATCTTTAAATATCTCTCCATTATCCAGCATTCCCACTTGCACGCTGGCAGCAAAATGCCTGCTGGCATCGTCGCATCAGCAGGTACCTTCAGAAATGCAGAAAAATTAGCCATCTTTACATGGGGTGGGCGTGTTGAGACTTTCCACTGAGCAGAACTCACAGCTAACAAGAGCTTTCCACGTCAGACAAGGAAGTGAAGGCACCGATGACCTAGACTCATTGTCACGGTCATCCATGGCTTGTTCCCCCGGCACGACCTCAGGCACTTAGACCAGCACTGCTAACCCAGTGAATCCCTGGTACCGACATATGAGATAGAAGGGCTCCAGCCTGAGCAGCTGGAGCTTGTCAGGACTGAGCTGGGCTCCGTCTTCTGCTGACATGTCAAGGTAAATGCACTGGCAGGAGCAAGGCTCTGCTTGAGTCATAAAAAGATAAGACAACCACGTTTTTCATTCCTCAGGTCTAGGAGGTATCCCCAACTACAATGGCATGAAAGGCTCCTCAGGGGCCAAAACGGGAGTGGGCACTAGCCCACAATACATTCTCTCAACTGCCCAGAGACCCTTGTGTTAGAACCCATCTCAGCGAAAAGATGCAAGTGCAGAGCTGGAGGGACCCTGAGTCAGGTCAGAAAAGGGGATGCAATAAGCTGATTATCCAGAGAAAACCACATTGCCCCAGCGTAAGTGATCCAAACTGCCCCTTTCGCACTCCTCACTAGTGAGGACATCCACGTTCCCCTCCTTTGAGTGTGCTTTGCTTCAGTCCTTAATAAACTGTGTTGAGACTTCCCTGGTGGTCAGTGGCTAAGACTCAGCAAGCCCAGTGCAGGGGGCCCAGGTTCCATCCCTGGTTGGGGAACTGGATCCCACATGCCCCAACTAAGATCCAGTGCAGCCAAGTAAATATAAGCGAAAAGCCAACAAAACTGCTTTTGTGTGCTCGCCCATACATACTGTGCCCCTAATAAACACGTAAGTGCCTGCTTACTGTCTCGGTCCCTTTGTGAAATTCTTTTTTTCAGAGAAGGCAAAAGCCAAGTCTCTGCTTCTAGCCACTGGGGGTCTATCCGTTAGGATTCCTGGTTTCCACTCAGGTGGCCCACATTTGATTCCTGGGCAGGGAACTAAGAGTTTGGTTAAAGTCACTTTTGACAACCTCAGGGACATCAAAGAAATGCCAATTCCAAGGACATTACTGGGGAATAGGTTTCTTCCAGTAAAAAGATGGACTGTTAGGCCCAAGATGATAGGGAATCAATATTAGGAATTTATAGAAATCACTGGTCAGGAAGTGAACTTTTTCAGACCATGCAATCTGGGGTATGAACCAAGCTGTACTGGTTCTTCAAGAGCAGAGGAGTTGCCCATGTCATCTGGATTAAGTGTGAAATAAAGCATTTTAGAAAATGTTTTCCAAAGAAGATAACTTCAAGCCAAATTTGCCATTCCTGAGTGCTTCACGAATAACCATGGACTTTGTAATAAAGAGGGAAATAAAATGCAATGAATACGGAATCTCACCTACACACAAAAATTGATGGAAAATATACTTCATAATAAGGGAAAATATTATGATAATTATAATTCAAATTAGTACCAGATTTATTTTATTTTTTGTGTTGTATTTTTCCTCTCTGTTTCTACAAGTTGAGCCTGTGAAAATAGGGACTGCCTTCCTTTGATATCTGTAACAAATTGGCACATGGGATAGTACAAGGTTAACAACTAGCTCTGCAATGGGGAAAATACATTTATGTTATTGTATAAATCCATGCACCATCTTCCAGCTGCCTCCATCTTCTGTGAACCCAAACAGCTCAGGACATCTTCCTGGGGTGTCACTGATTGTGGATCTCCAGTAAGTTGGGTCTGCCCCCAAAAGGGGGCCAGCAAGTCACACCCTGTGGGCTTCCCTGGAAGCTGAAAAAGAATTCGCCTGCAGTGCAGGAGATGCCGGTTCAATTCCTGTGTCAAGAAGATCCACTGGAGAAGGGATAGCCTACCCACTCCAGTATTCTTGAGCTTCCCTGGCAGCTCAGCTGGTAAAGAAATTACCTGCAGTGTGGGAGACCTGGCTTCAATCCCTGGGTTGGGAAGATCCCCTGGAGAAGGGAAAGGCTACCCACTCTAGTATTCTGGCCTGGAGAATTCCATGGAATGTATAGTCCATGGGGTTGCAAAGAGTCAGACACAACTGAGCGACTTTCACTTTCAAGTCACACCCAGAAAAAGCAATCACAGCTTTAACATACTCCATATAAAAAGAATATAGCCATTTCATGGTTACCCCCAGACATGGACCAGCACAACCCAGGGACCCTCTGTATCTAAAAACCTGCATGCACACCTTAGACTCCAACTGAGAGGAGGAAAGCCAGCATCTCAGTGACCACAAGGAGCCAAGTCAGGGCAACAGGAGCCAAAGTCAGGAATCAGCGAGGCAGACCAGGAGACGGGATGTGATCCAAGGTGGGCTTGACTGCAGAAGGCAGCAGAGCCTTCAGCATCTCTGGGGCATGGATGCTTTTAAAAGATGGATGTGTGTGTGTGTGTGTGTGTTTGTATGTTTGGTGCTGCTGGGCATCTGGTGGGATCCCACTCTGGTCTGGTACCTATGGTCAAGAAACTTTTTCCCAGTAATGACACCTGGGATGGTCATACATTGTCTGTTTGAGAGATTTCCAATGCCTACATTGGACTTTCAGTGTCATACTACCCTTAGTGTTTGTGCTATGAAGCTATCTTGCAAAGTAAAAGCATTTATGCTTTTCTATGGTTTGAAGATGTGTCTTAACCCCTTTATAAGATAGTAAAACCCTTGAAGGCAGTTATTTTTGTCTTACTTATCTATTTATTAATCATCATCCCTATACAAACTATGTCCTAAAATCTACTGGCTGACCAAATGCACGTGAGTCCCTCAAGTTGTATCCAAGGATTTAAACTCAGTTGCTAAGAATATTGTTCCAACTAACAGGAGAACTTTTAACTCAAATTCCAACTGATTATGATCTTGAAGGATTCCGGGTGAAATATCTCATTGCTCCTGAAATAGGGGTCTATAGAGGATCCAGCAGGTAGATACAGTCACAAGGGACCATCAGCTTCTTGCTGATGATTACATGAAAATTTAATCTCTCGTTATTGCTAAACAGATAGGAATACATGGATAAGACAAAATCCCATGGATTGATTACATTAAACACTCTTCCTTACTTGGAGTAGACTGTTGTACACTGTTTACCACCGTGACAATTAAAACAATTCACTGGAGTGTCTTAAAACAAAACACAACAAAAGAAACAGAAACAAGAGCTTGTCTTACATGATGGCTAGACCTGGCTTTCAGCAGCTAAGCACTCAGACTTCGGGGCAAATGGATCTGGATTTGAGTCCCCTATCAGCCACTTCCTAGCTGTGTGACCTCATCAAGGTGAACAGGGTAGACAGCAGTTTCTTCCTTTGTTTGGGGAGGAGGGGGATACTGTTAGTTTGAAGAAACTAAATGAAGTAATTCATTCGCATGAATAAGTCACAGTGTGTTATAAGTGATAGTGTTCAGTAGTGTCTGACTCTTTGCAGCCCCATGGACTGTAGCCTGCTAGACTCCTTTGTCCTTGGCATTTCCCAGGCAAGAATACTGGAGTGGGTTGCCACTTTCTACTCCAGGGGATCCTCTTGACCCAGAGATTGAACATGAGTCTCTTTTGTCTCTTGCATTAGCAGGCGAATTCTTTACACTAGTGCTACCTGGAAAGCCCAATGAGTATGAGTGACAATCCTTCAATAAATGTTGGTTATTATTCTGCTATTATAAGGAGGTAAGATTACTACTTAAAAATTGAAAATGAAAAAATTCATCAAAATAATGCAAATAGGCTCTCCTGATGGCTCAGATGGTAAAGAATATGCCTGTGATGCAGGAAACCCGGGTTTGATCCCTGGGTCAGGAAGATCCCCTGGAGAAGGAAATGGCAACCCAATCCAGTATCCTTGTCTGGAAAATCAAATGGACGGAGGAGCCTGGCAAGTTGCAGTCCATAGGCTTGCAAAGAGTCGTACACGGCTGAGCGACTTCATTTTTAAGGCAAATACCCTAAAGAATCATGCTGCTGTCACCAGAAGCTCATTCGGGAGCCCTGTAGATTCTCAGAGTTGGGTTAAAGGAAACAGGCAGAAGTCTGGGGGGCAGCCAGCCAGCCATGGGAAAGCCACTGGTCTCCAGAATCTAAAAGACTGACCACGTGATCCCCAGTCCTAAGACTCTTGTGTCCCCAAGTGGACATCACAGTAAGAGTTCAGACTCTGAAGAGCAAGAGTGAGCTGCAATGATGGTGGTGGAACCAAGGAGACATCATGCCACAGAAGGGGCTGCTTCATCAAAATGAGGCACGGGGCTCATAGCCAGCCAGATGCCCAGAGGGAAAGCACTGAGAAAATTAAACACACGGATCATGTTACAAGCCTTCCTCATGCACACTGACCCGCTCACAAGAGGCCTTAAATAAATGTCAGTGTTGACGTCACGGTCTTGCCTGTGGGTATATGGAGTGAGCCACTGCCTGGCTGGGCCAACCTCTAGCCCAAGAGTCTTGTGCTTTGGGGTCAAAGGGAGTCTATCTTCTTGAAATCTTGTGTTTGGTTTTTGCAGAAACCGGTTCTCTCCCACTTTATCATAAGCTGTCAGGTGAGCGTGCCCAAAGAAGGTAGGAGAAGCAACAAGGCTGCCTGAGTAAGGAGCTGTTCCCCACGCCCCATAATCATCATCCCTTTCAGCTCCCATCCTGGGGCAGGAGGGTCTCATGTGACTGTGGGGAAGCAGGGGTGTTGAGAGGAGTTGTGTCCAGCTCTGAGGGTGGCCAGGAGAGGCAGGAGCAGGGGCCAGGGGATCTCATCCAACTCGGTAACTCTTTTTCAATTAGGAGCTTTCCAGATCAAGGACTTGCTCAAGTTGCCTTCAGCTATGATGATGCAACCACTTTTGAATGTTAAACAAATTTATTTTGAACAGATATGACAGAAGGCTGGTGTGTTTTAACCTGTACCTGTTTCTTTATTAATGCTACACCTTTTTATGGGCATTGGAGGATTTTAAACTCTGTCCCGCCAAGCTCCAGAGATCTGCTTTTGGGAAAGGAGCCCCCAGCAGGCATCCCAGCAAAGACACTGAGTCAGCTCCAGTCTCTCTGTGCAATGAATGCTTTCATATTGTGAGATTCCTTATAAACTTTGCTTTACGTGGAGGTCAACCACCAAATGAGTCATTTCAAATGAGTCACATTTGAAAATACCCCGATGCTGGGGAAGATTGAAGGTGAGAGGAGAAAGGGACGACAGAGGATGAGATGGTTGGATGGCATCACCAACTCGATGGACACGAGTTTGAGTAAACTCCGGGAGCTGGTGATGGACAGGGAGGCCTGGTGTGCTGCAGTCCATGGGATGGCAAAGAGTCAGACATGACTGAGCGACTGAACTGAGCAACCACAAAAATCCTAAAAGCACTGGCTGACATAACATAGCCTATGCTAATGATCAATGCAGCCACACAGTCCCTACTGTTACACAGTCACTCACACCAGCCTGGCACCAGGTCACACGTCTTTCCTCTCCCCGTGTCATCTGGGGACTCAAGAAACCTCACGTTCTGGGACACACATGAAGGCTCTGCAGGGGCAGGCGCTCTTGGTGGTTCTCTTGAAGGTTAAAGGTTTCCTTCTTCCCACTCAAAGCACTGATAACCCACCCGTTCACATCACAAGGACTCTGCCGCCCAGTGTGGGAAGGCTGCTTATCAGGCCTCCACTCTGGGGCTCTCCACTAGAACAAAGAAGCCCTGTAGAAAGCTGGTGATGCCTTTTTTTTTTTTTTAAACCAAACCTCAAGGCTGAAGATGGAGGAAGACAGCTTTCCACCCCCACCCTCCCCAAGCTCAGCTGCAATCATGTAATGTGCATGGCCCACACCACAGAAGGGTCTGAAATAAAAAGACTTCGATGATAAACAAGGTCCCCTTAAGTGGGGCTTTGATTCCCAAACAGCAGGTGACAGCTGAGTGTGGGGACAAGGTCCAGAGAGTCTCTGTGGATGAGAGATGTGCTCTGGACAGACTGAAAAGGAGGGGTCCCAGCCCCGGGTTCATCGTTTCCATGTTACAGTGAGACAGGCAACATATGGTCCCAAGGCCAAACGTGGCTGAATTTTTTAAATAAAGTTTTATTGGAACATGGCCACACACCTCTGCTTTCACCCTATAATGGCAAACTGGAGTAGCTATGACTGAGACTTTATGGCCAGCAAAGCCTCATGGGTTTGCTATCTGGCTCTTGACAGTAAACATTTGTTGCCCCTGGTTAAAGGTTAAGACATCCTGAAAGAGAGTTCAGTAGTTGTTTCCCAGGCCTGAGACAAGCAGACAAAGAGCCACATCCTTTGTATGAGGGGTAACGGGGGATTTACTGTTCTGTTTTATATGACAGCCACAGATCTGTACCATTTTTAAAGACTTCATATATTTAGGGAAGTTTTTGGTTCATAGAAAAATTGAGGAGAAGGTACAGAGTTTTCCTACATCCCCTGCCCCCACAAATGCAAGGTCTCTTCTGTTAGCAACATCACTCACTGAAAGGTATTATTTTTTTCATTTACCAAAGATGAATCTACATTGACTCATCATAATCACCCAAGGCCCACAGTTTACCATGTGGTTCATTCTTGGTGTTGTAGGTTCTAATTGTTGTTGTTCAGTCGCTAAGTTGTGTCCAACTCTTTGCAACCTCATGGACTGCAGCATGCCATCCTCCTTTGTCCTCCATTATCTCCTGGAGTTTTCTCAAATTCATGTCCATTAGGTCGGTGATGCTGTCTAATCATCTCATCCTCTGCTGCCCCTTTCTCCTTTTGCCTTCAATCTTTCCTATCATGGATTTTTCCAATGAGTCAGCTCTTCAAATCAGATGGCCAAAGTGTTAGAGCTTCAGCTTCAGCATTAGTCCTTCCAAGGAATATTCATGGTTTGATTTCCTTAGGACTGATTGGTTGGATTTCTTCATAGTTCAAGGGATTCGCAAGTGTTTTCTCTACCAAAACAATTCAAAAGTGTCAATTGTTTGGTGCTCAGCCTTCTTTATGGCCCAACTTTCACATACATACATGACACTGGAAACACTCATATACACTGTAAAGATTTGGACATAATGACACTTATATATATATATAAATAAAGCATTAATATAATGGACAGAATGTGGTCCACTGGAGAAGGGAATGGCAAACCACTTCAATATTCTTGCCTTGAGAACCCCATGAACAGTATGAGAAGGAAAAATGATAGGATACTGAAAGAGGAACTCCCCTGGTCAGTAGGTGTCTAATATGCTACTGGAGATCAGTGGAGAAATAGCTCCAGAAAGAATGAAGGGATAGAGCCAAAGGAAAAACAACACACAGTTGTGGATGTGACTGGTGATAGAAGTAAGATCCGATGCTGTAAAGAGCAATATTGCATAGGAACCTGGAATGTTAGGTCCATGAATCAAGGCAAATTGGAAGTGGTCAAACAGGAGATGGCAAGAGTGAATGTCGACATTCTAGGAATCAGTGAACTAAAATGGACTGGAGTGGGTGAATTTAACTCAGATGACCATTATATCTACTACTGTGGGCAGGATTCCCTTAGAAGAAATGGAATAGCCATCATGGTCAACAAAAGAGTCTGAAATGCAGTACTTGGATGAAATCTCAAAAATGACAGAATGATCTCTGTTTGTTTCCAAAGCAAACCATTCAATATCACAGTAATTCAAGCCTATGCCCCAACCAGTAATGCTGAAGAAGCTGAAGTTGAATGGTTCTATGAAGACCTACAAGACCTTTTAAAACTAACACCTAAAAAAGATGTCCTTTTCATTATAGGGGACTGGAATGCAAAAGTACAAAGTCAAGAAACACCTGGAGTAATAGGCAAATTTGGCCTTGGAGTACAGAATGAAACAGGTCAAAGGCTAACAGAGTTTTGCCAAAAGAACACACAGGTCATAGCAAACACCCTCTTCCAACAACACGAGAGAAGACTCTACACATGGACATCACCAGATGGTCAACACCGAAATCAGATTGATTATATTCTTTGCAGCCAAAGATGAAGAAGCTCTATACAGTCAGCAAAAACAAGACCAGGAGCTGACTATGGCTAAGATCATGAACTCCTTATTGCCAAATTCAGACTGAAATTGAAGAAAGTGGAGAAAACAGCTAGACCATTCAGGTATGATCTAAATCAAATCCCTTATGACTATACAGTAGAAGTGAGAAATAGATTTAAGGGACTAGATCTGATAGAGTGCCTGATGAACTATGGATGTAGGTTCGTGACATTCTACAGGAGACAGGGATCAAGACCATTCCCATGGAAAAGAAATGCAAAAAGGCAAGATGGTTGTCTAAGGAGGACTTACTGTGAAAAGAGAGAAGCGAAAAGCAAAGGAGAAAAGGAAAGATGTTCCCATTTGAATGCAGAATTCAAAGAATAGCAAGGAGAGATAAGAAAGCCTTCCTCAGCGATCAATGCAAAGAAATAGAGCAAAACAACAGAATGGAAAAGACTAGAGATCTCTTCAAGAAAATTAGAGATGCCAAGGAAACATTTCATGCAAAGATGGGTTCGATAAAGGACAGAAATGGTATGGACCTAACAGAAGCAGAAGATATTAAGAAGAGATGGCAAGAATACACAGAAGAACTGTACACAAAAGATCTTCATGATCTAGATAATCACGATGGTGTGATCACTCACCTAGAGCCAGACATCCTGGAATGTGAAGTCAAGTGGGCCTTAGAAAGCATCACTACAAACAAAGCTAGTGGAGGTGATGGAATGCCAGTTGAGCTATTTCAAATCCTGAAAGATGATGCTGTGAAAGTGCTGCACTCAATATGCCAGCAAATTTGGAAAACTCAGCAGTGGCCACAGGACTGGAAAAGGTCAGTTTCCATTCCAATCCCAAAGAAAGGCAATGCCAGAGAATGCTCAAACTACCGCACAATTGCATTCATCTCACACACTAGTAAAGTAATGCTCAAAATTCTCCAAGCCAGGCTTCAACAATACATGAACCGAGAACTTCCAGATGTTCAAGCTGGTTTCAGAAAAGGCCGAGGAACCAGAGATCAAATTGCCAATATCTGCTGGATCATCGAAAAAGCAAGAGAGTTCCAGAAAAACATCTATTTCTGCTTTATTGAGTATGCCAAAGCCTTCAACTGTGTGGATCACAATAAACTGGAAAATTCTGAATGAGATGGGAATACCAGACCACCTAACCTGCCTCTTGAGAAACCTGTATGCAGGTCAGGGAGCAACAGTTAGAACTGGACATGGGACCACAGACTGGTTCCAAATAGGGAAAGGGGTACGTCAAGGTTGTATATTGTCACCTTGCTTATTTAACTTATATGCAGAGTACATCATGAGAAATGCTGGGCTGGAAGAAGCACAAGCTGGAATTAAGATTGCCAGGAGAAATATCAATAACCTTAGATATGCAGATGACACCACCCTTATGGCAGAAAGTGAAGATGAACTAAAAAGCCTCTTGATGAAAGTGAAAGAGGAGAGTGAAAAAGTTGGCTCAAAGCTCAACTTTCAGAAAACTAAGATCATGGCATCTGGTCCCATCACTTCATGGGAAATAGATGGGGAAACAGTGGAAACAGTGTCAGATTTTATTTTTTGGGCTCCAAAATCACTGCAGATGATGATTACAGCCATGAAATTAAAAGATGCTTACTCCTTGGAAGGAAAGTTATGACCAACCTAGAGAGCATATTAAAAAGCAGAGACATTACTTTGCCAACAAAGGTCCGTCTAGTCAAGGCTATGGTTTTTCCAGTGGTCATGTACGGATATGAGAGTTGGACTGTGAAGAAAGCTGAGCACCGAAAAATTGATGCTTTTGAACTGTGGTGTTGGAGAAGACTCTTGAGAGTCCCTTGGACTGCAAGGAGATCCAACCAGTCCATCCTAAAGGAGATCAGTCCTGGGTGTTCATTGGAAGGACTGATGCTGAAGCTGAATCTCCAATACTTATGGCTACCTCAAGCGAAGAGTTGACTCATTTGAAAAGACCCTGATGCTGGGAGGGATTGGGGGCAGGAGAAGGGGACAACAGAGAATGAGATGGCTGGATGGCATCACCGACTCAATGAACTTGAGTTTCAGTAAACTCCAGTAGTTTGTGATGGACAGGGAGGCCTGGCTTGCTGGAATTCACGGGGTCGCAAAGAATCGGACACGACTGAGCGACTGAATTGAACTGAACTGAATGGCATTAATAAATATATAATGCCATGTATCCATCATTATAATGTACCGAGTATTTTCACTTTCCTAAAAGTTCTTGTATTTATTCTATTCATCTCTCCCCTGGAAACCACTAATCTTGTCTTTTCATTGTCTCCATAGTGTTGCCTTTTCCAGAATGTCATATAGTTGGAATGATACAGCTTGGAACCTTTGCAGATTGGATTTTTATCACTTAGTAATATGCATTTGTTTCCTCTGTGTCTTTTCATAGCTCAATAGCTCATTTCTTTCTTATTGCTGGGTAATATTCCACTGTATGGTTGTACCACAGTTTGTTTATCCATTCATACACTAAAGGACATCTTGGTTGTTTCTGAGTTTTGACAACTATGGATAAAGCTGCTATGAATATCCACTTGTAGGTTTTTGTTGGATACAAGTTTTCAACATCATTAAATATCCAGGAGTACAACTGCTGGATCGTATGATAAGAATATATTTAGTTTTTTAAGAAACCTTTAGACTGTCTTTCAAAGTAGCTGTACCATTTTGCATTTCCACCAGCAATGCATAAGAGCTCCTTTTGCTCCACAGTCTTGGTAACACTTGGTATTGTCATGTTCCAGATTTTAGTCATCCTAATATTATAAGTATATTGTGATTCTGTGTCATTTTCCATGGAAGAATTATACTATCTAACTTGTGCTGTCATGAGCTGGGTGTCCCACTCTGGGACTCGCCCTGGAGAACCTCTGGGGACCCCAGAACTGCATGCAATGAAGCAAGGGTCCTTGTTTTCACTTTGTGCATAAATGTCCAACAGGCAGCCTCATCTGAAGGTATGTGTCCTGGCCAACTTGGAAGCTTTTGGAAACTATCAAAAGTCATTCACCAGTCCTTTAAGGATATGAGGCACCTCATTAAGGACCAGAGTGGGGTTGGGGGGGGAGGGACTTTCCATGAAGGTGTGGGCAGGAGTCCCCTGAAATGCTGCTGCACATCCCAGGGTACAGAAAAGGCAGCATCCCTGATGAGCCCAAGACTAATATTAAGTCCTTTGGCCTCTCAAAGTGTCCTTTGGCCTCTCAAAAAGAAAACAAGGATGGTGAGACTGTTGACCCAAGCCTTTCTTCCTCCCCATCACTCCCTATCCCCCTTTTCCAGTTTACACAGGGAGAGGTAGGTAAAGTCAATGAAATCATCTCCCAGACCATAGTCCTAAGGTCAAGAAGTTAAAGGCCAAGCAGAGGGTATGGACTTTCTCTTTGGATATTTTTCTTTTACCAACTTGGCTGAATTCCCAGACCACCTTTCCTTGACTTTTCTAAGCTCTCTTTATCTTTTCCCCAAATGACTGAGCTTAGAAGTCCACATGTTCCAGTAGTCATGTATAGATGTAAGAGTTGAACCATAAAGAAGGTTGAGCACCAAAGAACTGATGCTTTTGAACTGTGGCGCTGGAGAAGACTCTTGAGAGTCCTTTGGATAGTAAGGAGATCAAGTCAGACAATCCTAAAGGAAATCAACCCTGGATATTCATTGGAAGGACTGATGCTAAAGCTTCAATATTTTGGCCACCTGATGTGAAGTGCTGACTCATTGGAAAAGACCCCAGTGCTGGGGAAAATTGAGAGCAGGAGGGGAAGAGGATGGCAGAGGATGAGATGGTTGGATGGCATCACCAATTCAATGGACATAAGTCTGAGCAAATTCTGGGAGACAGTGAATGACAGAGAAGCCTGGCGTGCTGCAGTCCAAGGAGTCACAAAGAGTCAGACATGACTTAGTGACTAAACAACAAAAAAATAAATTCACATGTGAGCATACCCAATCTTTGGGTGGCCTGGGATGGACATCCAAGGCCAACAACATCTTAGCTTCAGAATGAGATGGTTTCTCTGGCCTAATCTTTCAGGCTAAGGTTGGTTCACCAACTGGTTTAAACTTTCTCAGCCAAAAGACTCTGCTGGAGCTTAGCTTGTGGGATCAGAACTACAGCTAATGATATAATGATCTCCTGGGATTGTCCTCTGTGTATATGCCCCCAGAGACCTCATGGGCAGGGGAGAGGTAGAATTAGGGTAGTTCTGGGTCCACGGGCCCATAATCTCATACTCTCACCTCCCTCCCCACAAATACCAACCCTACCTCAGACAAGAATGCTCCATCCACAGCACAGAGCAGACCTCAACTCACTGTCCACTCCTTTCTAAGCACAGGTTGAGGATGGTTCCCAATGGAGGTCCTGCTCTAAAGCTATGAGGGTTCTTTCTTTTAGCAACTCAAAGATTTTGTCATAAAAAGAGATGCAGAAATAAGAATTGCATTTGAATGATGCCAAAATACATTTCAAGCTCATTTTCTGAAACTGTAAAATCCTTTCTGAGAAGCTTTGTAGGAGCTTTCTGTGCCATTGGACTGATCTAATCCAAATTACTAGAGTATTTTCTGTTCACTCATCACCTTTCTGAGCAATGCTCAGGAGGACAAAGCAAGCAAAAACAAACCGGGAAGCAAACCGAACATGCCATCACACACAAGGCAGCATCCATCTGCACCAGACAAGGACGATGCCCAGAGCACGTCCCCAGTGGTTCCCTGGGAGAGCAGACAACCTCAGAAGGGCCCCCGTCCCCAGAACACAGCACGACCCATGCTGAGGGCTCAACACAATCCCCCTGGGAGAGCTTGATGTGCTTATGAAGACCTGAGACTTCCTGGAAGTGAGGTACCCCACATCCAAACAAGCCAAAGGAAGGGAGCAGCCCCAACACTTCCAAGCACTGACAATTTGTGATGTCATCATTGGCTCAGGTTGCAGGTGAGTGCTTCCATTATTTATCTTTCCTGCAAAAAAAAGATTCCAGAACTTGAAGCTTCTTACAGTAATCCAAGTAGGTATAAAGCTAGTAAGTTCCATGAGAAATAGCTTCAGGACAATGAAACTAAGTTTGACTTCCTTCAATTCCCCATGGCAGGATCATCACCAAGCCCCCATCAGTCCTCAAAACAGAGATAAGTGACACCTATTACTTTCCCAATAGAGTTTTGATTTTGTCCTCATGGGTGAAAACCAGGTAAATAAACAGGAAGGCTGCCTTCCAATTCCCCAATAACATAAGGCTAAACAAGAGCGTGGTTCAATCACCTTCAGATATATTGGCAAAAAGGATGGAATTGTCAAAATGAAGAAGGACAGCATGTGTTTGTAAATTATTCTGCTTTTTGTCATTATCCTATTCACAGTGGTCAACACCTTTTGAACTTGAATTTGCTCATCACTGGGGCTGAAGTCTGGAGAAAAGCTGGTGGGGAGGGGAAGCCACCTGCTTCAGTAAGAGCTCATCGTTGCCTGTAGCTATTTCCTGTGTTTTCTTCCTGGGCCAAATATCAACACACCTGTGTCCCCAAGAAAAGGCAGAGACTGTGTAACCAGCAGAATAAGCAGGTTTTCCTCCTGCTGCTCTCAATGGATGGCTTATTCTTGCAAGCAGAAACATGACGCTCTAGTTTGCTTTCTAAACAAATGCTACCCAAGTCGATGTTGATCCTAAACGTGACTGCATGTGGAAATACCTGGGGGGGTTACTATGTATGTAAATACAAGCTTCTAGGCCTCCCACCTGAGATTCTGGTCCAGTTGATCTCCCTGGTGCCCAGGAATCTGAATGCTGAGTAAGCACGTCTGGTGACCTGAAGTACTGGAGCTCAGGTGGTAAAGCGTCCACCTGCAGTGCAGGAGACCCGGGTTTGATCCCTGGGTTGGGAAGATCCCCTGAAGGAGGAAATGGCAGCCCACTCCAGCATTCTTGCATGAAGAATTCCATGGACAGAGGAGCCTAGAGGGCTACATGTAGTCCATGAGGTCGCAAAGAGTTAAACACCACGGAGCAACTAACATTCTAGCAAAGTTCACTGTTCTTTAGTCGCTAAGTCATGTCTGACTCTTTTGCAACCCCATGGACTATATAGCCTGCCAGGCTCTGTCCATAGGATTTCTCAGTCAAGAATACTGCAGCGGGTTGCCATTTCCTTCACCAGGGGATCTTCCCGACCCAGATGGGTCTCCTGCATTGGCAGATGGATTCTTTTCCACTGAGACACCTGGGAAGCCCTACTTCCTTACATCAGCACCCTAGACTAGAAGAGAAAAAAAAAAAAGAACCTGAAGATCATCTAGCTCAGCCTCTTTGTTCTGCAGAGAAATAACATTGAATCTGAGAGATAAAACCTGGCTTGATCAGGCAAGGCTGCGGCAGTGTTCACGCTCAGTGTCTCTGCAGAGAATCTCTTTCCTCTGGACTGAATTTAGAATCAGGACGATGTTTCTGTAAAGGCTTAGAAACAAATATCCTTACAGTGAAAAAAAAGAGGTTATTAGGAGTCATCTATATAGAAAGAAGCCTTTGTTCAGGAAAGATGGCTTTGAAAAAACAAATGTTAGTGAAAGAGGCTCTATCAGAGGAAGGCCTGGGGCAAATCCAGCCGGGCACACAAGGACCTGTCTTTGTCCCGCCATCTGCAGTCTGTGTCTGAAGGCCCCTTGAAGAAGCAGGAGCTCGATGGCTAATGGATTTTGGACTCCAAATAAAAGAGAAAACAAAAGGGTTGAGAAGTCTGAAAGCAATTCTTAAAGAGAAAGAGCCCTATTGTGTATTCCTTCCAAATGGAGCTTAATCAGACCACACACACTCACGTACCTGGGGTCAAGGGAGGGGGGAGGGGGCACCTCCAATCCAACTCCTGTCTTTATTTCTAGATTGAGGAGGAAGTCTGAGTAATTTAAGGCTGCCTCATTGGCCCTACAGGGTTCCGAGATGGCACAGTGGTAAAGAATCTACCTGCCAATGCAGGAGACGCCAGAGAGATGGGATGGGTTCAATCCCCGGGTTGGGAAGATCCCTGGAGGAGGAAATGGCAACCCACTCCAGTATTCTACCTGGGAAATCCCATCGACAGTGGAGCCTGGAGGGCTACAGTCCATGGGGTCACAAAGAGTCAGACACGACTGAGCGACTAAACAGCACTGGCACTACACGGACCCACAGACACTGGGACAGTCATGATGGTGCCCTGGGCTACCTGCAATGACAGCTCACCCCCAGACTGAACAACTCTAGTCCTTGTGCCCTGTGCTCAGCCTTCCCCCAATTTCTGTTGAATCACAGGCTCTAGGCCTGGGACACATTTTTCTTTTATACCTTTCTTTTTTCTTGGCTGCACTGGGCACTCACAGGATCTTAGTTCCCCGACCAGGGATTGAACCCAGGCCCTCAGCAGTGAAACACAGAGCCCTAACCACTAGACCACCGAAAAGTTCCTAGCAGAGACCTTTCTGATCCTCTTATCCATGGAGCTGTCAGCCTGTAGCGTACAGGGTGTGGGCTCAGTGTGGACTGATAGAGACCTAGCTGAAAAGGGGAACATAATTATTCTCATAATTTGGGGCCTTTACACTTCCTTTCCACTGAAATTGCACCCTGATCCAGGGGCCCTTGAAGAATTCTTAACAAAGTGAAATAGGACGGAGTAGGGCCTCTCAGAGCTTGAATGGTTGGTGGGCTGACTGAAATCCTTTGACTTCACCACTTCAGTTTTTTAAAAGTGTCTGCATGTCTCACTCACCCATGGATTTCTAACCACAGGGCCTATTGTGCAGAATTGACAAAGTTGAGGCCCAGTGATCTGACTGCAGGTAGGTAGCGTCAGAGTTGGACATGACCCAGGTGTCCACCCTTCATCCTTCTCCATCACCATGCACTCTCAATGATGCATCTTCTATCAGTGTTAATTTCAGAATTGTTAGGTCTTTCCTGACTAAACGATGGCATCTCATCTTCCCTGTGTTTGTATGGGATCTTCTGGAAGATTTTGACAGCAGGTGCACCTTTGTGTGACCCCCAATGGGTTATGACCTGTGTAATCCCCTCCTCCTGAGTGTGGATGAAACCCATGATTTGCTTCTGGGATGTCCTTTACTGCAGTAGGTTGTGTTATATGAGATAATCACTTCCATGGTTACGCCACAATATATGAGACTCACGGGCAACTAGAGTGAAAGATTCTCCTGCTTGTCTAAAGAAGTGAGCCACCAGGCTGTGAGATGGCCAAGTGGTGAGGAACTGCTGTAGCCTCCCAGTTCTGGGACTGAGAGCAGCCCAGTTGAGGGCCAGCTAGAAAACAGGACATCAGTCCTGCAGCCACAAGGACTACATTCTGCCAACAACCACGTGAACTTGGAGAGCACCCCCAGCTCCTAGAGGGATGCGGTCTTTGAGTCCCGAGTAGAGGACCCAGTTAAACCCCACCCGAATGCCTGACCTACAGGAACTAGGAGAAAATAAGCATACAGTTGATTCTCTTTATGCATGATAGCTGCGTTCTATGACATCTTGGTGAGAAATGAACTTGTGCCTTTGTTCCTAAAGAAACACAGGGCCGCATTCCTGCCATACTCTGGTCATAACATTCTCATCAACCAATCAATGTGTGTTTCTGTTTAATTATATATAGGGCTTCCCAACTGGTGCAGTAGTAAAGAATCTGCCTGCCAAAGCAGGAGTTCCAAGAAACATGGGTTTGATCCCTGGGTCAGGAAGATGCCCTGAAGAAAGAAATGACAATCCAGTCCAGTATTCTTGCCTGGGAAATTCCATGGACAAAGGAGCCTGGCATGGACAAAGGAGTCCACGGGGCACAAAGAGTCGGACACGACTGAGCACACATGCACATACGTTGACGTTGAATCCACGGTCAACAGCACGATAACTCGGGTCTGAATGAGGTTTATTTAACACATATATTTTTCACCATAAGGCACATCACAGCCTTCTTGTGCTCAGAACAGTAGACAGCACGTCCACACACCGCTTGGAGACCACTTTAAACAGTAAAGTTACCAACAAAAAGCCCCAAAATGCAAAACACACGGCACTTTAAATAGGGCACAGAAAGGACTCTTGCAGGGACATCCCTCGTCTCCTTTCACCTCCGCTGGGAATGGGTACACCCAGTGTCTGGGGTTTTTCCTCTCTGCAGATGTTCGCAAATGATCGCGAAAGCACTGTGATGATTGATTTTTCAAGGTTGCAAACAAATCTCGTTTGACCTGTATCAAAAACTTTAGCAGACACTGAATCTGCAAATAGCAAGGATAGACTGTAGGTCTTAGCCACTAAGTTGCGGTAATTTGCTATGTGGCAACAGCTACCTAGTTCAGTGTCTGACTTCACTTACTCCCACCACATCTCAACTTACTTTACCATTCACCGTACCCTGAATGTGACTCTTGTTCTATCTGTATGAGGACATGACATAAATCCTGTTCTTCTGGCATAACCTTTCAGTGGCGTGTTTTATGGACCATTCCCAGAACTTGTCAGCATTAGGGAAGTACGAGGTGTCAGAAGGCTTTGCTGCACTTCATTAATATATAATCTCTTTAACAGATACATCCCATTGCCTCAGCCTGGCTTACATATTAGGCCAAACCCTTATTTTTTGTTCTCCCTTTTTAAAACTTTCTAATTTTGTATTGGAGCATAGCCAATGAACAATGTTGTGATAGTTTCAGGCGAACAGCAAAGGGACTCCACCGTACATACACATGAATCCATTCTCCCCCAAGCCCCCTCCCATCCAGGCTGCCACATAACACTGAGCAAAGCTCCATGTGCTTACAGCAGGTCCTTGCTGACTACCCACTTTAAATATAGCAGTGTGTACATGTCCACCCCGAACTGCCTAACCACCTATTTTCCCAGCAACCATAGTTCCTTCTCTAAGTCTTAAAACCAAATGGTTCTCGCCTTCTTCTTATGCTATAAGAGCATTTATTCCTTTTTCCAGGAATCTCACCCTCTCCCTCAGGAGTCACAGAACCCAAGAGCCCACTCAGCATCCATGGACAAGTCACACACACCCTAGTGAGGTTCACTAGGGTGGAGAGAAAATCGGGAACGCTGTCCTGTTCTCTGGATGGCCCAGCCCTCAGTGGTTGCTGTGGCCATTAGCCTGCTCTGTGGTTCCGAAAGCCCCAGCTCCCTGGCCTCCAGTCTTTTCCCCTTTGTTCCTTATCATGTGTTTGCTGCAAGCTGAATTTATACCTCAGTAAGACAGAAACAGCCTTCCCCTCTCCCAAGCCTGGTCCCTCAGCACAAACATACCTTCCACAGGAACTGTGATACCAGGCAGACCACATGCCCTTCCTTGTTCTGCAGAACTGCGGCTCAGGGACCCTGATGCCACACCCTATGGGTCAGCCTCTTGTTGTTCCTATTTAATCGCTTCTTCTTGTTGTTCCTATTTAATCGCTAAGTCACGTCTGACTCTTTTGGGACCTCATGAACTGTAGCCCATTGGGCTTCTCTGTCCATAGGATTTCCCAGGCAGTGATACTGGTGTGGGTTGCCATTTCCTTCTCCAGGGCATCTTCCTACCCAGAGATTGAACCTGCATCTCCTGCGTTGGCAGGCAGATTCTTTACCGCAGAGCCATCTGCGAAGCCCCAGTCTCAGCTCCCTTAGCAGTAACTCAGCTGGTTGGCTGACTCACATGCACAGAGCCATCGCTCGGCCCAGGCTCGTAGGGCAGCTGCTCCAAAGTTCTTTCTAATCTCAGTTCAGCTTTGTCTAACTCTCCAGATACATGTCCCCCCTCTCCTCACCTGCCCCTTCTCAGACAATCCTCCAATCCAGCCTGCACACAAAAGAAAAATATAAATCCCAGTTGCACAAATTAAGAAAAAATTTCTTGGAGCAGGACAAACATTTCAGGACAGCGCTGCAGGAGCAGCGAGGGAACAAGATTACCCTTATAAAAGAGGAGGAGCCACCGGATCATCCACACGGTTAGCAGTGTTTCCTCATCCCAAGGACCAAGAGTGCTTTAGTTGTTTTCCCCTGTTGCTAGGTTAATAATTATCATCTGCTTCAATGCAGCAAAATGAAGGAGAATTAATGACCCATTTCACGGTAAGCACTCACTGCATTTCAGCACAAGCTTACAGAGTAGCCTCAAAAAATAAATTACACATATGCTTGCAGAATGTAGGGAAGATCCAATAAAGCCATAATTTTTCCTACGTTTAAGCCTCTGCACAAAACATATAGTTTTCCACCTCAGTTGATTTCCCCTGGGTTTCATATTGGTGGTGATTGATTTTTTTTTCTTTCATCATTATCAATTGATGCTATGTTCTCAGATCACTGAACATTAACGATGTTCCAAGCCCACTTACAGAAAGCTGTAAAAAGTTAAATTTGGAGAATGAGGGACAATGCATAAACAGCATTCTGAAGCATGTTAGCACTTTTACCTAGAAAAATGAAGATAATTGTAATAAATTATAACATAATTATGCTGAAAATTTCATTATGATATGAATGAGATTTCTTCTTTCAAAATTGATAACTGAAATGAATCTTAAAGCAATAAAAGGAACCAGAGAATAAAAGCAGAAGAAAATCATTGATATAAAAAATGTATAACCACAGCCTCCTTCAGGCAAAAAAAAAAAAAAAAGAACAGGACAAATCTATGCACCAGTGACTATTGTCAACCTGATCATTAACTCATTTGCATGACTTTGAGGTACATCACTTGCTTGTAATATTCTACCTGGCTTCCTGCTCCAGAATTCCTCCTCTCTGCATGGATGAAGTAATTTGACATTATTCTCATTTGACTCTTTTACCCTAGACTTCTCCTTAATGGCTACATTCCAAACTATATTAAGAACTGTCACACAACAGCATTCTAAAAGTTATCCGAACCACTCATGGAAATCAGAAGGTAAAGCAGCACTCTCCAAAATATTTCCTTAGTATTTTATCTACACTTCACCCTTTTCCAAAAAGTGTTTGAGACATCTCACTATTATCCATGTCATGAAATACACTTCTAAGTCAGAGGAGTAAACAGTGAGACTAATGAGTTAAAGGATAAAAAAGTACGACACAGTCTGTGCACCTGTATCAGTCAGCCAGGGCTGCAGAAATGCTGGGTAAACCACACTGACAGAGTCTCAGTGGCAGGCACTTAAAAACATCTTTCTTGCTCAGCTTGTGAATCAACCAGAGTAGTTCTTACTTTGGGTTTCCCTTGCTCTGCTCCACGAGTCTCCCATCCTCCTTCTGGGACCCAGGATCAGTTGGGGCACATTATCCTCCTTGCAATGACCAAAGCACAGGAAGGCAAATGGCCTCTTAAGGCAATGCCTTTTAAGGCATAAGCTCAGAACTGGCAATTCAGTTCAGTATCAGTTCAGTCGCTCAGTCATGTCCAACTCTTTGTGACCCCATGGACTGCAGCACACCAGGTTTCCCTGCCCATCACCAACTCCCGGAGTTTACACAGACTCATGTCTATTGAGTCAGTGATGCCATCCAACCATTTCATCCTCTGTCGCCCCCTTCTCCTCCCGCCTTCAATCTTTCCCAGCATCAGGGTCTTTTCAAATGAGTCAGTTCTTCCCATCAGGTGGTCAAAATATTGGAGTTTCAGCTTCAACATCAGTCCTTCTAATGAACATTCAGGACTGATTTCCTTTAGGATGGGCTGGTTGGATCTCCTTGCAGTTCAAGGGATGTTCAACAGTCTTCTCCAACACCACAGTTCAAAAGCATCCATTCTTCAGTGCTCAGCTTTCTTTAGAGTCCAACTCTCACATCCATTCATGACCACTGGAAAAACCATAGCCTTGACTATTATCACTTCCAATTTCCAAATCTTACAGTCCTGTATGGGTTCTTCTTATGAGCACACTCTGAACCAAAACAGCACAAGGAAAGGAGTTGTTGGAAATGTCGTTTCCAGACTTAGACACACATGGCAGTGGTGGGGATGTAGTGGTAGTGACGCTGCTGCTGGTGGTGGTGATGAGCCGATAGTAGATTATCTGGCATGATAAGCAAAATGTTCAATCCCTGACCACTTTTCTAGAAACAGGCTAAAAATTTACCTTTGCAATCTTCAGAAATCCATGCGATGGGGAAAGGATCAGCTCCATGATCAAAGAGACCACGACAAGATCTGTCTTAGGGTGAAGTCGTTTATCATTCATTGTAGAGCAAGTCCTTCCATCTGATGGATTATATCCTTCATCAGTTTTGAGTCCCTCCTATACTTTATCTAATAATCCCACTGCTCTCTTTCCACGACCCTTATGTCTTATCATCTCTCTATTATTTTCCATCTCTTTAATCTTTCAGAGGAATTTCTCTGGGTTTACCTTTATTTATTTTTAATCCCTAAAAGGTGTTCTTGTTTTACAATTTTTTCTTTTTCATACTGTTGTTTTCTTGGTTTATGAACTCAAAAATTTAAATCTCCTTATTAGTTGGAGTATTGTTCTTAGCTTTTATTTTGTAACCTGAATTACCCTCTTTCTTCTGGAGTCTTTTTTTTAATTCCTTTTCCCTGGCCTTTCTCAGTTGAGGGTCTAGAGCTCCTTACTTGCCCTGTGAACCTTGGTTCTCTGTTTAAGTTTGAGAAAAAGGGCGGGGTCTCTGGTGTTGGTTCTCTCTGTTGCTGGTCTATATGGTTATTGTATCAATTATTTTAGAAATCAGACTGCCTGATTTTTGCCTGGGTATCTAAAGGTCACCAGTGCTATGGGAGGAGGGGAGGGGTGCTAAGTATACCTCTGAGAACATCAATAACCTTGCTGCATTCCCCTTAAAATACTTGAGAGAACGTCTTTTCCTCAGTACATTTCCATCTGACAAGTAGTGTCTAACTCTCCAGTAAGTAATCCATAACTTCTCTGATGATTTGCCTTTGCCAGCTTCATATAGTCAAATTCCTTCTCTAATAACAGGACTAAAAATTAACATAGCCTTGTACTTCTAATATTTGCAAAAGTCACTCCACCTTATCATACCTCCATTTCCAAATACATAAAATTTATTCTGATCCTTTTATTCTTCAAAATTAACATGGAGTTATTTTGGTGAGTTTCTCTAAAAATATAATAGAGGCTTTCTTTGGAATTGTTTTAATCATGTAAACTTTTGAGAAATTCTGTCATCCAAATAGCCTTATCATTCAGAACATGTTATGTAACATAGTGCTATTGTACATTTTTTGGTAAGTGTGATAACAATATTTATATTAATAATTATTATGTTTTCTTAGTGGTTATAGAGAACATAAAGGCTTGATCTTTACTTGTTACTTTCCTATTTAAACACTGTGTTGTATCAATAATCTATGTATTTTTTTAACAATCTACATATTATTTTCATTCATAATCTGAGAGTGTTTGTATATAATCATATTGGCTGGAAATAATTATGCTTTCATCTTCTTTATATCAAGTGTATATTCTTTATTTCTACCCTGTCCAGAGCCTCCAAAATAACATTGTAACATTAATATAAAGGTGATAATAGAAGTTATTTCTCATTTTGTTTTGCTGTGATTTCTCCAGTTATTCCTTGATTACCCTTTACAGAGATGTTTGTCATCTCTGCAAATTGATTACTTTTTGTTTTACTTATTAATCCTACTCTCTTTTTAATTCATTGATTTCCACTTTTACCCAATTCATGTTCTAATTCCCTGCCATGAATGACTACTTACATATTTATTTTCTTTTCTATTTGGTGATGAAGAGTTTAGTTTTAAAAATCAACCTTTTCTGATATGTCGGACAGCCTTAGTTGTATCCTTGTTTTTATGATTTTCTAAAGAATCTGAAATGCTATTTCATGGCATACTCATTACTTGTGAGTGCTTTTATTTTATTTGTAATATCTAAGTAATTAATTACTTAGATATTACAAAACTGATACTTTCAAACTGTGATGCTGGAAAACTCTTGAGAGTCCCTTGGACAGCAAGGAGATCAAACCAGTCAATCCTAAAGGAAATCAAAGCTAACCCTGACCCTGAATATTCGTTGGAAGGACTGGTGCTGAAGCTGAAGGTCCAATACTTTGGCCACCTAATGCAAGGAGCCAACTCGCTGGAAAAGACCCTGATGCTGGGAAACATTGAGGGTAGGAGGAGAAGGGGGTGACCAAGGATGAAATGGTTGGATGGCATCACTAACTCAATGTACATGAATTTGAGCAAACTCAGGGAGATAGTGAAGGATAGGGAAACCTGACATGCTGCAGTTCACGGGGTTGCAAAGAGTCAGACATGACTTTGCGACTTAATAACAAGTATTATAAATTTTGAATTTTAGAAGTTGATCAGCAAATACCTTTTCCTTTGGGGTATTTATAAAGCCAAATGCACGCCAGCTTTGGAAATGTTCCATGGAAAACTTGAAAGTAAATAGGCCCAATGCTGTGAACTTGATCTTTATATTTAAGTCCTACTATCCCAGATGGCACTAGTGGTAAAGAATCTGCTGGCCAATGCAGGAGATGCAAGAGATGAGAGGTTTGATCCCTGGGTCTGGAATATCCCCTGGAGTAGGAAATGGCACTCCACTCCAGTATTCTTGCCTGGAAAATTCCATGGGCAGGGGAGCCTGGTGGGCCACAGTCCATGGGGTCTCAAAGAGTTAGACACGACTGAGTGAACATCCATTATCATTGTGATAGGCTGAGTGATAGCTCCTGAAGACATATACATCTTTTATATGACAAAAGAGATTCTGCAGGTGTGATTAGGAATCTTGAGATGGGGAGATTATCCTCAAGTATCTAGGTATGCTTTAAATGCAATCACAGTTTCGTTATAAGAGGAGGCAGGAAGGGAACCAAAACAGAAGAGAGAGGCAATGTGACAACTGAAGCACGATGCTGTGATGCTGGCTTTGAGGCTGGAGGAAGGGGCCACAAGCCAGGGGAAGCAGCTTCAGAACTGGAAGAGGTAAGGAGACAGATGGTTCTCCGGGAGCCTCCAAGGGAGTGCGGTTCTCCTGACACCTTGCTGGCAGCAGTAAACTGATCCCAGACTCTGGCCACCAGAACTATGAAAGAGTAAATGTGTGCCCTTTTAAAACACCAAGTTTGTGGAAATTTCTTACAGCAGCCATGGGCAATTAATAGAATCAAATAACTAATTTCCTTTTCATTGATCTATCATAGAGTGATGGTTATCGATCATTCTCCCCAATAACTCTATTTTGATGATTTCCTCTTGACTTCTGAAATATTAATTTACAAATGTCAATAGTGTTTATCAGTGCATGACGGCTAATGACTGTTTTCAGAATCGTTACTTTTCATAATCTAACATGACTCATATTGCAATCCTAAGGCTTCTTGAGCATGGGTGCTAGTTCGCTTCAGTTGTGTCCAACTCTTTGTGACCCCATGGAGCCTGGGAGGCTCTTCTGTCCATGGGATTCTCCAGGCAAAATACTGGAGTGGGTTGTCATGCCCTCCTCCAGGGGATCTTCCTGATCCAGGGATCAAACTTACACCTCTTATATATCCTGCATTGGCAGGCTAGTTCTTTACCACTAACCCCAGCTGGGCAGCCCAAGGCTTCTTGATTGATGTCTATGTTTTTTAAAAATTTTAATTGAAGTATATTTGAGTTATAGTATCATAGTAGTTTCAAGTATACACAGAGTGATTCAATATTTTTATATGTTACTAATGATCACTACTATGTCTAGTTACCACCTGCCACTATACAGCTATTATATTATTGGCTATATTCTCTGTGTTACACATTATATTCCTGTGACTTATTTTTTAACTTACTCTCCTTCTCTATTTCATTCCTCCCCCCACAGCCCTCCCCTCTGGCAACCACTTGCTTGTTCTCTGTGTCTATGAGTCTGTTTCTGTTTTGTTATGTTTGCTAATGTGTTTTGTTCTTTTAGATTCCAAATATAAGTGAGGTCATACAGTATTTTTCTTTCTTGGTCTGACTCATTTAACTTAGCATAATACCCTCTAGATCCATCTGTGTTGTCAAAAATGTCAAGATGTCTTTCTTTTTTTATAACTGAGTAGTATTCTATTGCAGAGAAGGCAATGGCACTCCACTCCAGTACTCTTGCCTGGAGAATCCCATGGACGGAGGAGCCTGGTAGGCTGCAGTCCATGGGATTGCGAAGAGTCGGACATGACTGAGTGACTTCACTTTCACTTTTCATTTTCATGCACTGGAGAAGGAAATAGCAACCCACTGCAGTGTTCTTGCCTGGAGAATCCCGGGGAAGGGGGAGCCTGGTGGGCTGCCGTCTATGGGGTTGCACAGAGTTGGACATGACTGAAGCGGTTTAGCAGCAGCAGCAGCAGTATTCTATTGTGCGTGTGTAGTGTATATATGTTTATATATATACCACATCTTCTTTATCCACTCATCTATTGATGAGACAGGTTGCTGCTCATCTTGACTACTGTAACCAACGCTGCAATGAATATAGTGTGAATATGTCTCTTCAGAATACTGTGTTTATTTTCTTGATGTTGAAATTGTCATCCTTCCTTTCTGCTATATGAGCTAGCCTCACCCGGTCTTTGCCTTGTCCTTTATGTATGTGGCTCCCTGGCGGCTCAGATGGTAAAGAATCTGCCTGCAATGCAGGAGACCCGGTTCAATCCCTGGGTCGGGACGATCTCGTAGAGAAGGGAATGGCTACCTACTCCAGTATTCTTGCCTGGAGAATTCCATGGACAGAGGAGCCTGAAGGGCTACAGTCCATGGGCTTGCAAACAGTTGAACACGACTGAGTGACTTTCACTTTTCATACAGGTGTGTATTGGCAGCTCCATGGGGCATGTGGAGTCTTAGTTTCATGACCAGGATCAAATCTGTGCCCCCTGCAGTGGAAGCATTGTCTTAACCACTGGACCACCAGGGAAGTTCCTGTCCTTTATTTTAAATTGCAAAAGCACTCTCCTTCATGTCTGTTTCTTACATCATGTGGTTGATTTTTGCTTCCTGTCACAAGACTGTTTTCTTTGATGCAGTAGAGTTAAAACTTTCAGCATTTATTACTGTAACAAAAATGTCTGATTCTACATCTCCTACCTTGCTTTGTCACGACTTCTGCTTTATCACAACTTCTTTTTCATTTTGTTATGCATACTCTAGGATTTTTTTTTATTATCCCAGTAGATACTTCTAATTTTTTTCAAATATTTATTTAAATGTATAATCCCCTAATTATCTAGTCAAGAGTGAAGCAATTACCTTCATCTCTCCCTGTTACATAAGACAAAATTTATTACCCTTGATCTTTTCCTATGCTCTCAATTATTTCCTAGCCTTTGCTAAATTAATTCTGCATTATCAGCCTAGACTGATATTATATTGCCATTGCTAATCTTAGTCATTCAAATTAAAAACTCTTTGGATTTTTTTCTCTTTTGTGGACATCTTGAATAACTCATTTTTCATTCAACAATTATCTGCTGAGGACCTCCTAAGTGCCAGGCGCTGAGTGAAGAGCCGTGGTAAAGCTCGGTCAGGACCCACACAGGATGCGCTGGTCCTCAGGGGCGGCGGTGCCGGGCGGTCACTGTGCTCCGTGCCTTGCAGCTCTCAGCCTGCTCTGTGCTCCGATCACTGGAACCCCGTGCTCTCTGGCCCCACAAGCTTGAGCTTGCCCTTCACTGGGATCTCTGTTCTTTCTTCCAGCTCTTCTTCAGTCTAAACCCTCCTCATCCACAGGTTCAAGTCAGACGTCAACTTTCTCCAAGAAGAGCTGTCCGGTGACCCTGGGCCAGGCCTCCCACTTGGGTCTTAGGCGTCCCTCACCGAGACACCATGCCGCCATGCCACTGTGCTGCCACGCCCCTGCCGCCACGCCCCCTGCCGCCACGCCCCCCGCCGCCACGTCACGTGGCCTGCTGCTAGGTGTTTGCCTGTTTGTCTCCTCTGTCCCTCTGTGCTCTGGGCGCTACAGGGGTATAAACCACCTGGGTTTCATTCAAAGTTTTACTTGTTATTGCAATACCTGAAATCTTGTAGTCGTTCATTACATGTTTATTAACAGAGAAAATGAACTGTAAGTTTAGAAAATTTGTCAAGCAACCTAAATGTCCATCAACAGATGAATGGATAAACATGTGGTACGTGTAAGCAACAGAATGTTACCCTGCCATAAAAAGAATGAAATAATGCCATTTGCAGCAACCGAGATGGATTTAGAGATTATCATGTTAAGTGAAATAAGCCAGATAAAGACAAATACCGTAAGATATCACTTTTATGTGGAATCTTGAAGGAAAAAATATATAAATGAACTTATTTCTGGAACACAAAGAGACTCACAGATACAGAAAACAAACATGATTACCAAAGGGGGGACGTGGGAGGAGGGATGAATTAGGAGGCTGGGATTAACATATACACACTACTATGTATAGAACAGATAGCCAACAGGAAGTTACTACAAAGCACAGGAAACTATATTCAATATTATGTAATAACTTATAAGGGAAAAGAATCTGAAAAAATATATATATACATGCACATTCATATATATATGTATAATTGAATCACAGTGCTGTACACTTGAAGCAAATGATATTGTAAGCCAACTATACTTCAATAAAAAATTAAAAATAGTAAAAATTAAAAAATAATCATTGACACTGACCATTTTTATGTTGCCTGGAATATACCTTTAACTAATTATTTCAGGAAGGGAGTGTGAGCAGTAGTTTTGATCCCCAGTAATGGGCTTCCCTGGTGGCTTAGAGGTTAAAGCGTCTGCCCCCAATGTGGGAGACCCGGGTTCAATCCCTGGTTCGGGAAGATCCCCTGGAGAAGGAAATAGTAACCCACTCCAGTATTCTTGCTTGGAGAATCCCATGGGTGGAGGAGCCTGGTAGGCTACAGTCCACGGGGTTGCAAAGAGTGGGACACGACTGAACGACTTCACTTTCACTTTCTTTCACTAATGTACTGCAAGGAGATCCAACCTAAAGGAAACCAGTCCTGAATATTCATTGGAAGGACTGATGCTGAAGCTGAAACTCCAATACTTTGGCCACCTGATGCAAAGAACTGACTCATTGGAAAAGATCCTGATGCTGGGAAAGATTGAAGGCAGTAGAAGGGGCTGACAGAGGATGAGATGGCTGGATGGCATCACTGACTCGATGGATATGAGTTTGAGTAAACTCTGTGAGTTGGTGATGGACAGGGAGGCCTGGTGTGCTACAGTCCATGGGGTCACAAAGAGTCAGACACGACCAAGCAATTGAACTGAACTGACTGATAACTAAAGATGACTTTGTATTGTAAGAACCTGACTGGCTACAGAATTCTTTGCTCTTAGATGTTTCTCACATGGTGGTAGTTTAGTCACCAAATTGTGTCTGAACCTTGCAACTCTATGGACTGTAGCCTGCCAGGCACATAGGTCCATGGGATTCTCCAGTCAAGAATACTGGAGGAAGTTGCCATTTCCTTCTCCAGGGGATCTCCTAGACCTAGGGACTGAACCTGTGTCTCCTGCATTGCAGGCAGATTCTTTACTGACTGAGCCACCAGGGAAGCCGTGTTTATCACTTCAGTTCAGTTGAGTCAGTCAGTTATGTCCGACTCCTTGCGACCCAATGGACTGCACCATGCCAGGCCTCCCTGTCCATCACCAACTCCTGGAGTTTACTCAAACTCATGTCCATTGAATCAGTGATGCCATCCAACCATCTCATCCTCTGTTGGCCCTTTGTCTTCCCACCTTCAATCCTTCCCAGCATCAGGGTTTTTTCCAGTGGGTCAGTTCTTCACATCAGGTGGCCAAAGTATTAGAGTTTCAGCTTTAGCATCAGTCCTTCCAATGAACGCTCAGGACTGATTTCCTTGAGGATGAACTGGTTGGATCTCCTTGCAGTCCAAGGGACTCTCGAGAGTCTTCTCCAACACCACAGTTCGAAAACATCAATTCTTTAGGGCTCAGCTTTCTTTATAGTCCCACTCTCACATCCATACATTCTGTAGTGTGGACTCAAGCAAAGAGCACCCAGAGGTACAAATCTTCCTATCTTCTCCAGGACCCAGCAGGCTGTTCTCATAAAGAAGGTGGACCAGGTGTAGCCCTTCACATTCTTTCTCATTCAAATCCAATTCTGTAAAATTGACAGCTAATAGTCATGCCAAACTCCAGATCCAATGGGGGCTCTCATTTTCAGAATTTAAGTTGCGTTTATTTTCAAGATATCTTAATGGGAAGTGGAAGAGAACTTCTCAGGCCTGGTCAGGTAACTCTACCTGAACAACGAAATCTGTGTCCTGATTTATCTATTTTTAATTGGAGGATAATTGCTTTCAATGTTGTGCTAGTGTCTGCAGTACAACAATGTGAATCGGCTGTAAGTTTATGTATATCCCCTCCCTCTTTAGCCTCCCTCCTATCCCCCACCCCTATTCCGGCCCTCTAGTTCATCACGTAGCTCTGGGCTGAGCTCCTTGTGCTTTGCAGCATGTTCCCATTAACTGTTTTACACGTGGTTGTGTGTCTGTGTCAATGCTACTGTCTCCATTTCTCCCACCCTCTCCTTCCCCCGCTGTGTCCACAAGTCCCTTCTCTACCTATGCATCTCTGTTCCTGTTCTGCAAATATTAGGTTCATCAGTACCATTTGGGCTCCCCTGGTGGCTCAGATGGTAAAGAATCTGCCTTCAACACCGGAGACCCAGGTTCGATCCTTGGGTCAGGAAGATCACCTGGAGGAGGAAATGGCAACCCACTCGAGTATCCTTGCCTGGAGAATTCCATGGACAGAGGAGCCTAGCAGGCCACTGTCCATGGGGTTGCAAAGAGTCAGACATGACTGAGGGACTAACACTTTCAGAACCATTTTTCTAGATTCCATATATATGAGTTAGTATATCATATTTGGTTTTTTCTTTCTGACTTACTTTACTCTGCAGACAGAATCTATGTGCATTCACATCACTGCAAATGACCCAATTTTGTTCCTTTTTATGGCTGAGTAATATTCCATTGTATATATGTACCACACATTTATCCATTCACCCATCAGTGGTCTGTGTCCTTGCTTATAGGGAAAGAAGAGGAAGCTGGAGAGGGTCCATCAAATTGCTTGGCTATGGCAGCACCGGAGTGGGACTTGACCCCTCCTGACTTAGCCCAGAACTGACTCAGAGAACCTCACACGTATCTTTCTGCCACCTTGTGCCAGTCCACCGTGGTCTCCCTGCCTGTTTACATTGGTGTTTCTCTTGGTCCATCTTTCTTATCTCATGGCTTCAGTGGTCCAGAGTTAGGAGAGATTTCAGACCAGATGTGATTAGTGTTTGTTCTCTGGGATTGAACTCACACACCTAGGACCCTGGCAGGCCCAGAGGGCAGGAGCAGGTGTGCTGTGCCACTGGGCTTCCTCTGGGCAGAACGTGGGGGGAGGGAAGCCCCTAGGTCACAGGGGCCGAGTGACCAAGGGCATCACGGGGCCACTTAAGCCTCCTTTAGGCTCAATGCTCTTTCCATATGATCAGAGGGCCCTGGGGGCTGAGGCTGTGCCCGGGATCTGTGAGAGCCTTGGGTGGGTGAAGGGAAAGAGAAGCATTCACAGCACTGTCCACAGGGAAAGGGATGTAACCTGTCCCCTGGCTGCAGTGGAAGGAGTAACTACCCTGTGGATGCTGGGCGCTCCCATGTGTCCACAGTTCACAAAGCACAGGGCCCCCAGGGTTGATGTCAGGAAGAAGTGAAGACACAACTACGACCCCCACTTAGGAGTCTCTGGGTCGATAGGAAAGGTTAACCTGTATCCATCCATGCACGCATTCACTGGAGAAGGACATGGCAACCCACTCCAATGTTCTTGCTTGGAGAATCCCAGGGACGGAGGAGCCTGGTGGGCTGCCGTCTATGGGGTTGCGCACAGAGTTGGACAGAACTGAAGCGACTTAGCAGCAGCAACAGCAGCAACCTGTATCCCCCGCATCTTGGCATCCGGGTGGCAGGAGGGCATCACCTCTCCACGCCCATCTGCAGCTACAAAGCCAGCGCACCGCCTTGCAGCCACGCCAAGCAGCTTGGCCATTCGCCACGGCACAGACTCGGGCAGGTGATCAGCCCATCTCAGTTCCTGCTTCTGGGCAGTCCAGATGATACATCACGGGATTACCGGAGGGTTAAGTCAGACAGCCACATAAGGCAACTGACACAGGAAGTGCTCCTGAACAGGGAGCGGCTCCCGGCCCCTCTCTGGGCCACCCAGGCCGAGCCCTGCCGACCCCAGAACACAACAAAGTCCCGAGTGACTTGCAGGAGATCAAAGAGGTCAGTCGCAGCTAAGCTGCCATCTCTAAAGCTTTTGAACAGGAAACCTGGGCTGAGAGGACGTTTGAATTGGCTCACCACAAGAAACAATATTTGCTCGAGGTTAGCTTCTGCATTATGAATTTTTAACCTCACATAAATCAAACTGTAGAAATGGACAAAGGCTGAATTTCCTGTGCCAGGACCAAAATAGAAGCCGCCTCTGTCTCTTAAACAATTCTGATTATGTTTCCATAACCAAATCCTGCTGAGATGAATAGCTGGAATATTTATATTTAGGTCTTAAAGTTTAAGGTAAAATAAAGGGGAATGGTCTATCTCCTCAGCACTGAAGTCATGCAACCACTTCCACTTGCAGAAACAATGCGATGACCAGTCTGTGCAAAGGGCACTCTGCACTGGGGGCCAGGGTTTTACTTCTCCATGGTCGTTGATTTTCCCCAAAGCTGTTGACACCAGGTCCCCATCACTGAATGATTGATAGCAAGCCCTCCCCCAGGGAATCAGTCCTTAGCAAGGTTTAAAGTGGATCGCTTTGTGAAAGCTTTAAACTGAGAAATATAGGCAGTTTGAAAGATCCATGAGACAGAATCTTTTAACTGCAGGGGACAAGATTGTAACAAAATAATGCTTTCATTAAGCTGACAAATGTATCTTTAGCAACTCTTATGAGTTACAAATTTCAGAGAATATAGAAACAGCAAATATAAAAACAATCAAGAGATTTTTCTTCTTTTAATCTGGTGGAAAAGCAAGATATGAAAGCCCCTGATTTCCCAGAAGGCAGAAAGAAGCATGAGTTGAAGAGCATTACCAGCAAATGTTACCGACTTCTAGAAGTAGGAAAGACGTCACCATGAGAGGTGGAGTTGGAGCTGACCTTTAGAGGACAATAAAGATTTTCATAGGAAAAATGGAGCTGCAGAGGCCAAAGACATTGTGGCTAGGCTGACGCGAAACTGGCCGGAGGGTGTGAGGTGAAAGTCCGTGATAAGAGCTGGAAAAATAGACTGGAGGCCAGGACGGAAGCAACTTGGGTTCCAGGCTCAAGTTAGAGCCTCATAGGAAACTGGAGGCTTTTAAAGGCATTTAACAAGAGGGTTGATATGATGTCAGCAGTGTGATGATTCATTCATTTGTTCCTTTACTTAACAAATAATTACTGAGATCCTCAATGAGGGATAAAGTGGTGGAAACAAACCTTATAGCACCCTGGCCTTCTGGACCTGACAGTCTCCAGGGTGACAAGCATTAACAAGCAAACCCCTAAGTTCATGTATAACTAAAAGCAGAAGTGATTCCTGGGTGAGAAGTTTCAGGATAGAGTCCAAGGATGGCAGAGGGCCTTGACTTATCTTGGGGGGTGGGGGGCTGAGCCTGCGGCGGGGGTAGCTGAGTACAGCACAGGACTCCTTCCTGACATTTCCCCACTCCTGATGGTCTCTAATCTTCCTCCAGGACCTCTGAGTAGCCAAAGCTGCCCAGAAACCAGAAGGCAGGTGACCCTGGGCAGGAGATCGCTGTGACCCCAAGTACCATAGAATCTTTGAGTCCAGGCCGATGATGCACCGTAAGGAACCATGAGCTTGCAGGGGCCTGAGCTGAGGAGGTGAGAAGTGGAGACCAGGATGCCCCTGGGGAGATAGAGGAGGAGGTGGGGGGGAGTGGGGGGGGGTTCTCACGAGGCTGGTGGGGGGTGGGGGCGGGGACTTGGACTCTGCCCTCCTGATCCTCACACTTAGAACAAAGCTCAAGGGTCAAAGTGGGGGCTGAGATTCACCCTGAGGACTCCCTGCCAGCCACGAACATGCTGGTGAGGATAGCTGAAAAGGGGGGCAGGCCAGCACTTGAAACTCACCTGCCCCCCACCCAAGAAACTGAAGCCAGAGTGCAAGATTGCTCACACACACACACACACACACACACACGCAAACACATCCAAAGGGGCAGAGGCAGCCTGGAATCAGGTTCAGAAGGTAACAAAATCCAGGTTGCTACACTTCACTAATTAAGGCAGGAAGTGAGGGGCTCTGGGTAAGTACCAGTGGACAGATTCCTCCAGACCCCACCTCTGCTCCCATCACCAGCAGAAGCCAAGTCCAGCCTCCCCCACACTGATCCCCCCAACACCGCTGTCCTCTGACCTGCCCCAGCCAAGTGTGACTCCCATGTGCAAATACCCACTTGCACCCACACACTCTCAAACACACACCCACATGTACCGGAGAACACTCACATGCTCTTGCTCCTGTATCCTCTTACACGCTTGCACACACACCCGTACTCTTGCTCACACACTCAACAGACACTGCCACCCTCCATCCACCCACAGTTGACTGTCTCCGGCACAGCCCTGCAGGTGGACACGCCCCTCCTTCAGGGCTCCGCAGTGACCCCCTGACCTGCCCAAGAAGTCCTGGGAGTCCACGTCCCTCTTCCGGGAGCCCTTGTTGCAGTGGCAGTTTTGACTTTATTCCCTGGGTCTGCGTCATTGGTTGAATTTCCGACCTGCCCTTGAGCAGAAGGCGGGCCGCAGAAGGGCCAATCTGACGCTGCCTCTGCTGCCCTGCGCGTTTCAGGCCCAGTGCCCGGCACGGTGTGGGCACGTGGTGCGTGATCAATGGGGGATGGGTGGGTGGGTGGATGGATGGATGGATGAAGCCAGGCAGGCTGGGATGGGGGAAAGGCCTGAAGGGAAGAGAGGCAGACACACAAACAACCCGGGGCAGTGGGCGGAGGCCGCGGGCTGTGTGTGAAGTGGTGACTCGTGTGTGCTATCTACAGATCTGGAGATTGCTGATGGTTCTCTGGGTGGGAGGGTGAGTGAGTGCCTGGGCGGGAGGCAGCTCAGTGACTTGAGGCTGCCTGTGGGTGGGCACCTGCCCCAGGGGAGGGCAAGTTGGCCCAGCTGGGAGGGAGGGAGAAAGTGAAAGTCAAGTCACTCAGTCGTGTCCGACTCTTTGCGACTCTGTGGACTGTAGCCCACCAGGCTCCTCGGTCCATGGGAATTTCCAGGCATGAATACTGGAGTGGGTTGCCATTTCCTTCTCCAGGGGATCTTCCCGACCCAGGGATCGAACCCCAGTCTCCCGCATTGTAGGCAGACACTTTTCCGTCTGAGCTACCAGGGAAGAAGTACCAGGGAGGGAGGGAGAGCTGGGAGAAGAGCTGGAGAGGGAAGGAGTTCCTCTCTGCTCTGCCTCCTGGGTCTGCACCTCTACCACGCAAGTCCTCTGCGCTCACTAGTGAAGGCCTGACTGATGGTCTCTTGCCAGTGGGAGGAGAGAAAGAGGGACTGAGTCACACTGGGGACTGCTGATCGAAAGCCTGGCTTGCAACAGCCAGGGGGGACCTTCAACTTAGACGATGATGCTGCTTCATCGCATCTAGTGGAAATCAGTATAGGTGTTTCCTGGCAAATCTGGTAAGCCTATCTCTAAAATAAATTTGATTTAAAAGGAAAGTAAGAATGTAATGTAATTTACAGAAGAATGTAAACTATTTTTACATTCTGTAAAAAGAATATATTTTTTTTCACTTTCTCATTATTGTGTCAATGCTTCTTTATTTTTACCCTAGATTCTCTAGCTTCTTTTGATCTTACAAGTGACTGAGGACGATAGACTGCCATCATCTAGCTGAAAGATGGCATCTTCTACTCCAGTGGTCCTCAATCTTCCCAGTGTGTTGGAAGCACCCTGAGGGAATTATCTAAATTTGCAGGTGCCCAGCTTCATCCCTGGAGATTCAGGATTGGTTGTTCAGCACTGGGGTGGAAGTGATTTTCAAAAGCTCCCAGGTGCTTCTAGTGTGTATCCAAGGTGGAGAGAAGCCACTAACTGGTGTCTAAGCTGATGTCATTTCACCCAAAGCCTCAATGGTTGTCCAGGTGCCCAAACATTTCTACTGAGAGCAAGTGTCTAGAAAAGACACAGTCAAACCCTCAATGCAGTCAGGAGGGCACACCAGGTGTTTTGAGCTCATCCATAGTTTAAGTCCAATCACTTTCGAATGATTTATTTTTACAAATCAAACATAATAATTTTTAAGGTAGATGACATGGTAGCATAGGGTTACCAAGGGGGTTTAGTTTAAAATAGAGAGCAGAGAAATAAGGATAGAAACGCTGATTAGGAGTATGTCCATGTTTATGTTAATTATTTGCAACTGTTTCTCTAGAATTTCCATTGATTTAAAGTTATTTTCTTAGTCAAACCCAGTGAGATCCAAAAGCAGTGAATTTTTTTGAAACATGGACTGATGCTGAGGACACCATGGCCTCTTTTCCCTTGTCAAGTATTAGGTCTTCACTACTTTGATGTAAGCTGTAGACATAGGCTTCATAAATATAGTCATGTGATTTTTATTCATATTCAGGAAAGATTGAACTTCCTTTTGAGAGAACATGCCACTGAAGAATCCAGTTTCTGCAGAGGGAAAAAAGGGGGAGTGCTCTTCTTCATCTCGAATTGCTTTGGCCATGATTAGATTTCAGCCTGAAAAACTGGGGCAGCTTGTTCAGTGTGAGGCGGGAGGCAGAGGGGCAGAGCTGCTGGGAACTGAGCCATCACGAGATCATCAAACCGCCCCAGCCCTGCTCCCAGGTGTGATGAGGCGCGGGTGGAGCAGGTGACACCAGATACTGACCACCCACCCGCAGCTCCCCTGAGGTCTCAGCACCCAGATGCCTGTGAACAAGATGGAGCCGTGCACCTGGGTATGAGCGCTGTGCTTGCATCCCGCCTGTGTTGTTGTCTTCCATGGCAACGCAGGTGACCCTGTTCCCGGTAAACTAGAATTATTTCCACCATGGCTCACCTTAACTCTTGCTCTCCCTTTTAGGAACTTAATATCCAAAAGTGCTCACTGATGCAAGTGGCGATTAAACATATTTATTTGAACAGCTTCCATTGCCTTCCATTGCACCAGAGTGCATACCTCTTGGGGTGGTGCTGGGACTGTCTTATCCACGTGTGTATCCTCCAAACCTAACATGGCACTTGACACATGAGAGTTTTCATCAATCACATGAATCCATTTGCATTCAAATATCCATGTTTTCGAGCTCCCCTAGTGATAAAGAATCCACTGGCAATGCAGGAGACTGCAGTTCGATCCCTGGGTCAGGAAGATCCCCTGGAGAAGGGAATGGCTGCCCACTCCAGCATTCTTGCCTGGGTAATCCCAAGAACAGTGGAGCCTGAGGGCAGTCCTTGGAGTTACAGAAGAGTCAGACACGACTTAGCAACTTAACACCAACCAATCTATGTTTGCACAAAAATCTATGTATTTCTTTAAGGGAAGGGTGACTGGACACAGCAGCACACAGCCCATTTGCATTCCGTCTTCATGGTCTCTATTTGTAAGAATCTGCTTAGGACTCACTCAAAACCCCCATTTTTGTTGTCTCTGGTTTAAACAGAAATCTCAAAAAGAAAAGGAAAAAATTGTCCAAGTGAGAACTAGTTGTCTTTTACTCTCTGGGTTTGTTTGTTTGTTTGTTTTTTTACTCCTAATGAAACCTCTCAAGAAACGCAATCTTCTAGTAGAATCAATGATTTTGTTTACTGTGCTCATCACAAATGGGTTTGATTTTCCTCCCCCACCACCCTGCCATAGATCTGTCTCTAACTAGTTTGACACATCCTCCAATTTTGAATGGTCAGAAATGCTTTTTCCTACAGTTAGGAAGAGAAAGCATCCATAACTATTCTTGTGTATCATTAAACATCATATTTCCTCCAATGGCACAGCAGTAGCCTACACTCAATATGAGGGTGTGTGGAGGGCAGGATGTCAGTGTCATAATCCTTAGGGATAGGTTACCTTACAGGGCAGAAGGGACTTTGCAGATGGGATGAAGTTAAGGGTCTTACGATGGGGGATCATGCCAGATTATATAGGTGGTCGCAGTGTCCTCGAAAGGGTGCTCATCAGAGGGAGGCAGGAGAGTCCGAGAAAGTGACGAGAGGACAGAAGCACAGGTGACAGAGACCAAGAGAGGGAGATTTAAGGATGCTTCACTACTGGCCCCGACCGTGGGTGGATAAAGGGGCCACGAGCCCAGGAGTGCAGGGGCCTTAGAAACTGGAAAAGGCAAGGAAATGAATTCTCCCCTAGAGACTCAAGAAATAGCAGAGCCCGCCGTTGCAAATTTCTCACCTGCAGAACGGAGGGGAAGACGATTGCCACCCAGGAGGACTCCACCTCCCTCGCCAAGTGTGTTACTCACTCAGTCGTGTCCGACTCTTTGCGACCCCAAGGACTGTAGCCTCTGTCCATGGAATTCTCCAGGCAAGAATGCTGGAGTGGGTTGCCATTCCCCTCTTCAGGGGATCTTCCTGACCCAGGGGTGGAACCTAGGTTTCTTGCATTGCAGGCAGATTGTTTATCATCTGAGCCACCCAGGAGGACACCACCTCCCTGGCCAAAAAGTGAAGTGAAGTCGCTCAGTTGTGTCTAACTCTTTGCGACCCCATGGACTGTAGCTTACCAGGCTTCTCCATCCATGGGATTTTCCAGGCAAGAGTACCAGAGTGGATTGCCATTTCCTTCTCCAGGGGATCTTCCCGACTCAGGGATCGAACCCAGGAAGCCCTTCCCTGGCCAAGGAGCCCCTAAAATACCCCCAAATTCTCCAGGGACCAAATGGAGGTGTGTTCTTCTCAGGCTGCACTCAGCCATGGACCTCTTCCATACCCTGGGAGGAAAGATAAAAATGTCCTTTCCCCAATTCTTTTGCACTTTATCATCTGTCTTTAGGAAAGTAACCCCATATGTTTTCAGCTGCACTGCCCCATCCCCAGGTTCCCTCCCCGTGAGCCTTGCCAATTACTCAAGCAAATAGAACGGGGCGGGGATGGGGTGGCTGAAGGTCCTCACCAGTCTCATGGTCAGGGTCAGTGTGAGCTCAGAATCAAGCTGGGCACATGTGTGTCTGTGTATGTTACATAATTGTAGTCTTGTGACGAGCACAATTTTTTATCATTTGCTGCTTTCTGCCATTTTATTATGAATATTCCTCCATTTTAAATTTTTGGAACATTTTTGAATTTTTGTACAGCTTCCAGTGTGTTGATAAGCTGTGATTCGTCTCTTGTCACTGAGCATCTGGGTCCTTTGCATGTTTTTTTCATTTTACATGGTCCTGCCAGGAATGACTTTCCGTGTCAACAGTGGTTATTTGCCTTGGGGTGAAATTAATGGGTCAGAGGGCAGGGAAATTTTAAGCCAGGCTCTCATCACAGAATCAAATGGCTCAGCCCAGTAGGGGATTGACAAGCAAAGCAAGAGTGGTTGTTCTTCCAGGGCTCAGGTTGGTCTCCTCAGAATCATAGCAGGTGGATGGCTATCTTACACTTAACTGGGTATATGCTTATATATATGATATTTGAAATATATACAAAATGTGATATGATATAGAGGAGGCAGCCACCAGGGACGCTGATCAGCAACTGACCCAGAGAGAGGTCCTTTGGGGCATCTAGTGAAAGCTCTGCATTGCAAGAGCACAGAGCTGACCACCAGTCTTTTATGTACTGAGCTTTGGGATTCAGCCCAGGATACTCAGTTGCTATAAATGTCACAGCTCTCACGAGCTTTTAGGCAAGAAAATGTACATTTCTTCCAGAAATTCAGGGAAAGCTTCTGTCCATATAAAACAAAATCCCAAAAAAATGGGACAACTGGATGCTTTTCAAGTCGCCATACTCAGCCCATTCCATTGATTCCTCTCACACCTGCCTTTTTATTGAGATCTGTACAGTTATGTCTATTTTCTCAGCTTGGACACCTAACTTATATGTATCAGGAGACGCAGTAAGGAATTCTTGTGCCATGTTCAAGAATATCAAGCAGTACCCAGACACTGCCTTGGCTCGCATGCGTGTGAGAACTGCTGATACGGGAAAGCAGTCTGTGAAAGGATCCGTTTGTTCCCTTCAGTAAATATTCACTGAGTCTGTGTGAGACCCTGTACCAGGACCTGGGCGATGTAGTCGAGGAAGACCAGTGTGGTCTCTGCCATCACCTCGAACCCTGGACACTTTATCAATGGCATGAACTGGTCCCCAGCACGAACACCATTGTTGTTAGCCTTCATAATAATGTCCCGCAGAAGTAACCGTGGGGACACTCTTGTTTTCTGACATTCATCTCACTCCCTCCCTCGCATCCCTTCGCAGAGGGCCCCACCTCACCCCGGGGCTCTGTCCTTGCCCGTGTTTCGCTCCCATCTGAAATGCCCACCTGCGTGTTTCCCTCCCCACCCCACCCCCGGCAGACATCACACAGCCAGCACTTCATGGCTACGCTCCTAAGTGGAGCCTCACTGAGACTCCAGGCAGAAACAGTCGCTTTGCACCTGCTTCTGCGCTGGCGCTCACAGCCTCAGTAAGGGAGGCTGCGACTCTGAGTGTCTTCATCCATCTCCTTTCTCCAGATGTGAGCTGACGGAGGACTGGGATGTTATCCTTTATGCCTAGTGCCTCCCGGTTGGATGGATGAGTTAGTGAGTGAATGAAAACTATGTGATGCATACACACCTTACCCATAACACATGTCTTCTTCCATTGTTATCGATAGAAAATGGGCTTTGAGTTGTTTTTCCAGTAGAAGACACTTGCCTGACCCCTGCTCTGATGTCAGAGCAGGAGGATCAATAAGTAAGACGTCTGGACACAGAGGTATGACATGTGTCTATGAGAAGGACCAGAGGCCTGGAGCAGGGTTAGATCTGTAGTCCTGGGCTGGCTGGCCCTGTCTGCTGACAAACAGGACCCAGGGAAACTGCTCAGTCATGTCCAATTCTGTGACCCCATGGGCTCCAGAGCACAGGCTTAACAGCCATGGTGCATGGGTTTAGTTACTTCTCAGTATGTAGGAACTTCTTGCATCAGGCATCAAACCCATGTCCCCTGTATTGGCGGGCAGATTCTTAACCACTGGACCACCAGGGAAGCCCCTTCTATTGCAGTTTGATAGAGGATGGATCTCATAATTTGAACTGCATTTTTCTTTTTCCTTTCAATTCAGCAGGGTTTAATACTGGAACTCTGTGGATCTCACCAGAAGGTGTCAATGACAGGCTATCAGGCAACAGCGAGGGCTTAAGTTCCTTTTTCAAATGCTCTTCTAATGTGTTGTTGACTAAAACACTGGGAGGTCACCATGATCCAAACAGGCCATCAGAAATTGGTACAATTTCACTACACAACTGTGCAGTAAATGACTAAGATATCCTAACTGTTGTTAGGACAACAGAGATTATAGGAAGCCACCAACTGTAGTATGACTCTCAATTTCAAACACGTGAAATGTAAAGGAATGTGCATCTTTGATCAAGTAAATATGATGCCTGAAATAATCTTGACCTTAAGGAAATGGAAGTGAAGAAACAGTTGTTGTTCAGTCACTCAGTCATGTCAGACTTTTTAAGACCCCGTGGACTGCAGCACACCAGGCTTCCCTGTCCTTCACCATCTCCCTGAGTTTGCTCAAACTCATGTCCATTGAGTCAGTGGTGCCATCCAACGATCTCATCCTCTGTCATCCCCTTCTCCTCCTGCCTTCAGTCTTTCCCAGCATCAGGGTCTCTTCCAGTGATTCAGCTCTTTGAATCAGGCCAAAGTATTGGAGCTTCAGCTTCAGCATCAGTCCTTTCAATGAATATTCAGGGTTGATTTCTCTTAGGATTGGCTGGTTCAAAAATCAAAACTAGCTGCTGAACAACTATCAACAGGAGAATGCTGGATCCCATCAAAAAAAGATCCCACCACATCCAAGGGCAAAGGAGAAGCCCCTACAGAATGAATACTACTGGGCGTAAGACATAGAAGAGCCCAGTGGCCTGGTGGCCCTCTCCACTTTCGGAGCCTGAGGACATCACTTTTTCTTTCTCCTGATGGACAATACCAGTGCCTTTATTCCAGAAAGATGGTGTTGTAGAAGAATGTGTGCTCATCTTCTCTTGCAAGAACACCAAAATTGCAACTAGCTGTGGAACAACCATCAACAGGAGAATGTTGGATCCCACCAAAAAAAAAAAAAAAAACAAACCAAGAAACAGTGGTAGCAATTAACTGAAATTATTCTACCAGCAATTTGAAGAAAAACTTATATAACAATCACCACTGATTATCACAATGGAGATTGTTAAGATAACTTGAGCCAATTTCTGAATTCTACTTTCTCTCAAAATTCCCAATAATATTAATGCCCCCAAAGACTTCGACATATGAAATGTATATGGGCTGGCAAACAGAACAGTACATGAGCAAGTATTGATGGCTCAGTGGTGAAGAACCTGCCTCCCAATGCAGGACACACAGTCCCGGGGTCGGGAAGATCCTTGGAGAAGGAAATGACAACCTACTCCAGTATTCTTGCCTGGGAAATCCTATGGACAGAGAAGCCTGGTGGGCTGCAGTCCATGGGGCCACAAAGAGTTGGACACAACTGAACGAGTTAACAGTGGTATAGATACAGTAGGAATTGATATGAGGTATGCTACAGATAGAAGTAGGTTGAGGGTATCCCCCAGCTGCTGTGATTCCACACTATGAGGGTAAAGCCCACCTGCACAATACATCTAGGATGCTAATGGGAGAAATGTTCACATATTGAGGTCTGAGCAAGTCATTCTGGCTTGTACCTGAGTTAGCTTGAATTTTATGCTAGCTATCAATAATGCAGTCTGTTTATGACCTCTCAAAAATACATTGTACATCTGTTTTAACATTAAAGAAAACAGTTCTTTGACCAGAAGTGAACTATGTCCATGTTAAAAATAAAGATTAAATGCCTCCTTTCCTGGGACATCAATGCAGGTCCTGCTTTAATGATAAGACTTCCTTCCCAGCTGCCAAGGCCATACTGACTGGCTCCTGGCTGATTTGTTTTTAAACCTTGAAGGAACCTATCCCTGACTTATTTGATGTTCTTTGTTCTAACAAGATATAAAACTATAGCTGAAAATCACGCTTCTCCTGAGCAATTTCTCAGAGTTGTTTGAGAGGCTGTCTCCCGAGGTGACAGTCCTCAGTGAGGTTCAAATAAAACTGTTTTCCATTGCTAGTATAGATTGTTTATTGATTATTTCTGCTGGCATTGCCCTCAGGTTTCCAAATGCAGAGTGGCAGAGTCCAACCACTAGAGCAAGACGGGGGGTGACCTGAAGGCAGTAAGGGCCCTGGGGTCCTCACCTGGAGCCAGCTCAGCGGTGCTCATAGGCATTGCTGAGACAGAAATGGGGCTGCCCCACGGAGTGGAGCCTGCACCCACAGAGGGAAAGGAAGCTTCTGAGGGCAGCGGGGTGGGGGGCACAGCACTGCCCTTCCTGGCCAAGAACCTGCCTCCCCAAGAGGCGAAAATTACACATCTCATCGCTCATGGTCCATCTCCAGAACCCTTGGTAACTGGCACCTCGCAGCTACTCAGGGGCTGTTTCTAAAGTTTTTTGTTTGTTTTTTGTTTGTTTTAATGTGGACCATTTTTCAAGTCTTTATTGAATTTGTTACAATACTGCTTCTGTTTCATGTTTTGGGTTTTTAGCTACAAGACATGTGGGATTGTAGCTCCCCAACCAGGAATCGAGCCCATACCCCTTTCATTGGAAGGTGAAGTCTTAGCCACTGGACCACCAGGGAAGTCCCTCAGGGACTGTTGATTTCATTCATGTCACATAAATTTATTATGAGCCCAGAAAGGGCCAAGCACTGGTCACATGGCTGGGAAATCAGGAATGAACCAAGGGTACAAAGCCCTAATGAGGAGAACTATGTTGTCACAAAGACCATTAACAGATGAGTAGGTCCTGAGTCGGGTGATGAATAGCCAGAAGCAGGTAGAATAGTTGGAATAGAATAGCGGGAAGTAGAGAAGCAGGTGAGCCAGGGAGCACTTAGGGAAAGGATGAGGGAGGTGGCTGCTTAAATAAAATGGCAGGAATCACATACACACAAGTGCTGTGGGTCTAACCTCCATGTTCATCAAAACCCACCCTCTCCTCCACCTGATTCAACCTGAGACAGCAGAGGTGAAAACACACACACAGGGTCTCTGACAGCCGCCCCTCAGGGTCCCGCAGTGAGCAAGCACTCGCTGATGAGAATTCGAAGCAAAGACATCACCAGCTGTGAAAGAGACGAAGGAATTACAGCGAAGGGGGAGACTCTGATGAATTAAAATAAATGTCCTCTAAACTGTGGACTTGCTCGAAGGAGCAGAAGAGAATTATCTGCAAAGTGCTTTTTAATACACAATTTTTACTCTTAAAGCGATTGAATAGACAAGGCAGTTCTGGAGTGAGAACTTCAATCAGAGGTCAGCGAAAATTGCTTGCGGTAGAAAAGCTATTACCAAATTTTAAAACATAATAAAAGAGTTTAATAAGGTGTCCAGTTTACAAAATAAATCTACAAAAATCAATAGCTTTTGTTTTACACCAATAATAACCTGGCAGAAAATGTAATGGGAGGAAAATTCCACACACAATCATAACAATAAATATGAAATACCCAGGAACGATTCTCTTGAGGTGTGCTGAAGTCCTAGACGGAACATTTCAAAATTTATTTGTGGAGGAGAAGACAAATCACACTCCTTAAAGGGAGCAGCTGATACGTACTGGATTTTCTGTGCTGTGCACTTGTGTTCATTTGTTCTGGCGTCTGTGTTCCCCACAATGCTATAAACACAGTGATGCCAGAGAATCCGTGTCACTGCCTGCTGTGTTCTAGTACATGTACATGGATCATAGCAGCTGCTTAATAAATACTAGCTGGGTTAATGAGTAGACACAGAGATGACCACAAATCCATGTTGTTTTAAAGGAACCTCCAGAGAATTCAATATTGAGCCCTGGAGTCCAAAAGAACAACTTCAAACCACAGTGGTTCTTAGACAATTAGAAATTTATTTTTCCCAACATGGTTTTCTTGGAATCTTGACCAAGGGTGTAAATATTAACCTCCGAGGTAGCATTCTTGGCCTTGGGTAAAAGTGGCAAAAGACACTTCCCCACAAAAATGACCATTCTCATAATCCCGTGAAGTGACAAAGCCCAGAAGGCCCCTCGCTCTGATTCCTTAGCAGTGCTGGGGGCTATTGAGGCTCTTTGGAATGTTCTAGAGACTTCATTGGAAAACAGGAAATGCCTTCAGGAATTCCAAGGTTGATTATGCTAATAGAAACAGAAAGAAACCTTTGTTATTTGAAACCTAACCTGACAAAGGTGGATGGTGACTGCAGCCCTGAAATTAAATGACTTGCTCCTTGGAAGAGAAGCAGTGACAAACCTCGACAGCATATTAAAAACCAGAGACATTACTTTGCCTACAAAGGTCTGTATTGTCAAAGCTACGATTTTTCCAGGAATCATGTATGGGTGTGAAATGAAATGAAATGATAGTTGCACAGTCGTGTCTGACTCTTTGCGATTCCATGGACTGTAGCCTGCCTGGCTCCTCTGTCCATGGAATTCTCCAGCCAAGGGTACTGGAGTGGGTTGCCATTTCCTTTTCCAGGGGACCTTCTGCATTTGGGGATTGAATCTAGGTCTCCTGCATTGCAGGCAGATTCTTTACCAAGTGAGTCGCTAGGGATACCCACTAGGGGTACCATACAGATGTGAGATCTGGACAATAAAAAAGGCTGAGCACCGAAGAATTGATGCCTCCGAACTGTGATGCTGGAGAAGACTCTTGACAGTTCTTTGAACAGCAAGGAGATCAAACCAGTCAGTCCTAAAGGAAATTAACCCTGAATATCACTGGAAGGACTGATGCTAAAGCTAAAACTACAATACTTTGGCCACTTGATGCAAAGAGCTGACTCATTGGAAAAGACCCGGATGCTGGGAAAGCTTGAAGGCAAAAGGAAAAGGGGGAGACAGAGGATGAGACAGTTGGATGGCATCATGGACTCAATGGACATGAGTTTGAGCAAACCTCAAGAGATAGTGAAGGACAGGGTAACCTGGCGTGCTGCAGTCCATGAGGTCGCAAAGAGTCGGACACGACTGACAGACTGAGCAACACCCTGACAACTGCAGTCTGCTTAGAGGGTGGAGATCAAGGACATAACCCACATAGCAGTGGGGCTAAGACTCTCTACCACCTTTTTCTTGAAGACATTGGCGAGGGAGGCAGTAGGAGGACCACTTGAAAAGGATGCCGAGTGCCTGGCAGAGGACCCTCATCAATCTCTGGTCTTCAGAGAAAAGCTCAGAACCTCGCCTGGGGGTAAGAGAACAGAGAGCATGACAATTCATTCCATTAAAAGAGAGAAAGAGTTGGGGGTTTGCCGTGATCAACTGGGGAGAGCAGCTGAGCTGAGGAGAAGGGAGAGAGTGAGCAGGTGGGAGGACATGTGAGCCCAGATTGGTAAGTATAGTCAGGAACTAGGGACTTTCCTGGTGGGTCAAACGGTAAAGAATCTGCCTGTAATGCAAGAGACAAGGGTTCGACCCCTGGGTCAGAAACATCACTTGGAGAAGGGAGTACCCACTCCAATATTCTTTGCGTGGAGAATCCCATGGATCGAGGAGCCTGGCAGGCCCCAGTTCATGGAGACATGCCTGAACTACTAACTTAGGAACCAGAATTCTTAGGGCTCACTTAAACCAGGCATAGGGACAGATGGTTCTGGAAGTGAAGGAGAGGAGCTGAGCCCCACACCTGGATCTGAACAAAGGATAGGAAGTGGATGTGGGAGGGAAGAGTCCAGGGAGGATTCAGTTCTGCCAAAGGTCAGACATGATGTGCAGAAACGACAGGGAGACTTGGGACAAAGAGAAAGCAACAGGATTACTTAGTGAAACTTACAAGGAAGTTCCAAGAAAGATCATCTGATCCAAAGCCACCAATGACAGGTCTGTCCACCGTGCAGCAGGTGTCCTACTCTGCAGAACAGACCGCCCGCCGAGCTCAAGCCTGGCAGGGGCTTTGCAAGAGCCTGATTCATTTCCAACCTGGAACTTGTCCATGAATTACTGAGAGACGGGCGGGAGTGGAAATACTGCAGATGGGGACTGATGAGAAGAACTGGGGATGTCTGGACTAAAAGAGAAGGTCTGGGAGGATGAGATAATCATCTCCAAAACCGGGGATGTGGTTATCAGTTGTTATGATTTGGGAGGGTGAAATTGGAGTCAGAAGACAGATGGGGCAGGAAGAAATAACTTGGCCCAATATGAGTGGGATGTCCCTGCTATTTGTGAAGCCTGGATATGAGAGTGACTTTCTGTGCACACAGCAGAGAAAACAGAGGGGGTAGGAGCCTGCCCTGCCATGCTTTGTGGGTAATTGGGGTACAGCGTCCAAACTGAAGTGGGGAGAGGCGCTTGCATGTGCTAAGTGCTAACTGGCATGAGACTCCCTCACTGCAACTCCCCAAGCATCCCAGTGTGGACACCCGCCCCAGAGCCCCTCATGGGAAAAGGAGCTCCTTACAGAGCAGGAGATGGCTCCCTGCAGCAGTGGTCACCAGACATTCGGGGATTATTTCTAGAGTAAGAACAGATGCCTTCAAGTGAACACAGGGATGGGCAGACAAAGACCCCTACCAAGGTCTCACGAGGACCCTTCTCAAGTGGCTTCTGCTGAGGGTTGAGGCTTGCAGAACGTCTCCCTTCCCGAGTCACGGACTTAACGGCAGATAATTGGGGGGACAGGGGTTGCTCCCCTGCACAGAGTAACTGCTCATGGTCTCAGGGGTTCCCAAGGAAGCCTGAGTGATCCACGTGGGGGTTTCCACACACTGGACCAACTGGGCGCTGGGAAGATCTTTTCTCAGCCAAGTACATCAAGGCCATTCTGAAGTGGCTTCAGAATCTGTGACCTCAGACCATGTCAGGCAGTTACAAGGAGAGCGCTGGTACCTTCCTCCACACAGGGAGGCTGGTCCCACCACCCCAAGCGACCACTCAGGGGCCACCGTGAGACCAGGAGCAAGACACCTGGAGACCTGAATTTCAGGGAGCAGTTTTCATAGTCATGGTCAGCATGAGCACACCCTCAACCTGGGCCTGAAGAAGAAGTTAGACTCTGGAGCAGAGATCCCAAGCATCGCTGAAGACCCCATTTTTAAAAGCCATTTGCTTTAATCTTTTTGTGTTGCTAACACCCTTGGTCTTACATCATGCCTCCCCCTACCCACCTACCCTCTGCCTGGAAAACCGGGTTATATAACATTTAAGCTTCATAAAGTTCTCTAAACCGAATGCTCCAGGGTAACCAGGCTCTCAAACAACCCAAGACAAGGAAGAACTGAAGAACTAAATAGGATTTGGAAGTTCCAAAGAGCAGATTGAGTAACAATATTTAGAACACTGCCATATACAACTTTCTGGATCCTTAGATACAATTGCACAGGGAAAATGGGGTTTATGTAGCTAAGCCTCACTTAGATGGGTATTAAAAAAAAAAGTATTGACTTAAAATTTACTGCCTTTCGGTAAGGGAAACGCTACAACAAGAGTGTCTCATCAACCCAAAGCTGACCCGAAACTCTTTCACAGGATCAAGTTCAAAAGAGTCCAAAAGAAGGATGTGAACCATGTCATTTGCTCTTATTGCACTTATACTTAAAGTGACATGTTTATTTCTTTGTTAGTAAAAATTAGAAGCTAACATTCTCTCGAGCACAAAACAGCTGAGTCGAGAGAGGGCTTGATTAATTAAGCAAGTAAACGCTTCACAGAAGCACTCTACCATTTGGCTAAAAAGACAGTCACTGCTCAGGAGGCCGCTGGGACTGTCCTAGCGAAAAACACCTTGTCACCAAGACGGAGTGTGTCGGAGGAGGGCAGACTGGATTCCAGAGTCAAATCTGTCATTTCAGAGCAGGCTAGCTTTCTCTCAACACAGACAGTAACTGAATATGAATGGCTCTGATGCTGTGTTCTCAATCTATGGTTCAAATCATCTTTGTTTTCTCCAAGCCCCACTACTCTGGGAAGAAGGCAGGAATTTTTTGAGAAGAGCCTTGTGCTTGTCAAAAAAAAATCTGTAGAAAACAAAATTTCTCAAGGGACAAAAACCAACTCTAAATAACTTAAGTGGAGAAAGAAAATTAACAGCTCCCAAACCCATAGGACAGAGTGAGGCCAGAGATAGATCTGCAGCTTTTGAGTTCTCTCCCCGTCTCTCTCTTTGTCTCTCTGTCTCTCTCTCTCTCACACACACACTGTTTCTGTCTGTAAGTTGTCCTTATTCCCTTATTCCCTGGTCCAGGAAGTCTATTATACAACTCAGAGCATCTGTCTCCTGTAAGCCTAACAGCCTTACGCCTCCTAATCAGACAAGGCAATGACTTCTCCCCACTTACAGCATTTTACATCACAGGAAAAGACTCTAGGTGGGCAACTGAGGTCACAAACCCATCGATGGACTCATCACTGAGGCCAGGAGCATGGATGCTCTGATTGCAGCCCCTACTAGAACCACATGGCTGCAGTGAGAAGAAGGGAAGATTCTAGAGGTGGGGTGATCTGCCTCGGAGACAGAACATCATCTACAGGATACTGGCAAATTATTCTTCAGCCTTTCTTCTAGGAGCGCAGACACGAAGGGCAAAGGAAAGGTGACCATTCACTGGCCAGCTGGGTGGTCCAAGATGGTGGCCACTAAGCCATGTGTGGCTATTAACCCTTGAAATGTGCATGAGGTGTGCTGTGACTGTAAAATACATGCTGATTTCCAAGACACAGTAGGAAGTGAGTGAAAATATCTCATTAATAATGGTTTCTGTTGATTGCATATTGCAATGTTAATCTTTTGGCTATATTAGGTTAAATAAAATATATTGTTGAAATTAATTTTACCTGGCTTTAAGTTTTACTTTTTTAATGTGGAAATTTAAAAATTCTGAATTACATATTCAGCTTGTATTCTATTCCTACTAGAGGTGGCTCCTCTAAGATTGAGGACCTTGCCTTGACCACTTGAGACCAGAATATCTAGTCAGTGCTAGGTGTACAGAGGCAGAGGGTAGGATGGAATTGACTTTCTTTCTATACAAGCTTGTCATTAGGGTGTTTGGTTCAGTGACATGATTTTTTTTTAAACTCTAGCCAGAGTCCCTGCTTGGTATCTCTAAGCTGTGCCCTTAAGAGAATCATATTAGGACTTCCCTGGTGGTTTAGTAGTTAAGAATATGCCTTGCAATGCAAAGGACACGGGTTGATCCCTGGTCCCAGAGGATCCCACATGCCACAGGCAACTAAGCCCATGGGCCAGAACTACTGAGCATAGGCACCTAGAGCCAATTGTTTCACAAGAGAAGCCACTGCAGTGAGAAGCCCGCGCGTTGCAACAGAGAGTAGGCCCCGCTGGCGGCAACGAAGGCCCACCACATCTAAAATATACATAAATAGATCTTAAAACAAGAGACAGAATTGTATCAAAGATCAGCATCTGTTTTCAGGGTGGGGGAGGCAGCAAGTGCCGACTTGTTTTCGGGTTTTCCAAATCCACATGTAAATCCCGAAGCCAGCAAGCCTGCGCGCCCATCCCACAACTCAGGTTGAGCAGGCTGAAGAGTGATTTGGGGTAAAATGTGCTCTTTTCCAATGTCATGGTGTCACAAAGATTTCAGATTGTGGATGCAGCTACTGCAGACGCGATGCATGGGCCATCTGATGAAACCAAACAGATTTTCTCTTGGATGCCAGCCTGTTTCCTATGTGTGACCTGTTTTTGTTTTTGGTTTTTTTTTTCCTAGGAAGCCCACGTAGGATGCTGAGGGGAACGAAAGTCTGGATTGGAAAACTCATTGTCTTGCACTGAGAAAGCTTCAGCTTTGCAAATCTAGATGATACAACCTTGCCTCCCGCCGTATACAGAATGCACACAAGACTTTGGATGCATTGCCAAGCTCCCCTCTCAGCATCCCAGGAGAGGAGGAAGGCAGGTCTCTGCCTTCTGCTTGACAGGAGGAGGATTTAGAGATGTCTATTTTAGTCAAAGTCTGCCCCTAAAAGCTTGTGACCTAAAAGAAGCCCTCCAACCTTCTGCCTGCTGGCTTTTGTCTCGGTTACATAATAAGGCATTCAAGGACACTTCAGAAAATATTTCCAAATGCAAACTACAGTATGCCCTCCAAAGGCTGCGCACACCTTGAAAATAAAAGGCAAAGCTTGCCATGGCCTCTAAGACCCCACGGACCCTGACCATGATCTGGCCCTCCAGCTCATCTCCTGTGGCTCTGCACACTGGCCACACGAACTTTGCTGTTTCCCGAAGAGATGGAGCTGGTCCTCCCGCAGGGCCTTAGCCTGGGCGGTTCCCTCTGACCTCTCCTCCTCACCTCCTCACAGCAGACTTCCTGGATCAACTCCTCTAAAACAGTACAACCCCATCCCACCTCCAGCTGAACTCTAATGCATTTGCTTGTCATATTTTCTTTGGGGCACAGATTTCTAGCTGAATCATCTTTCATCTGCTTAGCAGTTGACTGTTTGCCTTAACCTGATAAAATGCAAGCCCCTTGAGGGCAGTGACCCTGTTGGAGATTGTTTCCTCCTGTGTCCCCAGTGTCCCCAGCCTTGCACAATAGAGAATGAGTGAGATTTAATGCACATGTGCAGACACAGCTGGAGGAGAGCATAGGAACATATCTATATCTATACCTACACTTACTTCTAACCAACTTGATAACTGTTATCTCACCAGCTCAATGGACATGAGTTTGAGCAAGCTCCGGGAGTTGGTGATGGATACGGAAGCCTGGCATGCTGCAGTCCATGGGGTCACAAAGAGTTGGACAAGACTGAGTGACTGAACTGAACTTAATGGAACTGATACCTTTATCTACATATCTGTATCTATACCTATACACACCGTGTGCTCAGTTGTGTCTGACTCTTTGAGACCCCATGGACTGTAGCCTGCCATGCTCCTCTGTCCATGGGATTTTCCAGACAAGAATACAGGAATGGGTTTCCATTTCCTTCTCCAGGAGATCTTCCCGACCCAGGGATTGAACCTGGGTCTCCCGCATTGTAGGTAGATGCTTTACCATCTGAGCCACTAGTGAAGTCAAAGTAGCAATAACTACTTTAATGAACAAAAGTGAAGAGTCAAACGCAGACATTCAGCCAAGACCAAAACCACCCAGCTGGCCCATAGACTCGTGAACAATAATAAATTGTCGTTTTAAGATACTAAGTGGAATAATTTGATACCTGAAATAGTTAACTGATTAACCCCCAGGGAAGGGTTTTGTATAGACTACAATAAAATGGTGTCCCTTACAATTTACTGCATGACCTGCACAACATAAGTGTCCCTACAAAGAAGGCAGGTGCGTTAGCCGGTCTGACCCCATTTCCAGCCTCTTCTCCCTTGTTTGCCTTTTCTGCTGACGCCATAAATGCTGCAGCTGGTGTGTCAATGTCCTTTGCAGCTACATGTGGCCACGTAACACGATTCAGCCAGTTAGATATAAGCTGGAATCTGCTACTAACTCATCTCTTCCTCTCTCTTCCTACTGTGTGGGTGATGCCTAGGGCAGTCACAGCATTTCTGAGGTAGAACAAGTCCATTAGGGCATCAAAGGATAGAGTTTGCCAGATTTAGCAAAAAGAAAATGATAATAATTATTGGTTCTCTAAAAGAAATTCAAGATGCCCAGATGAATTTGAAATTCAGGTAAAGAAAGAATCATTGGAGGGTCCTTTAAAAACTAAACAAAGAACCATCATATGACCCAGTAATCCCACTACTGAGAATATATCCTGAGAAACCATAACTCAAAACTACACGTGTACCCAAATGTTCACTGCAGAACTGTTTACAATAGTCAAGAATATGGGAGCAACGTAAACATCCATCAACAGAGGAATGGATAAAGAAGATGTGGTATATATAGTGGAATACAACTTAGCCGTAAAAAGGAACAAAATTGAGTCAGTTGAAGTGATGTGGATGAACCCAGAGCCTGTCATACAGAGTAAAGTATATTAGAAAGAGAAAAACAAACATTGTATGTTAAGGCATATATATGGAATCTAGAAAAATGGTACTGATGAACCTATCTATGGGGGAGGAATGGAGATGCAGACACAGAGAATGGACACGGCAGGGGAAGGAGAGGGTGGGATGAATTGAGAAAGTACCAATGACACATATCCATGCGTGCGTGCTAAGTCACTTCAGTCGTTTCCGATTCTTCACGACCCCATAGACTGTAGCCTGCCAGATTCCTCTGTGCATGGGGTTCTCCAGGCGAAAATACTGGAGTGGGTTGCCATGCCCTCCTCCAAGGGATCTTCCTGACCCAGGGATTGAACCTGCATCTCTCGTGCTTCCTGCATTGCCAGGTGGGTTCTTTACCACTAATGCCACGTGGGAAGTCCCCTCACACACACACAACCACATGTGAAAGAGACAGCTCCTGGGAAACTGCCGTGTAACACAAAAAACTCAACCTAGTGCTCTGTGATGGCCTAGAAGGGTGGGCTGGAGGCAGGGGGAGTGGGAAGGAGGAAAAAAAAGATCACTTTTTAGTGTAAGCATCTCCCAAACTGCTCCAGACTCTATCACTGAGCCGCACATCAGCCCAGGGGCACCTGTGCACAGACTTCCTGTGGATGACTGAAGCCCCAATTTGCTTACACTTCTGAGGTCAGGAGGGTTTCCTCTCACTCCTAGCCACATGCCATCCTAGTCTATATTTTCAAACTGTCAGACAAATGACTCTGCAGGTCCATCAGCCTTGACTGCTACCCCTTTCTTTTTTTTTAATTAATTTCTATTGGAGTGTAGTTACTTTACAATATTGGGCTAGTGTTACTGCAAAGCGAAGTGAATCAGTTACACGTGAACATATATCCCCTCTCCTCTGGGCTTCCTTACTGCTCAGGTCACCACAGAGCGTTAAGGAGAGTTCTCTGTGCTATACGGGAGGGTCTTCTCAGTTAAGTAGTTAATAGTATCATTAGCGTATATGTGTCCATCCCAACCTCCCAGTTCCTCCCTCTCTTCACTTTCCCTCCTGGTATCCATATATTTGCTCTCTACATCTGTGTCTCTGTCTCTGCTTTGCAAATAGAATCACCTGTACCATTTTTCTAGATTCCACGTATATGCGTCCATCTCTTCCTGATCAAAAAATGGGTGGAAGACCTACATAGACCTTTCTCCCTTTCAATACTACATAAACACTGTTCCAGCACCTTCTGCCTGCCAGTGGTGTGAGTGAGAAATCTGGCAACATTAACACATATATATGAAATCTAGAAAGATGATACTGACGGTCCTATTTGCAGGGCAGCAAAGGAGACGCAGACACAGAGAACGAACTTTTGGACACAGTGGGGAACGAGAGGGTGGGGTGATTTGAGGGAGTGGCATTGAAATATACACATTACCACATGCAAAATAGACAGCCAGTGGGAATTTGCTGTGATACAGAGAACCCAAAGTCCGTGCTTTGGGACAACCTAGAGGGATAGGTTGGGGAGGGAGGTGGGAAGGAGGCTCAAGAGGAAGGTGACATATGTACACCTATGACTAATTCATGTTGATGTATGGCAGAAGCCATCACAAATTGTAAAGCAATTATCCAAATTAAAATCAAAAAAAGAAAAATCTTACAGCATCCCATTTTCTTCTATTCTTGTAAATAGCAAAGTTTTCTTCCCCCCCTCCGGAGGCTCAGCGGTAAAGAATCCGCCTGCAATGCAGGAGCCACAGGAGACCCAGGTTCAGTCCCTGAGTCAGGAAGAGCCCCTGGAGGAGGAAATGGTAACCCACTCCAGTATTCCTGCTTGAAGAATCCCATGGATAGAGGAGCCTGGTGGGCTACATACAGTTCATAGGGTCGCACGGAGTCGGAAACAACTGAGGCGACTTAGCACGCACAGCACGCAGGACTTTCTCTTTGGAAGCTTCTAAAATTTTCTCTAGCCCCTGAAGGGCAGTGATATTTCCAACCCAAGCCTATGGATATCTCATTTCATGAGTCTTCACTGGAACTCAGTCGACTGTTTTCATTTGTACTTGAGTCTGCTCTAGCTGGAGGAATTCAGCATGTTTATAGTTGATGCCTCCTCTATGCTGTTACTCTGTCATTTGTATATTAGCTTTCATGGCTCTAGCAGGCAAGTTTCTTATTTTGTTTCCCCTTATGATTTTTATTTGTTATTTTCCCCTTTATGATTTTTATCTCTGGATATGTTGCCCTGAGTTTTGAGTTATATCTTCCACTTCACCTTTCAGATCACTAATTTGTGTCTAAATGGAGGATGCTATCCCTTTAAAGATATGTATTTACTTTTTTTTTGATTCAAAAATAATTCTTTGGTATGTGCTGTAATTGAATCTCTTAAGTGCCTTTCTGGTTTCTAGTCAAGATGCCTTCTGCAGGAGGACCATTTCTGAGCAAGTTGACTCCTAATTCTTCCTCCCCCAGGGATCGCTAAGATACCTTGCTTTTTCCTCTTGCCTTCTTGCAGCAGCTCCCTTCACCCTTGGAGCCATACCTAGCTGCTGGGGGCCCACAGCGGTGGTTACCCATAGGTGGCGGGGACACAGCAGACTCTGCTCCCGAGGGCCCATGAGAGAGCTGGAGGTGCTTGGGTCTCTGCCTGCAGCTGCACCTTCTTCCTCCTCTGCAAGGCTGATGCTCTCTTGTTCTCAGAGGTAGGCCACTGGGCTCACCTGATCAGCTTGTCTGAGGCTCCCTGGGACTAGCAAGATGAGCGGGTCTTTCATCATCGGGGCTTCTGGCTAGCTCCATCTTTCCGGGCAACCCAGGGCTCTCCTTGAGCTGGCGCTGTTGAGCCCAAGGCTCACTCCCGGGCTCTCAGGTGCCAGGCTCTCAGTGGCCCGAGAGGACCAGACTCCAGGCTCCCACAGCCTTTAAGGCTCCCTTACATCCTGTGGCCCTTGCCTCTGCTAAGTTCAGTGAAGGTAGTTGATGGTTGAATAGACTGTGAGAAAAAGGTATCAGGGGCAAGTTTTTTCATCACCATCTTGCCAGAAAAGTCTCGCAGTTTTTATTCCAAAGTTTGTATAAAACTCTATTACATTTTTAAACAGAAAAAAATTTAATACCAAAAGGAGCTTCGGCTAGAGCATAATAAAGTGAGAAACAAGTACATGTGACTTCATTTAATCAGGATTTTTAAAATTCTTACTTCCAAGATCATGTCTAGCAAAAGCCTGGAAACCCCTGTGTCTGGCGGTCAGGGCCCAGCTGGAGGAACTGCGGCACAGCCGCGCACAGGGGATGCTGCGCCCACAGAGCTGTGAGGGGGTGAGGCTGGCGCGCACGGATGGAGGGGTCACCGAGCTTCAGCGGCCAGAGGAACAGGGTGCAGAACCGGGTCTAGTGCATTTCCGGAAAGAACCAGTAGTAAGTCCTTTAGCTCTACAAGGCCATGACACTTTCTGCTACAACCCCTCAACTCTGCTGTGTTAGCAACAAAGCAGTCATGGACAACATCTAAACTAATGGCCGTGACTGTGTTCCAATAAAACCTTATTGGCAAACACAGGTAGCAGGCTGGATTTGGCCTATGGGGTATTATTTGCCAATTTCTGGTGTAACGGAGATTCCCTAGGGATTCTCAGGTGGCTCAGTGGTAAAGAAGCCACCTGATAATGCAGAACCCTGGGCTGGGAAGACCCCCTAGAGGAGGAAATGGCAACCCACTCTGTACTCCTGCCTGGAGAATCCCTTGGACAGGGGAGCCTGGCGGGCCGTGGTCCACAGGGTTGAAAAAGGCTGGACCTGACTGAGCAATAGTACACGGGAAGACATTCCCTAAGGTGGACTCTCAGTGAGACACACCTTTGTATAACCTACTTTTCTTGAGTGCACAGAGTCTGATTTGCTTCTTAGCCAATGAAATATGACAAAGGCGAAGGGATTTTGAAAATGTAATTAAGATTCCAAATCAGCTGTTTCTAAATTAATCAAATGGGGAGAGTATCCTAGGAGGTCCTAACCTAATTGAGTAAAATCCCTCAAAAGAGGCCCTTCTTGAAGTTAGACATTGTTGCTTCATTGGCTTTGAAAGAGGAAACCACCATGAAGTCATGGCTACAAAGAGATGAGGTCAGCCAACAGCTTGAGGGAGGCTGGAGCAGACCTGCCCCCCGGGGAGTCTCTGGTGACAAAGTGTGCATGCTCAGTCACTCAGGTGTGTCTGACTCATGGTGACCACATGGGCGGCTGCCCACTAGGCCCCTCTGTCCTTGGGACTTTTCAGGCAAGAATACCGGAGTGAGTTGCCATTTCCTGCTCCAGGGGGAGTCTTCCCAGCCCAAGGATTGAACCCATGTCTCTTGAGTCTCCTGCGTTGGCAGGTGGATTCTTTGCCACTGCGCCACCTGAGAAGCCCCTCTGACGACAATGCAGCCCAGATAACGGTCAACAGTCACCCTGTGAGCCCCTGGGCCAAGAACCCAGCCAAGCCCCCCAGACTCCTGACCCCCCAGAAGCTATGAGGCAATAAATCATGCATTGTCTTCATTAAATTTGTGCTAATTTCTTGTAAGCCTAGAAAACTATCATGCCTATTATACAGAATCTGCAATTGCTTATGTAAGAAAGGAAGAAATGATATATAGGCATGTATGTTTAAATTTTTATAAAGAAACATCAGAAGGATAAACAGGAAATTTATAAAAATAATTGCCCACAGAATGAAGAAGAAATGCAAGTGTCCAGGGCAGGAAGCAGGACTTTCCAGGCCATACCTTTTTGTATGGTTTGGATATTTAAATCACCTAAATATATGATCCATCCAAAAAGTTAAATTTTAAAAAATCTCCTGCTTTCCAATTAAGCTGTAAAAGGTTGTTTCTTTCAGATTTGTATCCTTGATATTTTACAGTTACTGTTTATGTTCATGGTACCTTTCACCTTGGTTCTTTTCAGTATCAGAACCACTCATGTGACCTGTGTCTTTACTTCTACATGTCTCGTTTTGCTCTCAAATTGCCATTTTCAAAAGAATACTTGACTTTCCCCATCATTGTTCTCCCAGGACTCAGTGCTGTCATGGGGACACCCTGATAAATGCTTGCTGTGTTCACCTTGGTTTTCCCATACCTACCAAACCCACGTGAACAAATCCTGGTAACAAAGCCCCTCGCTGTTCAGATTTCACTCTCCGCTTGAAATAAAGCATGTCCACAGGACAAGCTGCCTTGCCGCCTCCTTACCGCCCACCTACCATCAAGAGATGTTGATGAAACACGACTCCTAAAGCATTTTAAACATCTTTTGGGAATATGTTATGCAGAGAAGATATAGTAATGGCAACAGCAAAACATGGGCATCTGATCATCTTTGGCTTGATTTCTGAAAACAACTTTCTGTTTTTCTAGCACGTTCGCTCCCAGCTGAGCCATCTCGCTGTAGTCACGGCACACAGGGACAGAGGTAAAGACTGTGGTCCAGCCTTCCTTCCAGACTCAACCTTCCCCTGATGAACACTCGTTTAAGGTGGTGAGATACTCTGCTCTCTGGCTGACATCTGGGCAAGCGGACCTTTGCTTTGTTCTGAAGCCAGAGATCCCAATCCACGCATGTTTCCCCACAACCCAGAGTCTGTATTTCTTCCTTTTATTCTCCTCCAAGGACTGGACTCCAATCTCTCTCCTTAGCCCATGATGGTTCTCTGGAGCCAAAAGGAGGTGGTAGGAGTTGAAGGGAGAGAGAAAGACAGACAGAGGGCAGGTTGAGTCAAATTTCCCAGAACCTTGATGCCTTCCCAGAAAGGCATCCTTGAGTGCAGATGAGGGTGAGGGTCCAGCTGCCTTTAAGTTTCCACTGGGCTTGGCCAAGGAGCTCTCCCAGCCTGAATGAATAGTGACACAGTCTCAGATGGCGAGAGTGGAGAGGTTGGGAGTGGAGACGCCTGCTGCACACATACCCATGTGCACACGCAAACACACACACAAACACACACACACACACACACATGGGTTTTCCTGCAATTAGACACCCTGCAATGCTAATTGGAGGCCAGCCGATCTGTTCTATCAATAGCAGATGGCTTCAAGCCCCTTGGACACCCTGGGGATAATTGTCCCCATCCGGAACGATTACCGAGCTCCCACCCTGTACTTCTCAGCCTGCAGACAATGCCTGTCTAGACCCTGGTACCTTGTGCTCTTTTTCAGGCCTGAATATCACCTAAGCTTCCTAAAACCCACAGACAGAACACATGAACCAGTCCCTGGTTAGAGGCTGGGGGTGGGGCAGGGAGGACATCATAAGATTTCCCCAGGTGGCAATATATAATAGCCAACTGAATCAAAAGTACCGGTAATGAGGAGAAAAGGCCCACAATATGTTGTTAAGTTTTTTTAAAAAAAAACAGGTTACAAAACAGCATATGCTACAGTCCCACTTTCTAAATGTATCCATTGCATCTCCATGCACACCTCTACCAGCATTTCAGGTGTGATAGATCCTAGATGGAGGTGGGACTTGCCCTTCCAGCTGCTTCTCCCCCGTGTCAAGAAAAGGTAGGGCACCCTTCTCCCTAATGTTCAAATCCATCATGGCCCCTCTTTCTCTCTCATCAGGTGCCCCATTTGATGGGTAGTTGATACAAACTTGAAGTAAAGTTCTGAAAAGTAGATCGCAACAAAGATAAATATAGGAGACAATGAATAAGAAAATCAGAGGCTCAATCTATGAGGTGGAACAGCCTAAGAGGTCTAACAGGTGCTCCATGGGGGAAGCAAGCAGAAAATGAAGGAGAATTAATGTCACTTTTTGAAAAACTGATGTTAAATATTCCAAGGACTAGTACATCTGAGTTTCTAGATGGAAAGATTTTTCACAAGTACTCAGCAGGAATGAATGAAAATATACCCACACTAAAGTTCAACCCTGGGAAATTTAGAGCCTATGAATGAAGAAAGGATTCTAGCACTTTTCAGAGAGAAAAATAGAGGTTGCCAACAGGAAGTCAGGAACTGAAATAGCATTTAATTTCAAAAGAGCGGTTTTAGAATTGAAGAGAAAGTAGAGTGATGCCTTCAAACTTTTAAGGAGAAATGATTTCTAACCTAGAATTCTATACCAAGTCAATCAAGTTGGGGGAGAGAAAAAAAATTTTTTCAGACATGCAAGTTTCCCTAACAGTTTTTATTGCCAAGGGCACTTGGTTAGGAAAATATTGCAGGATGTGCTCCACCAAAACAAAGGAGTAAATCACACACACACACCAAAAAAAAAAGAGAGAGAGAGAGAGAGAGAAGGGTTCTAGATAGGAAGGGCCCAACAGAGAAGAGAGGAGAATGTATTCCCAGTTTATGATAAAAAAACAAAAAACAGGACAGCAATTGTGCAGCGGGACTGAAAAATAACCAGTGCAGACTAACAGTAAGAGGACTGAAGTTGAGAGAACCCTCCAAGAAAAACACGATCCTCGGTGATGATTGATGTTTCTCTACATGGAATTCCAACAGTTTGAGAGTAAACTGCTGACAGATACACAGAAATCAGAAGAGACCAGGTAGTCACAAGTTCCAGGAAAAATAAAAAGCTGTACAAGAAAGGAAATGATATCATAGGATGCAATGTGTTTCAGCTGTGAGTAACATAAATATTGTCAAAATATACCAAGATAGGAATGAAGACTGCCGATCTGAAAAATCATAGCATTACATGTTGGGAGAGTGTGGGGTGGGGAGGCACAGAGGAACCGGTATAAGAAAGCCAAGGGTCCTCTTCTTTCGTGGAGGGAAGCCATTATAATGTCACCATTTTAAAATCAACCAAGGGCACCATATTCTTGTTATCTAGAGGAATGGAAGAACCAGAAAAGTGAAGACAGCAGCAACTGCTGAAACTGATTACCTCTTGGGTGTGGACATGGGGGTAAGAAAGAAAGGAGCAGAGGACCATGGTTTCACCCTTAGCCTGGTGATACCATGGGACACTTTAAACCATGCACACGTATTACCTGGATAAAATTTTAAAATTACAAGATAAAGTCACAGTGGAAATCACCATGCATATGCCCAAAATGGGGGGGGGGGGGGATCTCAGTTTCAAAGAAAAAACCAAGTACAAAGCTAAAGGCAACAAGAGCAAGGAAATGAGCACAATAGAAGTTTCTACCCTGATCTAACTTATCTTGGTGAATAGGTTTCATTGATTTGTTTTGCTCCTTTTATGGAAATCTTGAGGCATCATAATCCAAGTTGGAAGTCTTTACATAAATCAAATATCTATACTCCTCACTGCTCTGTCTTAGTGCCTGACCTAGTGCCTGGGATCTAGTAACTTCTCAAGAAAGGGTTGGTGACTTTTGTATTAAAGTGACCTGGTCTTATTTGAAGCTGAGTTTCCTTAGATTTTTTTTTTTTTCCAAGGGTTTCTTTAAGAAACCTCTCCATGAAAAACATTTTTAAATTTTCTGTAAAACTTCACAAAGACATTAGTCATTAACTTGCTTAATGTTCCTTTCAGGAGGATTCACAAGATAAATTCGTCTCTGAATTTAAAACCCTCAAAACAGTCAGTCCTCTGATGAAACCATACCTAGCAATGAGAATTATATAACCACACTTTTGCCATAGCTCCTAGGGCTGCGAGTCTTGTGTCTTCCCCAGATAGTTAATAACTCGGGGCACCTTCAAGCCAATAGAAACTCTTTGTTAATGCTCATTCAGGGGATGGAGACTGGTTTTCTTCCTTTTCTAAGGTGGTGATTTTAAATAGATATTTATTCCCAAGCATACAAATTCTGTTTTCCACTTTTTTACAGACCTGATATTGGAAAAGTTTTTACTTGTTTTCCTGAATGGACATTCATATATCAGAATGCCCAGGAATTTGTGTAACAACTAAAATCCTGCCTGGGAAGTTCATCTTTCAGTGTCCTATCTTTTTGCATTTTCATACTGTTCACGGGGTTCTCAAGGCAACAATACTGAAGTGGTTTGCCATTCCCTTCCCTAGTGGACCACATTCTGTCAGACTCTTGAGAGTCCCTTGGACTGCAAGGAGATCCAACCAGTCCATCCCAAAGGAGATCAGTCCTGGATGTTCATTGGAAGGACTGATGCTGAAGCTGAAACTCCAATACTCTGGCCACCTGATGTGAAGAGCTGACTTATTTGAAAAGACCCTGATGCTGGGAGGGATTGAAGGCAGGAGGAGAAGGGAACAACAGAGGATGAGATGGTTGGATGGCATCACCAACTCAATGGACATGAGTTTGGGTAAACTCCAAGAGTTGGTGATGGACAGGGAGGCCTGGCGTGCTGTGGTTCATGGGGTCGCAAAGGATCGGACATGGCTGAGCGACTGAACTGAAAATCCTGCCATTGTGCGAACTTGGCAATATATCGTTTTCGATTCATGTATTTGATTAACTGGGTGGGATGTGTGTTTACAGGTCCTAATGGTGGATTCAGACCCATCACAAGGAACGTGTCCCCTCACTTTGTATCTTTCTTTCTGTAAATTCCTGTTCTCAGGTAGACTGACCCATCTTAATGATACCATTGCACTTGCCTTGAAGTTTCTCATCTTCCATGGTGGCTTCTTATTGAAAGGATCTGAATGAGTTGTTGGAAAGACGTGTCTCTGGACTTCTCAACTTCAACCTGTAGCTCTCAGTCTCCTGCACCATGAACTCAATACCCTCCTTTCTCAAACAACACCCTTCATCTTGAGCGACCATAAGCTTGTTCTCTTGGCCTGTGCTCAATTCTGCAGACCCACTGGGCTTGCCATTGGACTCATCACTGTCATTGTGAGGAGTGTTGTGAACTGCCAAGCAGGCTTCCTTGTCATTGCCCTCACTATTATAAACCTGAGTGAGCACACAGGGCTGTTTCTCTGACAAGTGGTGAAAATCTACAGAGCATGGTGGCACATCAGTTCAGGACAGTTGTGATTCCACCAGAGAGTTCCCTTCCAAGGGGTAGATCCTCAACATGAAAAACAACCCTAAACATTTCCAGATATATCCCAGGTAATAGGGCTGTCTAAAGAGCTTCACCTAAGTGACAGCATGATCTTGCCATTAACAAGTCCTGCCTAGGTTTCTTATTCTTGGATATACGAACAGAGTGCCTTGTTTGCCACTTCAAAGGGTCTGGTCAACTGAGGCTGGTGGACAAAAGAACATTTAATTCTTAAGTTGAAGATGGCTATGTAGAATCAGTCTCTTCGTGAGGGGCTCAATCTCATCATGATTGAAGTGCCTGTGGTGAAAGTGTGGGGGTCACTGACAGTCATGTTGTCTTGGCAATGAGATGATTTATTATTGCGTTGTTGAAATCTCCTTCACCCAAAAGGATTTCTCCAGATGAAGATTTGATAGGAAAGATTCCATCATCAAAGGGAGGACAGACACATCAAAATTGCACTTCCAAGATCCAAGATCAAGATAACTCTTTTAATACCAACCTTCTTGTCTAAGCCATAAGCAGAGGCAGGGTAATCTGGATCGATGACTCTGAGCACAGTGAAGTTATGTTGGTTCCATAAAAGATCTATTAAAGTAAGCTAGAACTCTGATGACAAGAGGGTAACAACCCTCCTGGAGGTAGCTCCTATAATATCCTTCTTCTTCTCCATAAACATAGAGACCCTCCAGATGGAAGCTCTTGTTCTCTCCTTTGTACTCCACCTGGAGCCACTGACTTCCTGTGTCAATAACATGTACCACTGGCATACCATCACCACCATAACCATAACCATCATCACCCCCACGACCATCACCACCACCATCACCACCATAACCATAACCATCATCACCCCCACCACCATCACCACCACCATCACCACCATAACCATAACCATCATCACCCCCATGACCATCACCACCATCAACACCACCATCACCACTACTGCCATCACCACCACCATCACCACCATAACCATAACCACCTTCACCACCACGACCATCACCACCATCATCACCACCATCACCAGTGGTGTCATCACCACCACTGCCATCACCACCATTTTCATCACTACCACCACCACCTCCTCCACGGAAGAATCCCAAAATATCCAAACATTTATGATGAAATGGTTCTGGTGGGCTTTATTGACGTTTGATTCATTGTGCCTGACCAATCATTCACTCAATTGTTCTGTGTCGGTGTAGGCCAGAAGGGTTGGGGAGCTTCTCAGGTGGCTCAGTGGTAAAGAATCTGCCTGCCAATGCAGGAGACCCGGGTTCAATCCCTGGGTCAGGAAGATCCCCTGGAGAGGGAAATGACAACCCACTCCAGTACTCTTGCCTAGAAAATTCCATGGACAGAGGAGCCTGGCAGGCTATAGTCCACGGGGTCGCAAAGAGTTCGACATGACTGAGCAACTGGGCACACACACAGAAGGCTTTGGGGGGTCCAGTTCCTCTGACCATTGCTGTGATCTCCATGTTCCCCTGCTGGAAGACATTCACAGAGGGAATCATGGCGTCATGACTGACAACAGTCTCAGATCCATCTAATACCATTACAAACCCTTAACCAGGAGAGCATCAGGTTTCAGGGAGAATGTGTGTGGTTGATTCAGAAGTTGTGTGAAAAAAAACAGCAGCTCTGCTAGTGAAATAAACCAAAGCTGAGTTTTGATAATGAAAAATTTTATACCTCTTTATGTTATAAATTAGGTATTTGTTCACACTGGTTATGGCATAACATTTCAACTATTTGAGATTATTTTGTGTCTGACAGTTTTCCCATCATTCATAACTGGATTGTATTAGTAATACTTACTGAGACTAAAAATGATTCTCTACAGTAACAAGGGAAAATAAAATTTGCTCAGTCTTGTCTGACTCTTTGCGATCCCATGGACTATACAGTTCATGGAATTCTCCAGGCCAGAATACTGGAGTGGGTAGCTATTCCCTCCTCCAGGGGACCTTCTCAACCCAGGGATCAAACCCAGGTCTCCAGCATTGCAGGCAGATTCTTTACCAGCTGAGCCACAAGGGAAGCCCTACAGTAACAAACTTTGTTCAAAGTAGGCTCAGAAATCCTTTTATTCTTTCTGTATTTTATGCTGGCAGATTGTTTCCCAATTTTTAATAGTTCTTGTTCTCTTCTGTATTTATTTTATAATGTTCCTAAACAGACCTCATCTTTTAATAGAAATATTATGTTCTCAATGTAAAAATAACACAAATGATCATTCCTACTAAACAGGACTATACCACTTGTTATTTGGTTTCAGGCTTTCTGGAGACTACTGTAGCTCACTTCAAGCAAATCTCTGATTATTGGGCTCAAGTTAGAGTAAGACCTCTTACTGTATGAAGATTTCAACTAACATAGGGAAAGGCCAAGGAGAAAATGTTCGCCATGTTCTGTTTTGTTTACCCCAGGTAGGTGACATTTGCTTCTTGTAGAAGCAACATCTATTTTCCTCTGATACCTATGTTGAGTTACATCTGTAAACCTGAGTTAACTGCATCATATTTCCAATTTATTCCAAGGCTATTTAATAGTTTTATACAAATAAGGCTTTGCTTTTTAATCTGTCTCTGTTTAGGAGAACAGTGCAGATGAAATCCTTAGCCATTGCTAACTGATAATTAGGGTTATTATCTTGTTTCTTTGCCACTCTGCTTTGCTCTTTGGCTCTCACTCTTCGTGTTGAGTTTCCTCACTCTCTTTCTTGTTCTGTTCTGTTATTTATTCTTTGTATATTGTATATCCTGACAGAAATGATGTGTGAGTGTCAACAACAAGGTTGGTGAAGATGGAGGCTCATAGAATATATGTCGTGGCAGAAAATGTAGAATCTAAAGAACGGTCAGTGGGGTTTTCTAGTGGATTTATTAGTCACGAAGCTGTCCCTGTAACTGAGTTCTAAGAGGTTTCTCAAGGACTCTCCTCTTGTCAGAGGATCTTAAGTTATAGGTGGGAGTTTAACACCTGACTTCATCTATAATGGAAACTGGTGAATTAGCTCAATCATACAATCTGATCATAAGAAGGAAGCAAAGTATATAAGCATATTCATGGATTGGCCAACAGAGGGTAAACTGGAGTTTGTCCTGAAACAGAGAGATACAGAAAAATGGAGGTCCAGAATGTGATGGACTTAAATTCAGGACAAAGAGTTTTCATTTGATATTGTGAATATTGAAAACAAGGTCCTCAGAGGTACGCAAGAGGAGGAAGAAGAAGAAGGAGAAGGAGGAGGGCAAAGAGGAGAGGAAGAGACAGGAGAAGGATGAGAAGAATTAAAAGAAAGAGGAAGATGAAGACGGCTGAGATATGGAAGCACTGTAAAAATGAAAATGCACCCAGTTTAATAATAGGAATTTCAACTGTGTAGAGATTCTCCATGGTGCTAGTGGTAAGGACTCCGCCTGCCAATGCAGGAGACATAAGAGGTGCAGGTTCGATCCCTGGGTTGGGAAGATTCCCTGGAGGAGGAAATGGCAACCCACTCCAGCATTTTTGCCTGGAAAATTCCATGGACAGAGGAGCCTGGCAGACCCTACAGAGGACCCTATAGTCCATAAGGTTGCAAAGGGTTGGACACAACTGAGCAAGTGAGCACGCGTGCACTGTAAAGCTGATGTTAAATTATTTGAGCAGAGTAAGGGGCACACTGAGGTTTTAGAGATTACACCAAGGAGTGGGAAGAGGTAAGAGAACTGAGGATGTGAGCACTGGAGAAGGAGTTGCTGAGTAATGTAAGAGGGTGTGGACAAGAATGGTCAGGAGAGGGCCTCCCCTGCGGTCTAGTGGTTAAGCATCCACCTGCCCATGCAGGAGACACGGGTTTGGCACCTGATCCAGAAAGACCCTATAGAGCAACTAAGGCTGTGTGCCACATCTACTGAGCCTGTGCTTTAGAACCTGGGAGCCACAGCTACTGAAGTCTGCATGCCCTGGGGCCTGTGCTCCACAACAACAAAGCCACAGCCATGAGAAGCCTGTGTACCACAACTAGAGAGTAACCCCGACTTGCTGCAACCAGAGAAAAGCCTGTGCAGCAGCAAACACCCAGCAAAGCCAAAAAAAAAAAAGAATTGTCAGGAGAGGTAGACAACCATGCCCCTTCCTAGTTCTACAACCAAGGGTGACCAGAACTGGCTTTCACCTAAAAGGTGGTTGATAAATGGCTCACTGAGGAAAACAGAAATTTAGCAGGGTGGGTGGGAAGCTCATTCAGGAAACAGAGCATGGACAGGAAGGAGTGGAGGCTTAGGGAGGCGGAAGGCTGACCAAATAGGAACCACATATAAATTAAGAATGCAGGCCCTCTCTTGGAGTTAGGCTGCAGGGTTCTACTCCTGGTTTAAATGCCTAGCCATAAGCAATTTACTTGTCCTCCTTTGAGGGTCAGTTTCCTTATCAATAAAATAGTAGCAATAACGATGGTAGTAGATCATGATCAAGGTCATAGTATATGATAGTACCTATTTTGTAGGACTATTGGTGAAGATTACATGAGACAAGATATATAAAACACTTAGTATAGTTTGGGCCACAAAAGCATGGCTGCTACCGCCTGGAAAAAGAGGAGCAGGGGAAATTTTGGAGTTTTGTGTAATGTATGGCCATTACAGAAGGAAATTGGCAGATCAGTCTAAACTGCACCACCTGGATGGTCTGAAAACTCTCAAGCTGAGAAGATTAAAGTGTCTTAAAGTTGGTAGCCCTCTTCAGCATCTGCAGAAGCATGTGCAAGTCTCTTCTAGTTCATTCACCATCTGCCAGGTCTCAAGGGACTCCTAAAAATGAAGTTCCAAGGAAGGAGCTCACTTTCAAATATCACAAAACACAAAAGGAAACAAAGCAACATGATCCAGAGAAAGCAGAATTCTCAACCAGCTGAGTCAGACCTGCAAAGACTACAGCCACTGAATCATCTGACATAGTGGATAAAATCAATAGTTTATGAATGTGAATAGAAAAGAGATGAATAAATTCACAAATTTGATTTACATTTATATGACTAGGAAATGAGCATCACGTTTTTCTTTCCTTCAGGCAAAAAGCTGATACTGCTCATGGCACTTTTCTCTAGTCTTATAAATCTTGCGCATAACAAGAAATTTTCCTACCATGATTTTGCAGAGTTTAATTAAACTATAGGTATACAAGTGCAAACAAATCAATAGTTTAACAAATTTAAGGAAATGAAAGAAAATTAAAGATATGAATTAGGTGCAAGAGGCTAAAATATGAACAAGGATTTTAAGAAAGCAAAGTTAAACTTATGTAAATAAAATGACAATAATTCAAATTGAAACATCAATTAGATGCAGCTAAAGAGAGAATTAGTGAGATAAAAGATGGAAGATGGACTGGAAGAGATCCCAGAGTAGCAACACTAAGAATTGGGAAAGAGAAGTTAAGAAACAAAGAGGATGCAGTGAAAAAATTACACATGCAGGTAATACCAGTTCTGTAAAGAAGAAAGAAGAGAGGTTTACCACATTTGAAAAGATAATAACGAAGTGAGTTCCAAACCAGGATGCATAAGAAATCCACACTTAACAGATCATAATGTACTTTCAGTTCACCAAAGACAAAGAAATAAAAGCCAAGTGCCTTCAAAAGGATGACAAATTGGGATGACCATTGATTTCCCCATAGAAATAATAATAAAAAATAGCTAGAAGGCAGTAGAATGATATCTTCAATAAACTGAGAAAAGTAACAGTAAATAAAATGTTATATCCTGTGAAAAGGAAAAGACAGCTTTCAAGAGGGAGGACAGTAAAGGTCACTTTCAGGTAATGAAAAACTGGGAAAGTTTACTATCAACAAAACTTTACTAGGTGAAAAAATAACAAATGTACTTCAACCGGAGAGAAAGTAATTGCATACTGATGGTGTGAAATGAAAAAATTTATAAATAAAGTTACTGACAAATATGTGAATGAATCTAAACAAAACTGATGGATAAAAGAGTAACAATTTCTTAGTGTATTAAAAATTTTTCAAAGTAGAACTGAAATGCATAGTTTGTCATTTGTGAGGGAATAACTAGAGTTGAACTGTTCTAATGCCGTTAGGGCTTCCCGGGTGGCACTAGTGATAAAGAACCCAGCTGGCAATGCAGGTAGACCTAAGAGACGCTGGTGCAATCCCTGGGTCAGGAAGGTCCCCTAGAGGAGGGCCCAGCAGCCCACCCCAGTGTTCTGGCTTGGAGAATCCCATTGGCCGAGGAGCCTGGCAGGCTGCAGACTATGGGGCTGCGCAGAGCTGGGCACGGCGGAAGCAACTCAGCACACATGCACACACAACGCCCTTATAGTGGTGAAGATTTTGAAATAGTAGATATTCACATTAAAATTAATCTATAGAGTAAACACAAATAGAAGAGAGTAAAAGTGTAAAAAAAAGTGTAAAACTAACAAACTACCAAAGGGGTAGAAATGAAATAAGAAAAACTATTCAATGAAAATTCAAAGCAAGAAAGGAAGGAGAAAACAGAAATGTATGAACAAAAATAATTACAAATGAAGATGTCAGAAGTAAACCCAGTTATAGCAATTGCTAAAATCTGAGAAGAGGGTTTGGATACATCAGATTTAAAGAAAATGCCTAATTATATTTTTAGATCAGATTCTTTTAAGCCAGCTACCTCTTTTTCTAAGTTGTTGTTTCATCACAAAGTCATGTCTGACTCTTGTGAACCCATGGACTGTAGCCCACCAGGCTCCTCTGCACATGGGAATTCCCAGGCAAGAATGCCAGAGTGGGTTGCCAATTCCTTCCTCCCAAACCAGGGATCAAACCTACAGCTCCTGCATTGGCAGGCGATTCTTTACACTGAGCCACCAGGGAAGAGACACATTAAGTTATATGGCTACCAAAAGACTGAAAGTAAAATGCAAAAAAAAAAAAAGATAGTCCAAGAAAATATTAAACAAAAATTAACTAGAAAATGTAGTTGACAACAGACGGATTGAGGGCAGGAGGAGAAAGGGGAGACAGAGGATGAGATGGTTGGATGGCATCATCAACTCAATGATTTGAGCAAACTCCAGGAGATAGTGAAGGAAAGGGAAGCCTGGCATGCTGCAGTCCATGGGTTCGAAAAGAGTTGGACACAAGTGAATGACTAAGCACAGCACACCCAGTAATTAACTGAAAGACAATTGAAAAGTGTTAATTCCAGGACCATGGCTGGGGAAATGTGAGTATGAAATATCTTACTGTGCCAAAAAACGTGGAAGTGCTTAAAGAGTGATGGGTTCATGTCAAAAAAAAAAAAAAAAAAAAGAGCCACTTTGAGGGGATATCCATTGGCCAAATGGGGGACAATGTGAGAAAAAGTAAAAAAAAAAATAGTAATAAATTCAGCCTTTGAGTAAAAGAGAAATCTATTATGTTATTTAGTGATTAATCACTTCATTAGTAAAACAGAAAGAGAAGCTCTCTCTTACAGTAGAATGCCAACTAACAAATCCAAAAGAAATCATAGAGTTAGAAAACTGCTGGTAACCAAGATAATAATAATTGATTCAGGCAAAAAGCATCAAGAGATGCTAAATCTGGAGAAATATAGTCTGACGAGGAATAAGATATTTATGTTGTCTCAAAGTATCTTCCACAGAATATTTATTGGTTATTTATTAATCAACACATTCATCATACATATTTATGAACTAGTAGCTTCCTCAGTGGCTCAGTGGTAAAGAATCCACCTACCAACTCGAGAGACAGTGGTTCAATCCTTGGATCAGGAAGATCCCCAGGAGTAGGAAATGGTGACCCACTCCAGTATTCTTGCCTGGGAAATCCCATGGACAGAGGAACATGGCAAGCTACAGTCCATGGGGTCAAAAAAGAGATGCACATGACAGCAACAGTTTATTAACTATTCAGTAGAGAAGCCTGACAGACACCAGCTTAATCAGGCAGTAAGGAATGTTAACATCCCCAGGAATGGTACAGACTGCCAACGCGTGCCTCCTGATTGGAGGCGCTGAGGACACAGCGTCACTTCTGCGAGATTTCTGCTCCAAACGCATCACCTGAATCAAATCACAAGGTAACATAAAGCAAACATAAATTGAGAGAATGGTACAAGTAAGAAGCCTGGGCTTTAAGAATGTCAAGATCAGGAAAAGATGGACTGGAATGGAGAGACTGAAGAGGCATGACGACCCAACGTGATGTGTGACCCTGGAGTAGTTTCTGACCCATGAAGGACTTTGTTGGGGCCATTAGTCAGGATCTGGAGAGTGTGCTGGTATAAATGTACCAATGTAAATTTTCTGACTTGGATCACTGAATCGTTGATACAGGAGAGTGTCCTTGCACAGAAGTAGCATCCTGAGGTTTTACGGGATTCTCACCCATCGTGTCTGCAGTCGCTGCCAAGTGAGGTACACACTCTCCCGGCCATTCTAGAGCTCCATCACCTTGAAGTTCTGTTCCACCTCCATTTCATTCTTACAATGAGCACCCTCCCCAAGGTCAATGAACACACTCATCGGAGAGTTAAGAATTCAATTTTACTTTCCAAATAACCCAAGACTGATTTTGGCACAAGCTAATATGGAAATAAGTGAGAAGAGAAAGTGAAGAACTTGGGAGTGATGGAAATAATCTTCCACAATGAAAGCACCCTGGCCTCTCACTTTGCAAAGTGCCTCTACTATTCTTTCCTTAGTCATAGGTCTGAAACTAAATGAGTCTTCTTGTTTTAAAGGAAAGTAGCCTTGGGCAGTATGAACTCCAAAACCTTGGATATGCTCCATCAGAAGAGAATTTCTACCACTTCCTGGACAGCCCGGCGTGGTGGAGAAGGAGCCCAGAGCTTCCAGGCTGGTCACCTGATTCTCAGCTGAGAAACCTATGATCAGGGTCCCTCTCTAACTGAGGTCAGTTCCTCATTTAGAAAATAGGGTTAGTTATACACAGTTGGCCTCAGAAGGTTAGCTGTGGGCTCAAATACAGCAGTACGGATAGAGTGTTGATAACTATTAAGCACTCAGTAAATTATACTTGTTTTTATTCTTCTTTAGTTATTTGGATACTTTTTATTGATGCAGTGTTGATCTGCAATATTGGATTAGTTTCAGGTGTATAGCAAAGTGATTCAGTCATATTTATATACATACATACATATGGGACTTTCCTGGTGGCTCAGTGGTAAAGAATCTGCCTGCAACGCAGAAAACCCGAGTTCAATTCCTGGTCCAGAATGAGCAACTAACACGTTCATATAAATGTACATATGTATATAATATGCATACATATGTAATATCTGTATAGATAACATACATATATATTTTTTCTATTGGAACACATATTATTTTTCCCAAATCATTTGGGGAAGAAAAGATATCTGTAGTACTAACATTTTCATCCAGATTGTTGTGCTGTTTTACAAATGATTATTAAGACAAACATTTTAAAAAATAACATCTGAATCAAATGAACACCAATGTACCTTCATGATGCTGCTTATACAACTGGCCTTGTGTCATCTTGGGTTTTCCTCCCTTTATTTTATGAATTATGATTCATGCCTTCATTCGACATCAAATAAGTGCCCAGCAGGGCTTCCCAGGTGGCTCAATGGTAAAGGATCTGCCTGCCAATGCAGGAGATGCAGGTTCGATCCCTGAAATGGGAAGGCCTCCTGGGGGAGGAAATGGCAACCTGCTCCAGTATTCTTGCCTGAAAAATTCCACAGACAGAGGAACCTGGCGGGCCACAGTCCATGGGGTCACAAAAGAGTCTGACACGACTTAGAGACTAGACAATCACAATAACAACAGAGTACCTAGTAACACTGCTGCTCTCACCTTGGGCAGACCCATCATGGAGTGTCAGTTACCTTACACACTTGCCTTTATATATTTAATCTGTCTCTGGAAATCATACAGAAATCTGGGAAGACATGCTGGGTTGTTAGGAAGACATCCTCTTTACATAACACCTTTCTTGTCTTTGAAATTTTATATCATAAAAATCTCATACCTTCTTTAAAAGTCAGTAAACTTAGAGTTTCTAAAGACAATATTTTCATTTAAAAACCTTAATCCTGACAACTCTGAGAAATTTTTGCCACCCCCTAATTTGAGGCATGAGTATAGACATCATAATTCATCTTTATCCAAACTTGAGTAAATGTATAATTTTTAAAATTTTACATGACTAAATTGGCAGGCAATGAAAGTAAAAAAGTGAAGCAAAAGCACCAAATTGTAATGTGCATCTCAAAAAGAAGATGATGTATTCTTCTGAGACTTAACGAGCATGTCGAAAAATGTGTGACGAAAGATAGGCAAATGTAAAATATTTCATAGAAGTCTCATTGTGGCCTATGTAGATGTTGGCTCAGGACAGCATATTAAAAAGCAGAGACCTTACTTTGTCGACAAAGGTCCATGTAGTCAAAGCTATGGCTTTTCCAGTAGTCGTGTATGGATGTGAGAGTTGGGCCATAAAGAAGGCTGAGCGCCAAAGAATTGGTGCTTTCGAGTTGTGGTGTTTAAGACTCTTGAGAGTCCCTTGGGCTGCAAGGAGATCAAACCAGTCAATCCTAAAGGAAATCAGTCCTGAATATTCACTGAAAGGACTGATGCTGAGGCTGAAGCGCCAATACTTTGGCCACCTGATGCGAAGAGCTGACTCACTGGAAAAGACCCTGATGCTGGGAAAGATTCAGAACAGGAGGAGACGGGGACAACAGAGGATGAGATGGTTAGGTAACATCACCAACTCAGTGGACAAGAATTTGAGCAAACTCTGGGAGACAGTGGAGGACAAAGTAGCCTGGCGTGCTGCAGTTCATAGGGTTGCAAAGAGTCAGACACAAGTTAGCGACTGAAAAGCAACAGAGGATTTATCATGAGCTTGATGTAAAAACACAAGTAAATCCACTAATATTAGCCTTTACCATTGGAAGGGTTTACGGCTGGGGAGAGATTACAGTACAATCATACTGTCTGCAGCTATAATTAAGATCTTCTCTAATTAGCTAACCATCTTGCTGGGGCTTGTAACAATTAGAGGTGCAGGATAGCACAGGAATTTATCATGGGTGTGTACACATGTGTGCACGTGAAGTTCAGAATCAGCAAACTGACCAAGTCCACCGGCTCCATCCTTCTGATTACAAAAGGGAAACCCAGAAAGCAAGAAAGAAGGGAGATGCTGAATGGGAAGGCAAAGCTGCCCAAAGAAAAGGAGCTTCTGTTGCTTTGAGGGGATGACCCGGGGAGCCAGTCGCACCCAGAAATGCCCAATTGAGAAGTGAATCTCCTATGCACATCAGAACCGGAGGGGAAACCATGACTGCTGCTTCTGAGTGGGCCAAGAAGACCCCAGCCCATGGGAGAAAAAACCAGAGCCTCATCACGGAGGCAAGACCCAGGGTCACCAGATGTCTTTACTTGCTCTTGTTGTTTTGAAAACTGGGCAAGATTTTCATTTACTATACCCATCATTCCATAAACATATCTTGAGCATGTACTCTGCTGTGTGTTCTAGAATAAAATAAAACCATCTCTGCTTTCCTAGAGCTTCATTTGGAAGTGTGTGTGTCTGTGTGTGTGTGTGTTTGTAGACCCCGGTTTTGCTCACCCCTTTCTGGATCCCCGCTCCCAGTGGCCCTGAGGTGCCTTTACTTGTATTTAGGGCTTGAGGGGGAGCCCCAGACAACCCTACCACCCTCCTCAGTGATACCCATCCCAATCCACTCATCTTCTTCTCTTGCCCACAACCTGTGCCCCCGCTTCTTCCCTGGCCCCCTAGAGTACTCTCATCACGGCATCCAGACAGATCCTTTGAAAACCTAAATCTCTCCTCTGCCCATCACCCTGCGTGGCTCCCCATCTTCCTTAGAGAAAAGTCAGGCCCTTGAGGCTTTTTAGCACTCTCGCAAGCCCTTGCCACACTGACTCCCTTCTCCCTGGCCCCTTCTCCTTCTGCTCACCCACACTCACTTCCCTCCATCCACACTGGCCTCCCTGCTGTCTCTTGGACAAGCCAGGCAGGTGCTGGCCACAGAACCTTTGCACTGGTTGTTTTCTCTGCCTGGAATGCACCTCCCCCAAGACAAGATATCCACATGGCTCAGACCCTCACCTTCTTCATGTCTCTTCTCAAATGTCACCGCTCAGTCAGGCCAACCTGCCCACCCAGAACAAAACTGCAGCTGCCCCCCCCCCCCACCTCCCGCTGCTTTCCTAATCCTTTTGGCGGCTCAGATGGTAAAGCGCCTGCCTGCAATGCAGGAGACCCAGGTTCGATCCCTGGGTTAGGAAGACCCCCTGGAGAAGGAAATGAAAACCCACTCCAGTACTCTGGCCTGAAAAATTCCTTGGACAGAGGAGCCTGGTGGGCTACAGTCCACGGGGTCGCAGAGTCAGACACGACTAAGCGACTTCACTTCACTTCACTTAGCTCTAATCTATTTTTCCTCTCTTCTGGAAGCTCTGATACTTTGGCCACCTGATGCAAAGAGCTCACTCATTGGAAAAGACCCTGATGCCAGGAAAGATTGAAGGCAAATAGAGAGGGGGCGGCAGAGGATGAGATGGCTAGATAGCATCACCGACTCAGTGAACATGAATTTGCACAGACTCTAGGAGATAGTGAAAGATAGGGAAGCCTGACAGGCTGCAGTTTCTGGAGTCGCAAAGAGTCGGACACGACTTAGCAGCTCAACAACAACAAATAGTCCTTACCCTCTTCACATATTCTATTTAATGGGTTGTCTTTCTGCTCTTGCTAAAATATAGGCTCTTCGAGACCAAGGAAAGATTTTTTTCCCCCACTGGTGGACTCAAGAACTTGATCGGGACCTGGGGCCAAGAGGAAAGTTGATAAATATTTGGTGATTTATAGATAGGAGTGGCAGCAGGCCAGGAAATGTTAGTTTTCATGAACTTCCACTCCCTTAAAGCTTATATGAAGGCAGAGAGCCTCATGATTAAATATCTGTCCAGCTGGCCTTTTCTGAGAGTGGTAATATACATGTCCCATATATCAGATATTCGTGAGAGGCCTGGGGGAGAGGACGGTACCAGTTAGATCACAGTGCCAGACACATAATTGCTCTGTGGAACGCGCTGTTCTGGATCTTAGGGCAGTAATGAGAACAAGCGTTTGCAGTGTGGTTTGCAGTTTATAGAGAACCTGCGCATTCATTTTCTCACCGGAGCCTCTCTGGGTTCCGGTAAATTATGATTAGTGTGGCTGGACGCACTTCACTTGCGGTAGAACTGCTGTTTCGAGAGGCCCGAGGTCACCCAAAGAGCAAAGGCTCTGGCAGAACGGAGATAAGGTGTCAGAGCTAATCTTAACAGAACTGTTTGTACCATGCTGTGCCCCTGCCTTGAAATATGGGCCAAAAAGTTCATTTGGATTTTTCCAGAACATCGTATCAAAAACCCAAATGAACTCTTTGGCCGATACTTCACGCTCGTGCTGAGTCGCTCAGTCGTGTCTGACTCTTTGTGACCCCATGGACTGTAGCCCGCCAGGCGCCTCTGTCCATGGGATTTGTTGACAAGAATAATGGAGTGGGTTGTCATTTCCTTCTCCAGGGGAATCTTCCTGATCCCAGGGATTGAACATGGGCAGGTGATTATTTACCACTTCACCCATGCATGAGTGTTAATAGGATTAGCCATTCAAGGAACATGCATTGTTTGTACTCACCCTTTTACCTTCCACTGTAGAATAAAACACAGGATGCAAGAACTCCCACAAAACCAGTGTGTGATGTAGTGAATTATTTCATGATGAACCTTGTAATTGCTGGCAGGTCAAGATATAGAACTTTGTAGCTACCGCGTCCCCCACTCAAGTCACCCCTGGATCACACAGCATCCTCCTACGTCCCAGTGCTCCTGCCAAAATGACTGCTACCCCAGAGCTTCGGTCTTAAAAACTTCTCTGCATTTCTTTATAATTTTACCATTCAGATGTGTATGCCTCAGCCACCACAGTTTTGCTGTTGTTCGGTCACTAAGTCATGTCCGACTCTTTGCAACCCCATGGACTGCAGCACGCCAGGCCTCCCTGTCCTTCACTGTCTCCCAAAGTTTGCTCAAACTCGTGTCCATTTGGTCCATGATGCCATCCAACCATCTCATCCTCTGTCTTCCCCTTCTCCTCCTCTCAATCTTTCCCAGCATCAGGGTCTTTTCCAATGAGTCAGTTCTTCGCATCAGGTGGCCAAAGTATTGGACCTTCAGCTTCAGCATCAGTCCTTCCCATGAATATTCAAGACTGATTTCCTTTAGGATGGACTGGTTTGATCTCCTTGCAGTCCAAGGGACTCTGAAGAGTCTTCTCCAACACCACAGTTCAAAGGCATCAGTTCTTCGGCCTTTTTTGGCTCACCCTTTTTTATTGTCCAGCTCTCACATCCATACATGACTATTGGAAAAACCATAGCTTCGACGATACAGACCTTTGTAGGCAAAGTGATGGCTCTACTTTTTTAATATGCTGTCTAGGTTTGTCATAGCTTATCTTCCAAGGAGCAAGCATTTTTTAATTTCATGGCTACAGTCACCATCCACAGTGATTTTGGAGTCCAAGAAAATTAAGTGTGTCACTGTTTCCGTTGTTTTCCCAACTATTTGCCAGGAAGTGATGGGACTGGATGTTCGTTTTTTGAATGTTGAGTTTTATGCTAGCTTTTCCACTACAGTTTTAGCTTTACCTATTTTGTAAAACTTGGTAATTCTATTAGGAACAATTTTCCCTGCCAATCTTTCTCTTGCGTACAATGTATCTGAAGAAAAATTCAGGCTTTTAGACCTATAGTTTTTTAGTCTGGAGAGTGTGCGTGTGCCTGTGTGTGTGCGCGTGCACGTGCATGTGTGCACATGTATGTGCGCGCGTGTGTGTGCGCACCTGTGTGTGTGCACGTGTGTGAGTGTGTGTGCGCATGTGTGTGTTTGTGCCTGTGTGAGCACGTGTGTGTGCGTGCGTGCATGTGTGCACATATATGTGTGCGTGTGTGTACGTGTGTGTGCGTGCACGTGCATGTGTGCACATGTGCACGCATGTGTGTGCACCTGTGTGTGTGCACATGTGTGTGTGCGTGCACATACATGTGTGCACATATGTGTGTGTGCACCTGTGTGTGCACACGTGTGTGCGTGTGCCTGTGTGTGTGCACGTGTGTGTGCGCATGCACGTGCGTGTGTGCACATGCATGTGTGCACATGTGTGTGCGCGCGTGCATATGTGCACACGTGTGTGTGTGTGCACCTGTGCACACACACATACACACATGCCTCTTGAGTCCAAGCTGATATTTTACTTTATTTTTTTGCTGTTTATCATGAATTTTTTGCATCAATTTATATATATATTTTTTTGCCACATTCTATGGCATGCAGGACCTTAATTCCCCAACCGGGGATCAAATCTATGCCCCCTGCAGAGGTAGCATGGAATTCTAACCCCTGGACCACCAGAGAAGTTGCCATACTAATATTTTAAATTCAAAATCAGAACTAAAGGGTTTAACTTAATCTCTTTTATATTACACCCTTATATCCTGTTTCCTATATGGAGAATCCATAGTCTGGGGACTTCCCTAGTGCCTCAATAGGTAGGAATACACCTGCCAATGCACGAAGCATGGGTTTGATATCAGGTCCCGGAAGATCCCACATACCGAGGAGCAGCTAAGCCCATGTGCCACAACCACTGAGCTCGAGCACCTAGAGCCCGTGGTCCGCGACAAGAGAAGCCACCGCGATGAGCAGCCCATGCACCACAACCAGAGAAAGCCCACGCAAAGCAAAGAAGGCCCAACGCAGCCAAAAAGAAAATAAATAAAAATTTTAAAATTAAGAATCCAGTCTCCAAAGCACAAGGGATCATAGAATATCCCATAATTACCCCCAGGCTCTATCTTTATATATACTTCTCAGAACTCTACCATGAGCATCACCAGCAAGAAAGGGTGAGACAACAAAATATACCTCCCCACCTCCCACAGCTTTTCAGTGGCTGTGCTGGGTCTTATTTATCAGACCACACAGACCTACCCACCGCAGTGGTGGTTTAGTCGCTAAGTAGTGTCTGACTCTTGCAACCCCATGAACTCTAGCCCAGCAGGCTCCTCTGTCTGTGGGATTTCCCAGGCAAGAATACTGCAGTGGGTTGCCATTTCCTTCTCAAAGGGATCTTCCTGACCCAGGAGTTGAACCTGGGTCTCCTGCACGGCAGGCGGATTCTTTACCCACTGAGCCACAGGGAAGCCCGTATCCTCTCCCTTTTAAGCTTCACTCAACCTTAGTCCCAGAAGCATGGAGATAATCCATGCTCACCACCAGTCTTAGGACGAGGACTCTGGTCCTTTGAAAGTCGTTACTTAGTGGCCTTTTTGGAAAGGGCTCACAAGAGTCATCATCCTTTTTCATAACACTTTACTATGACCTTTATACTTGACAGCCTAGTTGCTTTCATCGAGTATATTAAATACATCACTCCCTTTTCTCTGAGTGCAACACAATTAAGTAGAAAATTCTAATAAACGTGGAATTTTCTTTCCCTCTATATGAACTCCTCCCTTTGCCTCATTACCTGGAGAGTTTCTTCTTTCCTTTCTTTAAAATCCAGTCATTCAGTAAGCAGATCTTGGTGTTGATTGTTCTATATTGATAGTTTCAGCCCGTAGAGAGTTTTTCTAACACATTACTTCAAGTATATATATTTTTTAATTTCAAGAAATCTTTCTTGAAGTGAAATTGTTGATACTATTAATAAGTGCTGGCCATCTTCTCTGTAGACCTCTAGTTTAGATCCTCTTTTCCTGTCTTCAGTATTGGCCACTTTCTCTCTCTCCATTTCATTGTGATTGAAAATATTTTCCATTTCCCATTTCTCTGAAGGCACCGCTGGTTGTATTTATTTGCTCTAGATTTCTTTCCAGTTTCTTCTTCAAAATAAAATGATTTTCCTTCTTATTTCTAATTTTTTTAAGTTATGTCACCTCATTCTGTGGCTTCCCAGATGGCACTAGTGGTAAAGAACCAGGCTGCCAATGCAGGAGACACGGGTTTGATCCCTGGGTCAGGAAGATCCCCTGCAGGAGGGCATGGCAACCCACACTAGCATTCTTGCCTGGAGAAGCCCATGGACAAAGGAGCCTGGCAGGCTACAGCCCATGGGGTCGCAAAGAGTTGGACACGACTGAAGTGACTTAACATATGCTTCTTTCTGCATTTTCTCATTTATAACTCGTGTCATTTTCTTAGTATCTCTGAGTTCATTTAGAAAAGATCTGTTACAATTTTGACCTGTTTATGTTGAGCATTTTTTTCACATACAAAGATGTTATTATGTTTCTTAAATTTTTCTTCTAAATTTTGTATGGAATTTGACCTTACACTTTTCTACTCCTCAACTTTATGTGAATTTTGGCTATCTTGAATTTGAAGGATTTTTATCATATAGTGTGTGTGTATATATATATATATATACATACATAGAGAGAGAGAGAGAGAGAGAGAGAGAGAGTGCTTTTTGAGATTTGTCTGCTTTTGTTCCCCTCTCCTATTTTTATCTTAATGATCTCTCCCCTCCATCTGTGTGTCCTTATCTTTCTCAGCTTTGATTCTGCACTGTCAGTTTCTCCTCAGTGGGGTTCCTATACTGAAAGGGGGCTCTGGCGCTGCCTTTCCAGCACTCACAGAAACTAGGCTGATCGTCGCATCAGACCCCCCTCAAGGGCGCAGGCATTTATCCACTATTACAGCATGGGGGGGTGTGTGCGCAGTCGCTCAGTCCTGTCTGACTCTTTGCGACCCCATGGGCTGCAGCCCACCAGGCTCCTCTGTCCATGTGACTCTCCAGGCAAGAACACTGGGGTGGGTTGCCATTTCCTCCTCCAGGAGATCTTCCTGACCCAGAGATTGAACCTTCATCTCCTGTGTCGCCTGCACTGCAGGTAGATTCTTTACGCATTGAGTCACTGGGAAGGGGAAAGATTCTAGTTCAATCTCCTCTTCTCAAATTGCCCCGCCATGCTTTCCAGCGAACATCAGTGGCTATTCAGGGGGCTCTTCTTTGCTAAGGTCCATGAGACACCCTGTTCCTTCACTCTGCTTCACTCCCACAGACCCTGAGGATACTTGTAGCTGTTGGCAATGTGTCCCCATCAGTACGGGAGATCATTGGAACACCATGCCACCTAGCTTTGCTGTAAATGTTGTCTATCCACTTCAGTTCTGCTTTCCAGATGTCTGTTTATATGTGGGATTCAGAGAGATCTAAAAATTTTGCTGCTGTTTTGAGTGTTATTCATTTGCTTTATCAAAGGTGAATGTTTGACCAAATTAGAAATTGGTAGAATATGTATGTTATGTTGTGCTATGTTATGTTATACTATATTATATTATGTTCTATTATATATATGCACACATATATATTTTATTTTATTCTCAGGAGTACTTCTAATTTTCTATAAACCAACAAAATAACAAAATACTTCTTAATCCCTCACCACCCAGTAGCCCAGGGCAGAGCTTCTCAGCTCTCATGTGCATGGAATCTACCTGGAAACCTTGTTACATGTGAATTCTGGTCCAGTGCATCTGCAGGGAGGACCAGCGCTTCTGCATCTCTTCGTGCTCCCAGGTGACGTCAGGGCTGGTGGTGCACAGACCACAGCTAAGTAGTGAAGGTCTGGGTGCCAGCAATTGTCAGCACATTTCTGGAAGATTGGAAACATACACAGTATATGATTTCAATGAAGGATCACTCTCAGTAATTTCCCAAAATAAGTACTACCCTTGTAAGAGCAGTTTATTTTTTTAATTATAAGTGAAACTAAAATTCAATGCCGACTACTCTAAGAGCTTTAAGCTACACAATGGCACAAACATTCTTTCCTTTAACCCTCCCCTTTTTTTATTTGTATAGATGGTAAAATGTGATAAGGCTAACTTGCACTTCCTCTAGAACTGGAATGCAAACCTGAAGTTTTGACTTCCTTTTCCGGTCTCCTTCTCGGGGATCAAGCTTCACCTTACCTGGATATGCATAATTTCCTATTCTGGTCTTTATCATCTTTACCCAATATCTTCTTTATTTTCATTCAAAGAACTGCTAAATCTTTTAACAAATTCTCTCCACTTGTTACCACAGGTACCACAGTTTGGAGGTACTGCTTTATAACTTCAGCTTCATCTTGTCTAGAGCAACACAGCTCTGCTGCCGTGGCTGCTATTTAGAAAGTGAGAAAACCAACACGTGACGTGAGAACACTACTTCTGGTTAAGTGACTAGTCTCCAGGTATCACAGTGTTGCTTCTCATTACTTGAAGCTGAAGCCAATTTTATTTTAAAACACAGCATATGTACCGATGTGATGCATTCCAATGCCATCTAGATCCACATTGAATAAATTATGTTAATTGGCTCAGCAAAGAATGAAGGGATGCATGGGGAATAGCAGTGTTTCATAATCGGGGAGAAAGGGAACCATGCCCGTTTTATAAAATGCCACATTAATGATTAAACAAATTAACAGAGAGTCATAGAGTTCCAAAAATAGCCTGCAGCAGATGGAGACTCTTCAGAGCTCACTACTTTTGAGTTGCAGTTTCTTTCACAGAAGCGAGGTTAAGCCTTGTTCACTGTGGAACACTGGCTCATGCTGTGCACACCATCACCACCTCCTTGGTGACTGTATCTGCCCCCCTCCAGCCCCACCTCTGGGGTCTGATAGTGTGGGTCTGCTGGGCCTTGGGGACTGCATTTTGACGAGATCTCCAGTGATTCTCAGACAGTAAAGAATCTTTCTGCAATGCAGGAGACCCGGGATCGATCCCTGGGTCAGGATGATCCCCTGAAGGAGGAAATGGCAATCCACTCCAGTATTCTTGCCTGGAGAATCCCATGGACAGAGGAGCCTGGTGGGCTACAGTCCATGGGGTCACAAAGAGTCTGACACGACTGAGCAACTAACACAACACCAGTGTTTCTGATGCTCCATAAGAGTAAGAAATAGCTGTTAGAAGGATCCTGTGGAGGATGTATCCTGGGACACCAAGCTCTTGGAAGTAAGCCTGGCTGGTTACCAGAGGGTGTGAGCAAAAAGCCACTGTGCCTGTGTCTTCCACCACCAACCTGCTCAGCTTTGCTGAGCAGAGGCACATTCTTTTGCCTGTGACTGTAAACTCTGGTCGGTCCATAGACTTTCTTTCCCTTTCATATAACTGAAGGTCCCAGTCCTGCAGGCATTATAGCTCTGCAGCTCAGGTATGGGAATGATGGATTCTAGGAATTCAGATCTTGAGATAACCCATGTGTTAGTTTGTTAGGGCTGCCTTAACAGTGACCCCCGCACTGGGTAGCTTAAACCATGGTTTCGGTTTCATAGTTCCAGAGGCAGGAAGCACTGAAATCAAGGTGTCTGCACAGGTGGTTTCTTCTAAGGGGCAGGAGGGAAGGTCCTGTGAGGGCATCTCCCTTTGGTTTATAAATGGGCATCTCTGTCCCCCACCCACTGTCTCCCCTCTGTGCCTGTCTCTGTGTCCTCTTTATAAGGACATCATGCAAGTGTGCTCAGTCACGTTCGACTCTTTGTGAACCCCGTGGACTGTAACCCACCAGCCTCCTCTGTCCATTGGATTATCCCAAGCAAGAATACTACGGTGGGTTGCCATCTCCTCCTCCACGGGATCTTCCTGACTCAGCGATCGGACCCACATCTCATGCATCTCCTGCACTGGCAGGTGGATTCTTTACCACTGAACCACCTGGGAAGCCCTGCATAAAGACACCCATTCATATTGAATTAAAGGCCCCCTCCTCAAAGACTTCATCTTAGCTTGATCATCTGCAATGATCATATTTCAAAATAAGATCACTTTCACAGAAACTGGGGATTAGGGCTTTAATATTTGGGAGAAGGAAACCCAATTCAACCCATAACAAACCTTTAGGCCACTGTGATTGAAAAGATCAGTGTGATCTTAAGAGTGAGTTACAAACTTTAGAAAACACAGTGGAGAAGCCTTTTAAGTCTTCTTGAATTACATGCATTCACAATTCATTGCATAATTGCATTACCTTGCTGCTGGTTCCTGCTCTGAAGGCTCCTGTTGATAGGTTGATGACTACCCTCTTTGTTTATTAAGTGATGAGGTTAGGAATACCTCTTACCCAGAATAAGGAAATGTTCTTTCCCCCAGACATGATAACTTCCAAGCACTCTAGGGCATGTTGTTACCAGGAAAGCTAATTAAGGTGGAACATGAGAACTGGCAGAAAGTTAGCATTGGCTGGTGAATCAGGCAAATTCCTGACTTTTTGAGTATCCATCTGAACAAGCTCTTGGCCTGAGGCTGGGTCCCTGGTGAGTGAAACTGTGGGGATCAGTCTACTTCCCCTGCCCCTCCTCTTACGCCCTGTGGCCCCCTGCCTGCTGCTCAGTACCCCAGGGACCATGACAGACCCCTCCCCGCTCTCCCTCCTGCGTGCTGGTTTTCACAGCCCATCTCCAGTGGAGCTGGGCTCGCTGAAATCTGAGGGGAACGCACAGGTCCCCCCACTCCCTCCCTCCCAGCCGAGGTCTAGCAGAGGAGGAGGAGCCAGGGCAGCCCCTGGTTCCAGCTTGAGCACAGCTGCAGAGGGCCAGAGCGTAGGTATTTCCCAGAGGCTTTAAAGCATGTGGGGATCTCAAAAGTAAAGCCATCCTGGGTGTTTGCATCAACTGCATGCAGTCTATTTTACAGCTGACACCTGAGAGCTTTCGCAACTGACCTCCCCGGCCTGCTGTACCTGTGCTGCAACCAGACCCACAAGAGAAGCACATTCACAAACCCAGGTCGCAATAGACTCCTCCTCCTCCCGCCCCTCAGCCAGTCCGCGCCGTCTGGTCCGTGTGACCACGCCCACATCTTCTTGAGCTCCTCCCACCACCTTCACTCCGCCCTTCTGATCTACAGCAGTCACCTCCTACCGTGCCCCGCTGGGTACATCACACGGAGTCCTGTCACCTTCTTTCTTCCTGCAGCAGATCAGGATCTTGGAGGGAGAGGCTCCTGCAATTACAGGTTGTCAGATCCTGGGCAGGATTCCAATCCTCTGTGCCCCAGTGGTCTAGCCTGCAAGATGAGGAGGATGATGATAATAGTACCTATATGGCAGGGCTACCATCGGGAGGAGGAAATGAGATCATATGTAAACCACTTCACAAACTAAGTGCTCAGTTAAATCTATCTATTCTTAGATGCCTTTCCAATGTGACCCTAAGGCTTCGGCTCCATATTTCTTATCACACATAGAACAGCTATTTTTACATACTTTTATCCCCATGTTAGAGTATAAGGCCAAGAAGATAGTGTCTTTCGCTTATTCACGTTGTTGCCCAGTACTTAGTACTGTGCCCAGAATACACTGTCTTCAATAAACAGTTGAGTGATGAATGCATGAAAGACTAGAGTCATGCTGGTGTTGGAGAAGACTCTTGAGAGTCCCTTGGGCTGCAAAGAGATCAAACCAGTCAATCTTAAAGGAAATCAATCCTGAACATTCATTAGAAGGATTGATGCTGAAGTTGAAACTCCAAGACTTTGGCCACCTGATGTGAAGTGTTCATTCACTGGAAAAGACCCTGATGGTGGGAAAGATTGAAGGCAAGAGGAGAAGAGGAAGACAGAGGACGAGATGGTTGGATGGCATCACCAACTCAACAGACATGAATTTGAGCAAGCTCCAGGAGATGGTGAAGGACCGGGGAAGCCTGGTGTGATGCAGTCCATGGGGTTGCAAAGAGTCAGACATTACTAAACAACAGAAACAATAGAATGAATGAATCTACCTTTTATCTCAGCATTTGAACCATAAAATTCTTTGTCCTGTTTAGTTCTAAAAGATCACATTTATTTTTGATTAGAATTAATTATCTATAAATGTTAGGACACTAAAAATGAGGTTTTTGAAAATTCATATGTAGACAAAGAAGTAAATGTTGACCCTGTAGAAATGTTTCCACTCTTAATTACAGTGGTTGCTATCTTTCCTGCTATAATAATAGTGTTCTCCCTAAGCAAAGCAGTTTTTGAAATTCTTTTTATAAAGGCACATGATTTTTTAAAAATTGTTTTCTGTATTATGTACAGAATTGTAATCTTTTCATCCCAGTCATGTCTTGTAATAAAAAAGCTTCAGACTTATGTGTAAAATACAAGAACCACAGTTTTCATATGAAAACAAAACCTATCTGAATTGTCTTCAAACTAATTCAAACAAGGAAAGGCATTTTTAAGATGAAAACAGTGCAAAATGTTCCTTTTTACTGAAAAGTGGGAAAAAAGGGAAAACTTTATTATTTATCATAGTCAATTTTATATATCAACTTCTCTGTGCCATGGTACCCAGTGTTTGACCAAACATACATCTAAATGTTGCTGCAAAGGCTTTTTTTTTTTAGATGTGATTAACATTTACATCAATGAACTTTGGACAAAGCAGATGACCCCCCATGATGTGGGTGGGCCTCGTCCAATCAGCTGAAGTCCTTAGGAGAGAAGCCTGAGGTCCGCTGAAGAGGAATTGTGCCTCCAGATGGCCTTCAGACTTCAACCGCACTGCCTTCCCTTTCCCTGGTTTTCAGCTGCAGGCCCGCTCTATAGAATTTGGACTTGTCAGCCCCCCATAAGCACATGAGCCAATTCCTTAAAATACATTAAAAATCTCTCTCTTTCTCCCTTTATACACACACACCTACATACTTCCAACTATTGATTCTGTTTCTCTGTAAAATCCTGACTAATATAATATCCTTTGTAAAATTTTAAATGAGGGTTTTTTTTCAGTTACATAAACAATTACATTTTAATTTGGGGGTTGGGGGGCTTCCTTGGTGGTCTAGTGGCTAATTCTGCACGCTTCCAGTGTACGGGGCCTGGGTTCTATCGACAGTGAAGGAACGAGATCCCACATGCTGCAACTAAAAGAGCCCCTGTGCTGCAACCAACACTGGTGCAACCAAAGAAAGAAAGAAATAGATGTTTTTTAATTTAACTTGGGGGTATTCCTACCCACTGTGTAGACATGGAAGAGAACCACATCGACATGGCAGGGCCAGGACTTAATGTGGGATATCTACCTACCCACTAGACTATCTAATCCACACTCATTACAAGCCTACTCCCTGCAAGAACAGCACTGACTTCAAGGTTGACAACTAGAAAATCCCATCAAAATGATCAAAATGACCCTAGACATGAATCAGCATCATTTTTTTTTAAACCAGGATCACTGAGCACTTCGGAGTAAAATAATAGCAGGCCCTGCAAGCCTCTATGTGCACCGCAAAGTCGGGGGAGACCCTCTGCTCTTTCTGCCACTACTTCAGTCTCAGTGAGCAGAGGGTGCTGTCGACTCGTCCAGCCCTCTGGGAAACTTTCCCCCCCAATCACGTGGTTCTAGTGGAAGCTGCCATCTTGCCTCTGATCCTGATCCCTGAATTCACACAGTGAATTGACACAGTGATGCTTTAGGAGCACAAGAACCACATCTGACTGGTCACAGTGATGGTTCAGGACTAGGAACTCGCTTAATGTGACTCAAGCAGCCTTTCCTTGGGATTTTCTAACAGGAAATAACAAAAGGTACATTTTTTTTAACGTTTTAGTGATGATAATAAAGTCAATATTTAAGCAAATGTCAGATGCTGGAGCCCTCTCTTCTTGCCTCAAGCCATTGACTGAAACTCAACGGTCTTACAGGAAAGCCAAGGGAGCAAACGATGAGATGAGGGATTCTGTAAAATCCTAAGACAAGGTTCCCGAAAGTTTCTTGGGAGCCATCAAGGAAGGGTTGTGTTTCTGCCTGCTGCCTCTGGGTCTCTAAGAGCAGTTAAGTCTGAGTCAATACAGCCCAGATCTCCTACAACATCAGTCAAGTATTTCTGTTTTCTCTTAGGTTTATGCAAAACCAATTCAAAACTTTGACTGAATCTCTTCTCTCTCTGAACAGAAGTGAATAGAGGGACACAGAACTGTGTATTGGCCTGCAGTTACACAGGGCGGTGGTAGCTGCTACAGTTAGCTGTGGACACACACTTCCACCACTCCCTTTTCTTCCTGTAACAAACCTAGCTATCCTGGACACAGAAGGGGGCCAGCCCCTAGGATGACAGTGGCAGTCATGATGTCAGTGACTGGGGTGTAACAGTCCACGGGGTAACAAAGAGTCAGACACAACCGAGTGACTAATACTTACTTACTTACATGTACCTCAATGCTCATAGCAGTACTATTTACAGTAATTCACAATAGCTAAGACATGGAAGCAACCTAAGTGTCCATTGTCAGTTGAATGGATTAAGATGTGATACACACACACACACACACACACACACGTATCAGTTCAGTTCAGTCACTCAGTCATGTCCAATTCTTTGCAACCCCATGGTCTGTAGCCCTCCAGGCTTCCCTGTTCATTACCAATTCCCAGAGCTTGCTCAAACTCATGTCCATCGAGTCGATGATGTCATCTAACCATCTCATCCTCTGTCATCTCCTTCTCCTCCCACCTTCAATCTTTCCCAGCATCAGGGTCTTTTTAAATGAGTCAGCTCTTCACATCAGGTGGCCAAAGGATTGGAGTTTCAGCTTCAGCATCAGTCCTTCCAATGAATATTCAGGACTGATCTCCTTTAGGATGGACTGGTTGGATCTCCTTGCAGTCCAAGTGACTCTCAAGAGTCTTCTTCAACACCACAGTTCAAAAGCATCAATTCTTTGGTGCTCAGATTTCTTTATGGTCCAACTCTCACATCTGTACATGACTACTGGAAAAACCATAGCTTTAACTAGATGGACCTTTGTTGGCAAAGTAGTGTCTCTGCTTTTCAGTATGCTGTCTAGGTTGGTCATAGCTTTTCTTCCAAGGAGCAAGTGTCTTTTAATTTTATGGCTGCAATCACCACCTGCAGTGATTTTGGAGCCCAAGAAAATAAAGTCGGTCACTGTTTCCATTTTTTCCCCATCTATTTGCCATGAAATGATGGGACTGGATGCCATGATCTTAGTTTTCTGAATGTTGAGTCTTAAGCCAGATTTTTCACTGTCCTCTTTCACTTTCATCAAGAGACTCTTCAGTTCCTCTTCACTTTCTGCCATAAGGATGGTGTCATCTGCATATCTGAGGTTGTTGATATTTCTCCCGGAGATCTTGATTCCAGCTGTGCTTCATCCAGTCTGACATTTTGCATGATGTACTCTGAGTTTAAGTTAAATAAGCTGGGTGACAATATACAGACTTGACGCACTCCTTTCCCAATTTGGAACCAGTCCATTGTTCCATATCTGGTTTTATCTGTTGCTTCTTGACCTGCATACAGATTTCTCGGGAGGCAGGTAAGGTGGCCTGATATTCCCATCTCTTTAAGAATTTTCCAAAGTTTGCTGTGGTCCACATAGTCAAAGTCTTTAGCATAGTCAATAAAGCAGAAGTAGATGTTTTTCTGGAACTCTCTTGCTTTTTTGATGATCCAGCAGATGTTGGCAATTTGATCCCTGGTTCCTCTGCCTTTTCTAAATCCAGCCGGAACATCTGGAAGTTCTTGGTTCACATACTATTGAAGCCTTGCTTGGAGAATTTTGAGCATTACTTTGCTAGTCTGTGAGATGAGTGCAATTGTGTGGTAGTTTGAACATTCTTTGGCATTTCCTTTCTTTGGGATTGGAATGAAAACTCACCTTTTCCAGTCCTGTAGCCACTGCTGTTTTCCAAATTTGCTGGCATATTGGGTGCAGCACTTTCATAGCATCATCTTTTAGGATTTGAAATAGCTCAACTGGAATTCCATCACCTCCACTAGCTTTGTTCATAGTGATGCTTCCTAAGGTCTACTTGACTTTGTATTCCAGGATGTCTGGTTCTAGGTGAGTGATCACACCATCATGGTTATCTGGGTCATTAAGATAATTTTTCTATGGTTCTTCTGTGTATTCTTGCCACCTTTTCTTAATATCTTCTTCTTCTCTTAGGTGTGTATATATATATATATATAAAATATACAGTGGAATATTACTCAGTCATAAAAAAGAAGGAAATAGTGCCATGTGCAGCAACAAGGACTGACCTAGAGATTATCACACTAAGTACAGTAAGTCAGACAGAGAAAGACAAATATCACATGACATCACTTATATGTGGAACCTAAAAAAAAATCATAGAAATGAACTTATTTACAAAGCAAACAGACTCACAGACATAGAAAACAAATGTGTGGTTACCAGAGGTATATGGGATGGAGGGGAGGCATATGGGATTAACATATACACACTGCTTCCCTGGTGGCTCAGATAGTAAAGAATCTGCCTGCAATGCAGGAGATCCAGGTTCAATCCCTGGAACAGGACGATTCCCTGGAGAAGGAAATAGCTATCCAGGGCAGTTTTCTTGCCTAGAGAACCCCCAAGGACAGAAGAGTTTGGCAGGCTTCAGTCCATGGGGTCACAAAGAGTTGGACATGACTGAGCAACCAACACATTCACATTTTCTCTATAGATAAAATAGATAAACAACAAGGGCCTACTGTATAGCACAAGGAACTGTATCAATGTCTTGTAATAACCTATAATGGAAAGAATCTGAAAAAGAATAGCTATATAACTGAATCACTTTGCAGTATACCTGAAGCTTACACAACACTGTAAATTAGCTATACTTCAATTTTTTTAAATGGTCATAAAAAAAAAAGCCCACAACCCCAGCAGATTCTGTTTCACAGGGTTGATGTATGGATGCCTGGAGCAGCGATTACTGTCTCCTGGGGTTGCAGGGCTGGAAGGCTGGGAAGGGTGGGTCTCACCATGGACCATGGTCCTCCCCCAAGGACAGGGTGCTTCTGATCAGAAGCCGAAGAAGCCAGGCGAGGACACGCCGAGGTTACAGAAATCAGAGCCTGTGTGCAGCCCTGGCAGCTCTCACAGAGCCCCGCTTCTTTTCCTGTGACCCTAAACCTACTAGTACCTCAGATCTAAGAGAACCCTGGACTCAACCCCTAGACCTTCACTCCCATCAAGGACACTTGTCCAGCAGAGCTGGCCCTGCTGGGGCACATCTGCCCAGGATGGTCCCCACTCCAGTCACTCTCCGCCTGCTCCATCACCTGCTCCATGGCACACATGCTTTAGACAAATACATTTGTCATAATTTAACATTAATTAAAAATAATGATGCTTGTCTCTCATAGGATGCACCTAATTAATCAGGTGGCCATGGCTTTTATATTTTTCAAGCCTAGATAAGTCAGAACAAGGTCCTCTCTGTCTCCCACTTGAAAGTCTCCCAAGATTCCCGTGCTTATAGCTGTCCTGCATCAGGACAGGCGTTTCCCCAAGACTTTTTGCTGCTGTAAGGATTTGGGGGCTCACAGGGGGCTGTCTGTATAACTGTTTGGAAGCAGATGCTCTTTCTTACGTCTTGCTTTTCCTCCCCCTTCCCCCCCACTGACCTCTGCACCTTGGCAGGAAAATGCACCGCCCTGCCCAGGTACTGGCTGAGCTCTGATGGGAGAGACAGGCTTTTGGATGCTCTTCCTGCCATTTCAAGTGGTACCCGTGACCCTTCCCACAGCCTCCCCGGGGCCCCGACCAGCTGCAGCTGCTGGGAGCACACAGTCGGCCTTTGTGAGATCCCGCACACGAGTGAATCAAAGAGCAGGGATTAGAGCCAGGTGTCAGCTGGATGTGCCTGTGGGCCCCAGTGGAGGACTCAAGTCTCCAGTGTCCACCCTGCCGAGCGTGTCTGCAAGCCCAGAGACACCCTGGCCAGAGGGGGATGACAGAATGGCAGCGGCTCAGAGCTCCCTGCTCTCATCCCGCCCCCATGGTACCGCCATGCCCCACCCGGAGTCTGCATCCACTTGTCTCTGGTCAAACCCACGGTGGTTCTGCCCTATGGGCACATGCCCCGTTTTAAAATAAGGAAAAGCTAAGCCTCAAAGCTAAGCCAGTTCACCCAGCTGGTGTGTGATGGAGCTGGGATCAAGGTGAGACCTGCCCACCCCTCCCTGCATTCTATCCCTCCTGAGACTCCAACTTTGCAAATGGGTCCCCTGCCAGGTGTCATCCTTTGGGTCTGGGGAGCCCCACTGGGGGATGAATGTCATTATTCCTGTGGGTTGTAGATGGCCCTCCAATGGGGATGGTTCTCATGATGGGGGTGGGGTGGGGACTTTGCTCCCCAAGGGATATCTGGCAATGTCTGGAGACATTCTGGGTTGTCACAACCTGGGGGTGGCAGAGGACTTTGCTACTGGCACCTAGGGGATACAGTCAGGGGTGCTGGTAAGCATCCTACTGTGCACAAAATGGCCCCTAAAATAAAGACTTATTCGGCCCCGATTGGCTATCGTGTAAGGTTGAGAAAACTACCCTCCAAGATTCAGACAGAACTAAGCTCCTAATCGTTTTCTGAATTAGCCAAAAACATGATTCAGTTCAGTTCAGTTCAGTCACTCAGTCGCGTCTGACTCTTTGCGACCCCATGAATCGCAGCACTCCCTGTCCATCACCAACTCCCGGAGTTTACTCAAACTCAAGTCCATCTAGTCAGTGATGTCATCCAGCCATCTCATCCTCTGTTGTCCCCTTCTCCTCCTGCCCCTGATCCCTCCCAGCATCAGGGTCTTTTCCAACGAGTCAACCCTTAGCATGAGGTGGCCAAAGTATTGGAGTTTCAGCTTCAGCATCAGTCCTTCCAATGAACACCCAGGACTGATCTCCTTTAGGATGGACTGGTTGGATCTCCTTGCAGTCCAAGGGATGCTCAAGAGTCTTCTCCAATACCACAGTTCAAAAGCATTAATTTTTTGGCGCTCAGCTTTCTTCACAGTCCAACTCTCATATCCATACATGACCACTGGAAAAACCATAGCCCTGACTAGATGGACCTTTGTTGGCAAAGTAATGTCTCTACTTTTTAATATGCTATCTAGGTTGGTCATAACTTTCCTTCCAAGGAGTAAGCATCTTTTAATTTCATGGCTGCAATCACCATCTGCAGTGATTTTGGAGCCCAAAAAAATAAAGTCTGACACTGTTTCCACTGGGCTGGACGAAGCACAAGCTGGAATCAAAATCACAGGGAGAAATATCAATAACCTCAGATATGCAGATGACACCACCCTTATGGCAGAAAGTGAAGAGGAACTAAAAAGCCTCTTGATAAAAGTGAAAGAGGAGAGTGAAAACATGGGCTTAAAGCTCAGCATTCAGAAAACTAAGATCATGGCATCTTATCCCATCGCTTCATGGGAAATAGATGGGGGAACAGTGGAAAAAACATGGTTAAGGGAGAATAAAGACTGTTCTAACTATTCATTCACATGACCAACATTTACTGAGTGTCAGCTATGGGTCAGGAAGGTCCCCTGGAGAAGGAAATGGCAACCTACCCCAGTATTCTTGCCTGGAGAATCCCATGGACAGAGGAGCCTGGCTGGCTATAGTCCACAGGGTGGCAAAGAGTCGGACATGACTTAGCAACTAAACAGCAACAACAAAAGCTATGGGCCAAGCACTCCTCTAACTGTAGGAGACTAACCGATGAGCCAGAGATCTGCTCACCCGGAGCTGATGTTCTAAAGGGGGATGAGGTGAGAGACAGAAACCAGATGAATCAACAGAAGAATGGTGGACAGTGATAAGGACTATGTGGAGAACTGCTGGTGACTGCAGCCATGACACTAAAAGACGCGTGCTTCTTGGAAGGAAAGCTATGACCACCCTAGACAGCATATTAAAAATCAGAGACATTACTTTGCCAACAAAGGTCCGTCTAGTCAAGGCTGTGGTTATTCCAGTAGTCATGTATGGATGTGAGAGTTGGACTATAAAGAAAGCTGAGCGCTGAAGAATTGATGCTTTTGAACTATGGTATTGGAGAAGATTCTTGTCTTCTTGGACTGCAAGGAGATCCAACCAGTCCATCCTAAAGGAGATCAGTCCTGGGTGTTCACTGGAAGGACTGATGTTGAAGCTGAAACTCCAATATTTTGGCCACCTGATGCGAAGAACTGATTCATTTGAAAAGACGCTGACACTGGGAAAGATTGAAGGCGGGAGGAGAAGGGGATGACAGAAGACAAGATGGTTAGATGGCATCACTGACTCAATGCACATGAGTTTGAATAAGCTGTGAGAGTTGGTGATGGACCGGGAAACCTGGCGTGCTGCAGCCCGTGGGGTCGCAAAGAGTCAGACATGACTGAGCGACTGAACTGACTGACTGAACAAGGTGGTATTAAGAAGGAATGAGTGTCTGGTTTTGACCTGGTGGTCAAAGTGGCCCCCTGCAGGAGTGACATGTAAGCTGAGGACTGAACCACAAGAAGGTGTCAGCCACTGACATCTCAGGAAGAGAGTTTTCTAGGCAGAGAGGAAAGTGCACAGATTGAAGGCAGGAAACAGCTGCATGTATCTGAGAATCAGACAAGAGCCAAGGTAGGAAAGGGAGATGGGAGGGAGGTGGGGGGATAAAACCTGGGGGCTACTATAGCTCTCCAGGGACAGGGGCTTAGACTGTCACCTGGGGTGAGAGGACCTGCTGATAGGAGACTAATGGGCTCTGTTCTCTTTCCACAGATGATCCACCGATTACAGATGGGCTAGAAGGGAGCAGAGGCATCCATTTAGATGGTCACCGGGTGATCCTGGAGGTGTGATGGGGTGTAGTGGTGAGAGTGGGGTAAAGTGACGTGCAGAGATGGGGGCGTGGGTTTCAGAACTCGGCGTTTCTTCTGGAGGGATGGAGGCGGGACTGAATGAGTCCTGTATGGGGCTTGGGCAAAGGAGACCTGTGTGAGACGCAAACTGGGGGAGGGCAGTTAAAACTGGGCAGATATTTTTGGCCAATTCAGCTTCGGAGGTACATGTGATCCCCTCATGGAGCTGTCAGCAGGCATCTGGGTCTCGTCAGTGGACTGGAGTTTTCAGACGATGGAGCTGGAGAGACGGACGGCCTTAGGAGCTTCTCAGAAGTTGCTGAAATGGATCCTCCCCATCCCCTCGCTTTGGTTCTTGTGACTAAATGGGGCACCGCTGGGGTGAGACTGTGCCACGAGCAGGTGATGTCAGCTCCCAGAACGCCATGCCTGCCACCACGATCTTCCTAAGCATAGCAGAAGACTTCTTTTCCTTCTCTCCCCTCGAATATGTGCAAACTGCCCTCTGGAGGAGCCCAGTGCTGGGCTCTGATGTCCCGTAATGACAGCAGAGCAGGGGTGGTAAGGAGGGACAGGAAGCAGGGTCCCAGGCAGGGAGGACACGAGCAGCTGTCGCCCAGTACTGGGACCTCTGCACACTCACTCACACCTACAGGGACTTCTCCCCAGAGGACACGGACAGTCCTCCGGGGCCCTTGACTGGACAGGGAGCCCAGTGACTTGCACTTCCTGGAAATTTACAAACGTGCCGGGAACTATAGAAAGGTGCCTGGCCTGTCTTGGGGAAGCAACTCCCCTGACCTTATTTATCATAACACGGGACAACGATGGTACCTGGATCCCCGTGGCCTCTGCCCCTTTGATGGCCCCTGGGTATTCCCCTTTCCCCCTAGCTCTCCTGGCCTGTCACACGCAGCTTCCTGGACAAGAAAGGCAAGGGGGGGTGTTTCTCGCCACCAGGGACTTATGTCTTAGAGTTAATGACCTTTTAAAAAAGAAATGGTTCTGCCTTGTCACTCTAACGCAAGAGCTCCTGAACTCTTCAGAGAATTGGGTAGGTCTTATTCCTGCTTCAAAGACAAGCAGCCAAGGGGCGGAAACAGAAATGGGGGAAGAAAGAGACTGAACATCTCCTGGTTGCTCACTGCACACCAGGCGTTGTGCTCGGTGAAGATGTATTCCTTCACCAAAGTCACAAAATAACTCTTCCAGGTGGGTGTTATTTAGGTTGGTGGGAAAAGAGATTCAGAGAAATTGAGTCACTTGCTCAAATAACGTAAAAATAGTAAGGAAATAAAACCTCTCAGCTCTGGGATTTTCGAAGATGCTTGGGGCCACACTGCTGCTGCCCTGATGGTCTCAGGAAGCTGTCACATTAACCACAGGCCAAGGCTCTGTTTTGAGAGATGGGACTGCAGAACTACTTGTTCCCCAGGAAAATTTCTGCCCACCAGTCTCAGTCACCCTCTGGCACAATGCAGAAGTTGCTGGACAGTCACGGACTTTCAGCGGAGTGTCTGCCATCTCTCAGCCAGATTGATAGTCGTGGGAGAATGCATGTTGGGGCCACCATGTTCTTATCGCATCACATCAACCGTTAACTCTGCTCAGACTCACCTGCCACATCCCTCATCTTGACTTGATGTAAGATATCTGACAGATGTAAGGGTGGACTATGATAAATTACTGCAAAAGAAAACAGACTCCTTACTTATTCCAAGACATTTGACCAGTATCAAGAGCAGATTAAATGTATTTCTTTAAGGAAAAGATATCATATCAGAAAATTCTACTGTTGAGCCTGATGAATTGATATTTATTAGAATGATGGTGGAGAAGATCCCCTATGTTAAGAATGTTTCTCTTAAGTTATTAGTATCCATTTATCATACCACCTTTCATATCTAAAGCCCTGGGTTATGCATTTTATCCCCATTGGTTACATTTATTTCCTCTCTTTCTGTGAGCACTCTCCCTCCCTCCCTACCTAGCTAGGATCCCAAAGGCACCATTTTATTAAAACTCCTGGTGTCTATATCCCACTCCTTCTGCTATACCCCCAGCAAATGCCTTACTCTGTCCAAGCTGTGACAACTTAGTTCTTTTCTCTCAGTTCCTAAATGTCCTAAACTGCAGATTCAGGACACAACCAGTTCATGGTCTCCAGGCCCCATGGACTTGAGAGTTCTTCCCAGTTCTTTCACTTGTTCTTGATTGTCTACTGTGTGGGCAGAATAATACCCACAAAGATGTCCCTGTCTTAATTTCCCAAACCTGGAATATGCTACCTTGGATGGCAAAATGAGCTTTCCAGATGTGATTAAGTTAAGGGCCTAAAGATGGGGTAGATTATCCTGTATTATTCTGTGAGCCTTCAAGGAAATCAACCCAGAATCTTCATTGCAAGGACTGATCCTGAGGCTGAAGCTTCAATATTTTGGCCAGCTGATGCAAAGAGCTGACTCATTGGAAAAGACCCTGATGCTGGGAAAGATTGAGGGCAGGAGGAGTAGGGGGTGACAGAGGATGAGATGGTTGGATGGCGTCACTGACTCAATGAACATGAGTTTGAGTAAACTCCAGGAGCTGGTGACGGACAGGGAGGCCTGGTGTGCTGCAGTCCATGGGGTCGCAAAGAGTCGGACACGACTGAACAACTGAACACCACCACCAATTCTGTGAGCCAATGCATTTGCAAGGGTCCTTATATTAATAAGAGGAAGACAGGAGTGTCAGAGTCAGAGATGGAAAAGTGATGGTGAAGACAAGTTTGATACAGAGAGAGAGATTAGAAAATGCGACACTGCTGGTTTTGAAACTGGAGAATGGGACACTGAACCAAGCAATGTGGGTCACTTCCACGTTCTGGAAAAGTCTAGAAAACATTCTTCCCTAGAGCCTCCAGAAGAAATACAGCCCTGCTGACACCTTGATTTTAGCCCAGTAGGTCCCATTTGGACTTCTCATCTCTCAGACCATAAAAAAAATTATTTTTGTGTGTGTGAAAGCCACTAATTTTACTGTAATTTGTTAGAGCAGCAATAGGAAATAGTCCCCATTTCTCCAGAAAATACATCAAAGCATCACCTCTCTCTTCACCAGTTCTAGATCCTCACTTCTCAGCAGACCACTATTTTACGAGGAAAAATAGTGAGTCAGGTATTTCCTCATCAGTTAGTCACAGATCTCTTCCCCCACCCTCAGCGCCACACAGACACACAAACACACTCTTCCTTTACCCTGTCTTTCATAAATTGGTTTCATTGGTCTTTCTCTCGCTTGTTGATTTTCAGCTTTATCAGTTCTGCTCTTATCTTTACTAGTGCTTTCTTTTTGCTTGCTTTGGGATTAATTCACTTTCCCCCCCCCCTAATTTCTTACATTTCTTTAAGTGGAAATATAGATTATTAATTTGAGATCTTTCTTCTTGTCTAATTTAAGCGCTTAGTGTTAATTTCCCTTAAGCCCTGCTTTAGCTGCATCCCACAAAACTTGATATGCTGTTTTCATTCCCATTAAGTTCAAAATATTTTCTAATGTCCCTTGTGACTTCCTTTTTGACTCATGGTTGCTTACATGTTTCTGGTTTAATTTGAAAATAATTGATATTTTTCCAGAAACTTCTTTATTACTTTCTACTTTGATACCATTATGATCCAAAAAACCCTTCATTTTCATGCATATTTTCCTCTGTCAATAAATGTGCTCATGCCCTACCCATTCTTAAAAATACACCCATCTTTTGATCCTATTTGGCATACCTATTATTCTCTAATTCCCTTTCATATTCACTATCTCCCCAACTTCCCTTCAATTCTCTTTTGAACCATGTAGTGGTTTTTGGCTTCTTCCTGCTTTCCTGAGCCTGGGCCTGTAGACTCCAATGGGTTCCATAAGTTTCTCTAACCTTCTAAGAATCATTCTTTTTGTTTAAACTATCCAGAGCTCATTTCATTAGCTTCTAATCAATAATCCTGACAAGGATCAATTAAAAGTACCAGAAATGTATCTTAGCCACAGTGTGTCAAAAATTCTCTCCTAGTTTCAGCATCTCATCACTATGGCAACCACACCTTGTGATATATAGAAGCAGGTATAGAGGTACAGTGTGCAGAAGCCAAGTGAGGAGAGCATTTCAAGGAGGAGGAGGTAATGAACCGGGCATGTTCTGTTGAGAGGTCAAATAAAGTGAAGGCTAAAAATGACCATTTGGTTTGGCAATGTGGAGGTCTACAGTGGGATGGCCATATAATTCATCAAATAAACTGAGGCTGTTTTGAAAATGAAAGGAGTCACAATTAAATAAACCAGAACCATATGCTATAAGCCAATGCTGTAACAGGCAAACTGAGACATACGGTGGCCAGCTGAAGATGTCTGAGGGGATCCATGACTAGGAGGCTGCATCCTTGTGGGATTTTTATCCCAAGTGCTTGTTTAGGGGGCTGTGAGACTACTCAAAGGTAGACCCTGGGATGTTTCTGGCTCTGGGCCAGCCATCAGATGGCTCTTCACCCACACTCAGCTCTGTGCACAAGCCCAGGGGAGACTTTTAGGACAATTGCAGGTGCTGTGATGTGCCACCCAAGGGAGTCCTGGCAAATTTCACAAGGTCCCATTGTTCTCTGACAGTCCAACCAAGCATCCGTCAGGCGGGAGGACAGTGCTGGGCTCTCCGCAGGCTCACCTCCCTCTAGGAGACTGAGTCACTCCATTCACGATAAAATGGCTCAGAACTTGGGTCTGGGTTTGAATTTTACCAACTCTATACACTTTGACTTCCATTCCCCACACCACTCATCTCCCATCTCTACTGCTCTGACACTAATATCTGTTCTGAATTCTCTTGTTGGTTTGCTTAGATCCTCTACTTCTTGCAGGGTTTGATTTGCAACCCCATTAAACCTGCACCCCAGGGATTTCTGATCAGGTGGCCAGCTCCGGGCCACAGTCAGCACTCAGCAGGAGAAAGTTCCCACAAGTTCCCCCTTGTGCCAACTACAAATTGGCACTTGCCATCTGCCTCTACAAGGATTAATTCACAAGCTGTTGGGACTGCTGACCTTCAACACACCCTGACAGGAATTCAGGGTAGAGACTGGGAAAGAGACAGAACAGGTCTTCAGATCGATATCTCCAGGATAAGTTTTTATGAGCCCAATTCTTGCAGTTCCTTGTATCTAAACAAGCACTAAACCCTTTCATGGTGACATTTGCTCCTTGTGACGTCTGCAAAAATATGTCCCTGATTACATGTACTCCCCCTTCACTAAAATCATGTCTGTACTGACCTGTCCCCCTACCGCTTCAGAGAAGTTTCTCAAGACTGAAATGCTATCTCCCAGGCTACAGTCCTCACTTTGCCCCAAGTAAAACTAAGCTCACAGCTCTCATGTTGCGCATGTTTTTTCAGCTGACTCTCACTTTTGCTCACAGCTGACTCCCTGGGCCATTTTGTCTTAGCTCCCTGTTGACACTGCCATTCTCACCTACCCGTCTTCCCCGTTCCTGTCCTTTTGTGTCATCTCCTAACCAGGCTCTAACTTACCCTGAACCCCCTCTTTGGTGCCACACTCGGGGTCTGGTGGGCCCCCTTCAGGCTGCATCCACACCATGGATCACACTGTCTCCAGCTGCTTTGGGGTCTGTATGTTAGACCCAGCCCAGGACCAGTTGCAGGACAGTGGTCAGTCCATCCCGGGACTCTTGAAGCAGAGACGACCCAGATCTCTCGACTGGTTCTCAGGCTCACATCTTAGAAACATTTTAAATCTTGTAATACTCATCCTGTTCCTAAGGTTCTGTTCCCTGTTCTCAGAGCCAGCAGAGCCAGGCCAGGGAGTGGCCCGCAGCTCCCAAATCCCAGCTTCTGCATTTTTAAGCCACTGATTCAAGCTGTCAGCCCTGTCACATTCTTTCCTGCTCGTGGGCATTTTTGTCAGACTTAATTATTTCGTTATATCTCTCTTCCACGGGCAAGTCAGCTTTCCAATCGATCCTGTGACTTATAAAGTGCCTCATTAGCTGCCATAGCTCAGTTATGGGGGTCGGTCCCGCTGTTGCTCGGGGTGCGAGTGTGTGCGGGTGAGTGACACACACAGGGCTGCAGGGCTCAGTGGGGCCACCCCTGCTCTGGGGGCCTTGCCCCCAGGGGGGTTCCCAGGGAGACAGGGCAGCCCCTGGGCCTGGTGGGGGATGCGGCAGGCCTGTCCTTGATAGTCTGCCCCTTCACAGAGGTTACTGTTTCAGTGAAGCCCCAGCAATGGCCAGCTGCTGGATTCTTTGGGTGAAATACTCCAAATGCAGCATCAACCTCAAAGTGAAGAGAAGTAGATCATGTGTTCAAAACTGTGGCCCAGGGGTGGGGGAGCTGAGTTGGAAGAGTATCCGGTCACCACACAGCCCTGGAAGGTCCTGGGGAGGCCCCCTCTGCCCCACTGGATGGTGAGGGCCTCTTCGTCTTCCCCAGAGGGAGCCCAGGCCCAGTGATGAGCATGCCTGCAGGTGTGAGGGTGTGTGTGTGTAGCTGTGGAGTGTGCAGATGTGGGGGTGTGCACATGTGTGTACATGTGTGGGGGAATGTGTAGGCGTCAGGTGTGTGTGCAGGTGTGATAGTGCGTGCAGGTATGAGGGTGTGTGCAGGTGGGTGTGAGGTTGAGGGTGTGTGTGCAGGTGTGGGGTGTGCATGTGTGTGTATGTGTGTGGAGGAGTGTGTAGGTGTTGGATGTGTGTGCAGGTGTGGGAGTGTGCAGGTGCGTGTGCAGGTGTGAGGGTGCATGCAGGTGTGGGGGTGTGGATGTGCAAATGTATGTACATGTGTGGAGGAGTGTGTAGGTGTTGGATGTGTGTGCAGGTGTGGGGGTGTGCAGGTGCGTGTGCAGGTGTGAGGGTGCATGCAGGTGTGGGGGTGTGCACGTGTACGTACATGTGTGGAGGAGTGTGTAGGTGTTGGATGTGTGTGCAGGTGTGGGGGTGTGCAGGTGCGTGTGCAGGTGTGAGGGTGCATGCAGGTGTGGGGTTGTGCAAGTGTGTATGCAGGTGTGAGGGTGGATCAGGGAGGAAAGAGTCGGAGGTGGGAGCTAGGAAGCAAGAAGAACGAGGAAGCGGGAAGAAGGAAAGAAGGAAAGCCAGCGCATTTTACAAATGTTTAGAGAACATCCTCTTGCATGTTTCACAAAACCAGCAATCCTTAGGACCCTATCAGTGTGTGCCGGATGCATGGCTCACTGCGCCTCTGGGCTCCCAGACCTGCCGCATTATTCCCCATGTCTGACCAGGTCTGGGTCTCAGTTAACTCCAGGTGCAGCTGACCTGCAGTGCCGGCCTTCAGGTGACTGAGAACAGGCCTACCGAGGGGTGAAGAGGATTAAGAGCCAGGACATAAAGCTGCACTCAAATAGAATAAGGAAGAGCAAATAAGGAGGAGCAACCCGCCAGAGACCGAAAGTGCTAATTACACATGCGAGCACCCCGCAGAGGGAGCAACCCTGCTGTTTCCTTGGAGACTCTGGCCTCCAGAGCCTGTCTATCCACGTGATGGCCAGTAACAAAGCTGAGGGTAAACTCCAGAAAGGGTCGTCAGGGATGCCGGAATCCCACAGGAGTTGGGACACAGAGGATCCTCCACTCACAACAAGGTCAGAGCTTTCGCGGAGAACTTCTTTTTCCCTCCGTGGCAGTGAGGCCGGGCCCCGCGTGGGGCGGGGACTCACTCGGGAGGCGCCTGCCGAGGGCTCACCCCCTTTCCCAGGACAGCCCTGAGAAAGCAGTTTGTTAGTGACTTTCAGATGCTCTTGGTTAGGAGAAAGAAGTGCCCCTCTCCTGATGACTTGCCCGTTGGAGCCATCCAGTTGACAACATCACCTGAACTCCAGGGCATCCCTGCCAGGCAGCAAAATTCAACCAGACTGACAGCAAAGCCATGCTCACAGAGGCCTCTCACTCCCCTGAGAGCCCGGGTCCCAGGGGTCCTCCAAGCTTCCCCTCCCCACTTCTGGGAGCCCCAAGGGTTTGTCTGTGCTCTGATGCTGCTGGCCATCCCAGGGGTCCTCTGCAAACCCTGCACCTCGGAGATACTGCATGAGAACACCCACCCCAGCCAGCACCCCACCCCAGGGAACCGAGGCCGCCCGGGGATTCATTCTGATGGGCTTCACGGTACTTCAAAGAGTGGGAGGGGGTCCTGGGTGCCCCCCAAAGCACTACTCTGCCCCCACAGCTCAGGCCCCTAGGGAGCATTGCCTTCAGCATCATCCCTTTGGGTTCAAATGTGGCCCAGGGGGCTGAACTGGAGATGAGACCGGATCCCACCTTCCCCTCCTTCCCTGGCCCCCCGCCCCCCCGGGGCCTCCCTGAGCCCCTCCCCTCTCCTTTCCCCTTAGAGAGCAACCTGGGAAAAAACAGCAACCTGCAGTTTTGGCCACACCAGGGTCTCCAATGCCTCGTGGCTGGACCCTGGTTAAGCTGTGTCCACATACCTGGTCCAGGAAGCAATAGGAGCCATTGGTAGGTGTGTGGGGGCAGGGAGAGCAGAGGACCAAGTCAGGAGACCCCTACCCATCTCCCTCAACAGTAACCGCCAGGCAGCCCTGGGACCTTGGACTCAGAGAGGTGGGCCAAATGTTGCTTGTCATACTGCCCTGTACTGGAGCAGGTAATACTTGGGCAAGCTCTGCAGAAGGCCTAATGTGCTCTACGCTTGCCGGCTATTGCCCTGATTAATAACAACACTGACAATCACATTAATAGTAACAGATCAGAATTCTCTGGGGAAAATCTCATTAGCGGAATTTACTTCCTCTATTGTAGATCAAGAAAACAGGTGAGTTCTAAAGACACCTCCAGGCATTGGAAGGGGACAAACTCCCCCTCCACTCTCCCCAGAACAGAAACTACAGTGGGGATGGCTGGGGGGTGGTGGCAAGTACCCTCTGAGATGTTGGTACAGCTGGGTGGCGCTTAAATTGTCAGGGGAGGGGGACCAGTTTGCAGAATCCATCACTGTGTGAGTTTTCTAGGGCTACTCTAACAAGATGAGACTGAGCACGTGGGAAACAAGATGCCACACAGTAGCGGCTGAAACAGCAGAGTTGTATCTCCTGCCGTTCTGGAGGCTTGACATCCAAGATCAAGGTGTTGGCAGGGCTGGTTCCTCCCGAGGCCTCTCCCTTTCGCTTGCAGATGGCTGTCTTCTTGCTGTGTCCTCGGATGGTCTGCCTTCTTTGTGTATCTGTGTCCTAATCTCTTCTTACAAGGATGCCAGTCATCCTGATGTCTACTAAAAGATGCATGATGTGAGAGTTGTGAGTAAGGTTTATTTGGGGCAAAATGAGGACTGCAGCCTGGGAGACAGCCCCTCAGATAGCTCTGAGAGACTGCTCCAAAGAGGCAGTGGGGCAAGGTCAATATATAAGAATTTGGTGAAGGGGGAGTTTGATGCAATTAAGTCCTCATTTTACAAAAGACTCTCTGCTAGTCAGGAGGAGCTGATGTCACCATGAAGGGGTTTAGTGCTTTTTTAGATAGGAGGAGATGCAAGGATGGGGATCATGAAATCAGTTCCTGAAAATATCTAACTATCTAAAGACCTGTTCCACCAATTTCCCTGGAGCAGAGTGCCTCACTCTCCAGCCTGAGCTCCCTTCAGGGGGTGCTGAAGGTCAGCAGCTGCGGCAGCACAGGGTTCAGTCTCCGCAGAGGCAGACGGCAAACGCCTTTGGTGTTGTTGCTGTCACTGGCAAATGCTGTTGGCAAGGGCCAATTTGTAGTTGACATTTGGGTTAGGGCTCTCCCATATGACCTCATTTAACCTTAGTTACTTCTTTAAAGATCCCCCATCTCTAAATCCAGTTACATTCTGCGGTCCTGGAGGTTAGGACTTCAATGTATGAATTTGAAGCAGGACACCTCATAACAATCATTATTATCTGAACTTTCCACAACCCAGTAAAAAGGTGGTTAAAGATAAAGAAGTGAAAGAAAGAAAGTGAAGTCGCTCAGTCATGTACGACTCTTTGCGACCCCATGGACTATAGCCTACCAGGTTCCTCCATCCATGGGACTTTCCAGGCAAGAGTACTGGAGTGGGTTGCCATTTCCTTCTCCAAAAGATTAAGAAACAGATTAAAAAACATCGTATGACTGCCTGGGGCTTTTAGCACTCGCTGCCCTCTGGAGGGTGTGGTCAATGGACACTGCAGCTCTGCCAGGGTCAAAGTCCCCCAGGGTGGTCCAGCCAATGACTTGGGGGGATGGCCCTTTCCACCAACGAGGGCCTCCCCTAAGGTGCAGGCCTGCTCCAGGCCCCCTGGCTGGGCAGGGACTTCATAAGGTCCACAGTACATGGACTGAGAGCTCCCTTGCCCACCGTCCCCACCTATTCACGGTTGTTCATCCCCAGTAACTGTTTAAGCTCCTCACTCTGTCTTGGCCCCCATAGAAGGGAACAGACCCCAGGTTGTCTGACCACCCCTGATCACAGGAAGATACACCATCCAGAACAGCTTCCTCTTTGTATTCAGTCACCCTTAGACGTGCGGGTTGCTGGGGAGGAGCAGGGTGACAGGTGTGTGCCCCTCAAAAATATTGAAGAGGCTTCTCTGCTGCCTCAGTGGTAAAGAATTCGCCTGCCGATGCAGGAGACACAGGTTCAATCCCTGGAACAGGAACTAAGATCCAGCATGTCGTGGAGCAACCAAGCCCTTGTGCCCCAACTACTGAAGCCTGTGCACCCCAGAGCCCGAGCTTCGCAACAAGAGAAGTTACCACAGTGAAAAGCCCACGCACCACCCCTGCTCATCACAACTAGAGAAAAATCCAGGCAGCAACCAAGATCCTGCACAGTCAAAAATAAATAAATAAAAATTTTAAAAACTACTAAATCTCCATTAAAAAAAAATAATCCTGGAAATTGGTGAAAACTGATACCCTCATCTGCCCTGGGTTTGCACAGACGCTTTCTGGACTAGCTCATCAGAAATGGACACAGAGCCTGGGGCCGGAGACCCTGGGGTGAGCAGGCGGGGGGAGGGAAGCTTGTATCCCTCAGGCCTGGACTCACTGTGAGGTCTCAAGCTTAGGGCTCCTCAGCACAGCCCCTTCCAAGGCCCAGGGAGCAGGGATGCAAGTCCCGCTGTGCTCCTGAGAATCTGTGCTTTTGAAACTTCTGCCGAAGTTCAACCACGGCTGTGCTCTTTTTCTTAAAGAGAGGCCGTATAAACGGCGGGAAACTTAGATCTGCCCTTGCTTTTCACAAATACCCTTCTGGAGATGTTAAATGTTACCAGGGGCACTGTGACAGCTGAACTGTGTTTCAGTTGCTATGTTACAAACCCAGAATGAACAGGGAAGGATGGAGAAAGGGAGGGAAATTAACACACAGTTCAGCTGCTAGCGAAAGAGCGCGCACGGCTGGAGGGAGAAAAGAGGGGACCTACTGGAGACTGAGATGGGAGCTTTCACAAAACAAAAACTGAACGAAAGGACCCACCCCTCCAAAAACCGTCCCTGGGAGTGGTATGTCTGCCAGGAGAAGAACACAGATGACAGCACGTAAGGTTACATGAGAGTGGCCGGGAAACCGACACTCAGAGCATCTTTGCTGACCTCCTTTCACGCCCCTAGGGGAACTTCGGCCCAAAGACAGAGAGCAACAGAACGCTGAAGCAGGAGAAACGCAGAACTGCTGAGACGGCAAGTTGCGCTCGGTGCGTGTGTGCGCTCACTCGTGTGCAACTCTTTGCAACCCCACGGACGGCAGCCTGCCAGCCTCCTTGGTTCCTGGGATTTTTCCGGGCAAGAATACTGGAGCCTGGATACTCCAGAAGGAATACTGGATGTTTCCTTCTCCAGGGGATCTTCCTGACCCAGGGACTGAACCTGCATCTCCTGTTTGGCTGGTGGATTCTTTACCACTGAGCACCTGGGAAGTCCCTACGTTGTGCTCAGGCCACCTGCAAAACAATTCACAAGCCTTCCTGGGGCCTCACGGACCTTGCCCCCTCCTTGCCGACTGGGGTCCCAGACCCGCCAGCCCTGCAGATGTCTGGGGCCATTGAAGGGAATACAATTGCCCCTGCTAAATTTTCCTTTCATGAAGCCCTTCAAAAGTGGTTTTCTCCAAAAAAGAGCGGTGGCGCGTTCCCATAAAAATGCTGTCTTGTAATTCTCATGCAAGTCGGGGGTGGGGGGGTGGGAGTGGAGGCAGACCCCCTGGATGTCCAGCTTCCTCAGGCGGTGAAAACAATCATCAGACTGTTCTAGCCCCAGCTGCACCCTGACTAACTAGACAAATGACTCTGGGCTTCTCACTCAACCCCTCCCATCTCAGTTTCCCCATCCTTAAAAAGGAATCGTGGTATTTTTTTAAGAAGCTCAAAAGCAGTCATGGTTCTGAGAGAGCTGGGAAAACCCGAGTGCTATCCAAACATGAAGACTTTATCCTTCACAGTTTTGTGTTTTGATGTGCAGATTTTGGTAGTAATGTAACCCAAAATTATACTGGAGCTGAGAGCAAGTTTTCTAGATAAATTCTGTCTGAGATCATGAGTCTGCTATCAGGGCTGTGTCTGGTCTGATATTCCCCCATTTCTACACATGTGCCCATTCGTCTTCCTCATCTTTCAAACCCTTTGGTTTGGCCGTGTTGACACTCACTCTGCCCGTATTTCACATCTTTGCTCTTCATAATTCAGCCCTTCTGCTAGATTCATTGCTCGGTTCAGCAAATTGCATAAACCTTTCAGCAGTCTCTGAGCTAGACCCTGAAATGCATAGGGAAAACATCCAGGCAGATGCTGGTTGCAAAGCAGTGAAGCCTCTTCTGCTATGGGGTCAGGTACCCCGAGCTCTGGGAACACCAAGCAGGCTGTGAGTGGGTGCAGGACCAAGTTTCCTAAGTATTTTCTTACTTCTCTTTCCTGAAGCCTACAAATTTGCAAAGATCTTTGAGGTGACCAAATCCGGATGAGTTTGTTGAAAATGAGTTAGAAAACACAGACATTTGAAAACAATAACTTACAAGAAAAAGCTTATGCCAAGTCTAATGTATAATTAAATCGTTGGTGATCCAAGGACACTCTAGAGGGGAATATAAGGCATGAGGGGTTTCCCCAGTGGCTCAGTTGGTTAAGACTCTACCTGTCGGTGCAGGAGATGCAAAAGATGAGGGTTCAATGCCTAGGTCAGGAAGATCCCCTGGAGGAGGGCACGGCAACCCACTTCAGGGTTCCTGCTGGGAAAATCCCACGGACAGAGGAACCCGGCAGGCTACAGTCCATGGGTCAAAAAGAGTCAGACACGACTGAGCAGTTGGATACGTACACATATGAAGCCATGAGTTCTGAGTGAAAGCAAAGGCAGATAGCACAAGTAGACTTCAAAAGATGGTCAGCAGTGATCTCACCAGTTGAGACCAAGGTCCTTCTTGAGGATTTAACACACCCAAATTTTCATTTTATGGAATTAGAAGAACTTTGTAAGTCAGCTGTGTGTTAGATCACTTGCAACAACTTTTAAAAGTCAGGCATTGTGTTTGATGTGAAGTTATTTTGCAAAGAACACATCATCACAGAACAATAGGTCCTTATAACAAATAGACTGGACCATCAGTGTTGACTTCACTGCTAAATGGTTTCGGAAGCGACTCAATTCTAAAAGCATGCCCTCCCACTGTTATGAAAAATAAATGAGAGGTCATCCTTAGAGCAACACGTATAAAGCCCAACCAGGCAAAGACTCACGTAGGTTTCACCCTCGCAGGACATTCTGCCCTGCTCTGCCCTCTCTGGGGACTTGAATCTAGACCTTACTTGTCAGTGAGGGCCACCTGGTTAGGACCCTCCTTGTCCCAAGTTGTTCAGCCGCTAAGTCAGGTCTGACTCTTTGCAATCCCATGGACTGCCAGGCTTCCTTGTCCTTCGCCATCTCCCAGAGTTTGCTCAAGCTCATGTCCATTGGGTAACCCTTATGTCAGGACCTGGGTTCAATCCCAGCTCTGCTACTCCCCACCTCGCGACCTAATTCTCTGATTTCTCCAAACTTCCATTTTCTCAACTAAACTGGAGGTAATGCTGCCTGGTCTCAGGGTTGCACTGGGAATTCATCCTGACGCTGTGTGCTTAGCCCAGAGGCATTTCCAAAGTGCTCAGTAAAAGATAAATATTATTATGAGATAGATATTATTATTAATTAATGTTCCCTGAAGGAGTCCCCTTCACACAAAGCCTTGCCAAGTTTGCATAAAGGATTAGTATGGCCAGAAGGATTTACATTAAACATCTAATCTAACTAGGATAACAGCCAAAACAGATGACAAATCCTTAACCAAGGAAATGCCCCTGCCCGGCTCGTGTTGAGCAAATCCTCTTCCAAGCGCCTCCTTTCAATCATGCCGTTCTGGGTACCCTTGCATGTAGAATGTAATACAAATCGCAGCCCCTTCCTTCCCGCTCCTGTTGCCTCTCTCTCTTTCAGGTGCTTGATGTTCACAGTTTAAGTTCACGGGCTTCAGATCTTCGCCACAGACCTTCCTAGAACTTTGGGTTCTTGAGCCCCTGAAGGCTGCTGCGCAAACACACATGGGAGCTTCACCCCTGTCCTGTGAGGGCTCGGAGGAAGACCGGCTGTCCCTGCTGTCCCTCCCCCTCCAGAATCCCATGTTGGAGAGGGGGGACAGAAGTCATCTGATGGGCCACCCGATGTGTGTTTGTGTCTTTGTGCTTCTGTTTGTTTTATTGGGAAGGGAATTTCCAGGCTAGGTGGTTGCTGCAGTCCTGTCTTCACCAAGAGCTCCTCACCTGGCAACAGCAGCCTGGGGCTTTGCATCAAAGAACAGATCTAGCATTTATTTCAGAGTTTTTCTTATGCTGCTGACAATCATACATATATATATATATATATATGCAAATATATATAGTAAGCCAATGTGCATGTGTGTGTGTGCAAATAGTAAGCCAATGTATACACAGAAAACACCAAATCACAAATATTCATGGATAGATTCCATAGTCCATCTAATACTTCGAAAACTATCTACACACACACACACAGAGGCTTACTATTTATAGTTTCTGGTTATGTAGTTGTAGAGCTCAGTCTATGCCCCCACATGTGTGTTTCTAAGACATGGATTTCTGTGCCCCACCGTGTTTTCCAAAGCTCTCCCTCTTTTCAAACATGAAACTAAGCTCTGGATACAGTCACTCTTTGGGAACAGCACCTATTTCTGCAGACACAGGTTTATTTTCCTGGTATCAATATTAACGAAGCATACCCAGTGTAACCTCAGGTCTTAACTGTTCTCTCTCTCAGACAAAAGACCAATAATAACCAATGCAGAAAGCTTGTGTTTATAAGAAGCAATTTCAGTGATGATTCCAAGAGTTGGCTCCCATGGAAGAGACCCAGCTAATCAGCTCGAAGCAAAAGCCAGGAAGAGTTTTTGAATGTGTCTCCACAATCAGAATGCTGGCCGCCCTGGGTCTCTGTTGACACTTGACCGAGCAGCCTCTGTTCCAACGGGGCCTCCCGCTCATGGGTTTGGCATCCAATCTCCAGGCTGCAGCCTCCATTAGTCTCCAAGGTGATCCTGGGCGGCCAGAATCTCCCTATTAACAGCCCTGGCTGTAATTTACTGCGCTCGTTTGTATGCCGCAATTTCCAGCCCTGCTATAAATCCCGTCTCTAATCCCAGCCTCAGAGAAGTCTTTCTATGTCTTGCCACCACTGCACAAATGTCTGAGGAGCCTGCTTTTAATAAACAAAGAGTGACTGGCAGAGGGCCAGAGGAGAAAAATGGTGAGCAATATAAAATTTATCTCGAAGAGCTCTTCTTCCTTTATCTGAATGCTCCCCCGACTCCTTCTACCCCAATCAGAATTGCTATTTTGCCTTTACATCCCTGGGTCCTTAAAGAAAATAATAAGCCAATTTATCCATACCAACACAGGGCAACATCCGATCACAACATGGGTCAGATGAGGTATGGAAGATGCCTTTCATTCTTCCCACTTTTTGATACACAAGACTGTCCATCCCTGAAGCTTCATCTTTGAAAACATTTGGACTTTCAATGTCTGCTCCAGTCTTCCCCGGAGCTTCAGTAACAAAGGCCCTGTCTGTGCCCCAGAATAGGAGAGTCTGCTTGCAGGACCCCGCAGAAAGCAAGGACTGTCTACATGGGGACTAGCAATAGTGCAGGAGGACAGGCCCGAGAGCCCCAAACACCACAGGGCTGTGGACCCCACGGGAGGGCCATGCTGGGTGGGCTGCTCTCTGGTTGACATCTTGAAATTCTCAGTAATTTCTGAGCCTAGATCCTGTATTTTTGTTCTCCACTGGGACGTATAAATTTCACTAACCAGTTTCACAAACGTGTACCAGGTGCTCCCAGGATTTATGAAATATCTTCTCATAGGTGGTACATGAGGCCGGTTCACCTATTTCTCCACTTTTAGTCAGTGGAGATATACAAATGTCCCCTGTTCAAGTGCCCAGGGACAGGAGATCAGTGTGGCCTGAAAACCAAACAGTTCATCCAAGTCAGAGGGATGAGATGACCGGAACTTAGACCGCCCACAGTAGGAGCCAGTCACCACACCGGACGCACCCTCTAATCTTCTGAACACCCCTGAAAGGTGGATAGTTCAGTTTGCTGGGTGGAGAGACTTGAGAACAGAGAGGGACCCTCACCATGGAACAGTGTCTTGAGCACTTTAGAGGTTCATTAAATCTTCACTGGACATCGTTTTAAGATGTTCTTATTTTGTTGCCTTGAAGACAGATCTTGAGGTAAGAAAGTAGATGACCTACCCCTGAACATGAAATGCTTGAACATCAACTATTCATTCAACCAACATCTATTGGGCCCCTTCCATTTACCAGTACGCTGTCTGGTGCAGGGGTACCTAACTGGTCCCAAGCACCGGTCCAGGGCAGCATCTGCTGGTATTACATGGGATGCTCCATGGGCCACCTGGATGATGGGTCCATTTTCAGTTGGGACCTCATAGGAAAAAAAACTCCCATCTTCCCAAAGGGATGGAGCAGATTGAACACAGCCTTCCATCAGCACAATCCAGGAACGGGCGCTGACTGTGGCAGGTAACACAGACACATCAACAGAGATCACTAAGAGAAAAGGAGAAGTTACTCTGGTGAAAACAAGTCAAGCAGGCAGCCAAGTGCTTCTGTAGAGCAGGCTGGAGGGAGCCTGCACGGCGATCTATCGATTTCTGCTTCAGGTGAGCTATTGCATTACAGCCAAGGCTAAGAGTTATTCCCTAGTAGCTATAAGGAGGCTTTTTAAAAAGTGCTATATTTTTAGCACAATCTCTATAGAATAAGAACAATGGGAAACAGAGAAAATCAGCAGAAATTGGAAGAAAAAGAGGCGGCTCAGCAGTGAGATAATCCCTTTGACACGCCGGACGAGGGCTCTCGTGGCTCCGTGAGGAGGCGGTGGGCAGAGTGAGCGGTCTTCTTGGCTGTGGGACACGCTGAAGCCTAGCGATGGCACCGTCACCAGTGTGAGGTTCTCAGCACACTGTCAGCAGAGTCTTTTGTCATTTCCTGTTAGCGTCCATTGAAGATATCTACCAGGCGTGACAGGTCTCCCCTGGCGGCTAAATGTAAAGAACCCGCCCGCCAGTGCAGGAGACATAAGAGACGGGTTCAGTCCCTCGGTCAGGGAGATTCCCTTGGAGGAGGAAATGGCAACCCACTCCAGTATTCTTGCCTGGAAAATTCCAAGGACAGAGGAGCCTGGTGGGCTACAGTCCATGGGGTCTCAAAGAATCAGACACAGTTTAGCGACTAAACAACAGTGCTACTAGGCATGACACACACTCCATCAGTTATGGAAGATCTTTAAGACTCGCATACTCAGAATCCGATCAACTCCCTTTAGAAATCCTGTTTTCACAAGACATCACAATGGATACGCCATTCATTATAAACTGACCCCTTCGTGGCAAGTGACACAGAATCAAAGCATCCAAAAGACCAGAAATATAAATTTAATAAAGTTGGTAAAAACAAACACTTTGCAAGTTGCAGAATTCATTCTTTGCTTTCGAACTATAGGGCTGGAGAAGACTCTTGAGAATCCCTTGGACAGCAAGGAGATCAAACCAGTCAATCCTAAAGGAAATCAACCCTGAATATTCGTTGGAAGGAGCAGTGCTGAAGCTGAAGCGCCAATACTTTGGTCACCTGATGCAAAGAGCTGGCTCATTGGAAAAGACTCTGATGCTGAGAAAGATTGAAAACAGGAGAAAGGGATGACAGAGGATGAAATTGTTGGGTGGCATCACTGACTCAATGGACATAAGTTTGAGCAGACTCCAGGAGATAGTGAAGGACAGGGAAGCCTTGCGTGCTGCAGTTCATGGGGTCACAAAGAGTCAGACATGACTTAACACCTGAACAACAACAAATAATTTTTCTGTCTTTACATCAGAACCCCACCTCCCTAAGAGATCCCAATCAACTTCTCTCTCTCCAATATAAGTGAAAAGTGCCTCCTTTTAAAATATAATGTTCCTTTTATTCATCAGTAACGTTGAACATTTTTTCACAAGTGTAATATCCATAAGGATTTCTTCTTTTGTGAATTCCCTCCTTCCAGATATCATCAGTTTTTCTTTGGTTTATTTTTCTTATTGACTTGTCTGTCAGAAATGGTTAAAATATTTTCTTCAGTTTTAATGGATCTGATAAAATTTTGACATGTCTTACCATTCGGAAGTTTGAGGACATTACGGTTTTATTTCAATTCACTTCGGTTTTTAAGTTTGACACAGTCTTGTGTCGATCATTTTAGCCTTGCTCATGTGCTAAGAATGGCTCTTCTCAACCCAGAATTATAAAGAGGCTTTGTTCTGCCTCCTTCCAGGGTAAGAGGTTATTTTATTTGTTTGTTTCTGTTGGGGAGGAGGAGGCTGTTTGTTGTTCATTTACTTGTTCATTCAGAAGCCTGACTCATTGCTCTCAGAGCAGGAAACAAACTCAGACAAACATGTTGCTAAGAGGCTCAGACTTCACGTAAGGGGAGGTCGTGGTGGCCTTCTAGAGAAGGATGGAGCGATTAAGTGTCCGGGGCAAGCCCCAAGTCTAGGGACAGCAAGAGGAATTTAGAACACGGCCCACCTCAGTCGCTGGCCTCCTCTCTCGGATACGCTCGATGCCATTCCCCAAGCTCCGGTGCCAAGACAAGCCAGTTTTGAAATTGCTTTGACATTTGTAAATAGTGGAGGTTCCAATTCAGCACACTCCAAATGGCTTTTCTAACCATTTCATTGTTGTTTCCTGGAATTCTATTTTACCAAATGTTGCTCGAATGAGAGAGATTGATAAACCATCTTGGGAAGCAAAGATTTTCAATTTAATGGAATCTGAACTGCAACGAACTTTCTTAAGCATCTGCAAAACGCTTAATAATTCTTTCCATGGCCCACTGAGAAAATGTATCCATCCATTCAAAGACAAACCCAAACCTATCTATTTTGAACCCAGACCCTGTATCACAAAGCGTGGTCAGCTAATTGTACACATGCCCCTGAACCCACGTCCCCTGCGATGTGGCTTGGCAGGCTGTGCCGTCAAGACGCAGTGTCTGTTCCCCTGCTCTTGAACATGGGCTGGCCTTGTGATGAGCTTTGCTCAACCGAGAGCTAAGAGCTAAGGCCGTTCACAGGAGCCTGTGGGATGCCCTCTCATTTCTTCTCTTCCCTTCTCAGCCCTACTGTGGTGAGATGCTAACAAGCCCAAGCTTGTCTGCTGGAGGGATGTGAGTGGTCTCATGCAACAAAGCCGATTGTCCCAGGGGTCCCTGCAGAGGCCCCGGCAGAGTTCAGGACAACCGCTGAGCTTAGCTTAGCTCAGTGGAGCTCTGAGTGCCCCAATTCAACCTGTGGTGGTTTAGTTGCTAAGCCGTGTCCGACTCTTTCGACCCCATGGACTATAGCCTGCCAAGCTCCTCTGTCCATGGGATTCTCCAGGCAAGAGTACTGGAATGGGTAGGTATTCCCTTCTCCAGGGGATCTTCCCAACCCAGGGATCGAACCCAGGTCTCCTGTATTGCAGGCAGATGATTTAAGAACTGAGCTATGTGGGAAGCCCAATTCACCTGTGAAAGTGAAAGTGAGGTCACTCAGTCATGTCTGACTCTTTGCAACCCCACGGACTATAGCCTACCAGGCTCCTCCATCCATGCGGTTCTCCAGGCAAGAGTATTAGAGTGGGTTGCCATTTCCTTCTCCAGGGGAACTTCCCAACCCAGGGATCAAACCCAGGTCTCCCACATTGCAGGCAGACACTTAACCATCTGAGCCTGTAGACTTGGGCAAAAATTAGTTTGTTGTTGCCACTGAGGTTTTCTGGTTGTTTATTACCTTGCATCATTGTATCAATAGATAATTAATATTCATAGTTGATATTAATTGTTCCAAAATGTGTATCAGTGGTGTTTATTCAAGAATAAAAAATGCAAGTAACCCGCGCCATCAGGAAAGGTTCAGTGTAGTGGGGAACACAGATTTGCAAGGCAGGACCGAGGATACAGGCTGTTGTGCTCATGGCCTCTATGCCAGCTATGAGGTCGTGAAGCTATGAGAGCGTCCTCTGCTGGCACAGAACGGGGACACCCTCAGGGGTCAGGGGATCAGAGAAGACTTCCCAGGACAGGGAGATGATTCTTGAAGGAAGGTCTTTGACTGCACACGCAACAGTTCAGAGCTTGACAGGCACAAACAGTGCAGCGTTTTGGTAGAACTGTGGTCTAGATCAGAGTGGAGACAGGTCTCACTTGCAGTCTCCTGGAGACCCTGAAAAATCTCAGGTCTCTGAATCCCACCCCAGAGTCTCTGATTCAGGAAGCTGAGATGGAGCCCAGGAATCTGCTTTTCTAACCACACAGCACTGGTGCTGCTGAGCTGAGAACAACAGGTGTAGTGACTGAGGGATTAGAGTCCAGACTTCACCAGATGAGCCCAGCTCCAATTCTGTTGTCTCCTGCAGACTGTGAGACGTTGAGAAAGTGACTCAATTTCTCTGTCTCAGTGTCCTCCCCCCAAAAGCAAGCATCATGACACTGATCATTGCAGAGAATGGATGTGACCATTACTTGAGTTAATGCTTTGAAAACACAGCACAGAGCTGAGTGGCCTGGAACATTCAGAAAGCATGAGCCATCACTGTTATGTGTATCATGTGAATGGTTACTACGGTGATTCCTGAGCACTGCTGGGGCTCAGAGGAGCGACCCGAGAGGCAGGGAGGGGTGAGTTGATGGCCAAGAGGGGCCTGGGCTTGAATTTTGTTCCATAGGCTACATGGAGGCATAGAGGGTATGTGGGAGGTGTGACACAATCAGATTCATGTTTCAGAAAGATCATTTGCAATGAACACTGGATTGCATGCATCCTCTCGGACCATAATTTTCTCTGGGTATCTGCTCAGGGGTGGAATTTCAGTGTCATATGTTAGCTCAAGTTTTAGTTTTTTAAGGAACCACTGTGCTGTTCTCTGTAATGGCTGTACCAACTTACAGTCCCACCAACAGTGTAGGAGGGTTCCCTTCTCTCTACGTTCCCTCCAGCATTTATGGTTGACCACCCAAAAAGTGAAAGTGTTAGTTGGTCAGTCATGTCTGACTTTTTGAGACCCCATGGACTGTAGCCCTCCAGGCTCCTCTGTCCATGGGATTCTCCAGGCAAGAACACTGGAGAGGGTTGCCAGTTCCTTCTCCAGGGGATCTTTCCAACCCAGGGATCAAACCCAGGTCTCCTGTATTGCAGGCAGACTCTTTACCACCTGAGGCACCAGGGAAGCCCATTGACCACCTGAAACTATCACAACATTGTTAATCTGCTCTATGATAACATGAAAAAAAAATTTAAAGAAAGAAGGAAAGATCATTTGCGCAGCAGAGTGAAGGATGAGGTGGTGGAGAAAGGTGAGCTGTTGGAAAGGCATCGGGTGGTCTCTCTGCCCACCTTGATGAGCGGTGGGAAAGGGTGTGTGCAGGCGACAGGCACGTGCCCCTCCCGTAACACACCAGGAGCAGTGCTCCAGGAGGTCCTTCTGCACTGACCCCATGTGGACGCCAGTTGGACGTCTGACCGGCATGTCACACTGGACAAGGCCAGACACTCCTGACGGCTCCCCAGTCCCCACACCTGCCCATCTCCCTGTAGCCAGTCTGTCCAGCTCAGGAAACGGACATCAAGGTAGCACAAGACTCCAGGCCAAGTGCCTCCTCCTCCCTCCCCTCCTCCCTCCTCCTCTCCCTCCTCCCTCCTCCTGCTCCTTCCTCCTCCCTCGTCTCTCTGTCTCCTTCTGTCTCCGTCTCTCTGCTCCCATCCAACCCTTCAGCACGTCCTCCTGGCCCAACACTTACAACATCACCCGACTCTTCTGTGTCTGACCGCTCCTCCATCCTCATCCTTAGTCAGGGTCCCACCATCTCCTGCCCAAATAACCCTGGTTTCCTTCTCACTGCGTTCTCTATTTCCACTGTGGTGTTGTTGCTCAGTCGCTCAGGCATGTCCGACTCTTTGAGACCCCATGGACTGCAGCACGCCAGGCTTCCCTGTCCTTCACCATCTCCCGGAGCTTGTTCAAACTCATGACCACTGAGTCAGTGATGCCATCCAGCCATCTCGGTCTCTGTCATTCCCTTCTCCTCCTGCCCAGAGCCTCTCCCAGCATCAGGGTCTTTTCTATTGAAAAGAAAAGAGAAGCCCCTAGTCAGCCCCAATGACAGGACTGTTCCCCTGCCCTGAGAGCAGGAAAGCTACCTGGTCAGTCTGAGGCTCGGTGGACCTAGGGAGTGGGTGCCACTTACCAGGATCCAGAAGGGAGGCTTCATCAATTAGGTCCAGCCTGAGGGAGAGTCATATTTCATGACTAGAGTTTGCTAAGGGGGGAAGTCTACATCTCATCGCACAATTTATTCGCATTTCTCTCCAACTCTCATGACTTCTGAGAAGTCCCGGTTGGACAGTTTCGAGATTCAGAGGCAACCCTGACGCTCTCTCCTCCACTCAGGTCCTGGGGTCAGGAATGGTGAATGGAAGGTCAGAAGAGAAGCCGCTGTTTATCTGACTAAATGCTGTCCGTTCCCAGGCAACAGGGAGGAAAGGCTGATAAAGCACTCCTCCATCTGCCACGGGCAAATCCTTTAGCAGAAAGGTGTCTCACCATCCTTATTAATGAAACTCAGGGTCAGAAAATGGCCCAACATCCATAGCACAAGCTCCACTCAAAGCTTCCAAGCTGACTAAGCTTGCTTAGAACACATCATTGAATTAAAAAGGAAGATCAAGCACATTAGATGTTGAAAAAAGTTTTAGCTACAAAGGATAAGCACTGAAGTTTTTTAAAACCTGAATTACTAATAGATCTTTTTTCCTTCTTTGTTTCTTTTTAATTTTTTGTTGAACCATAGTTGATTTTTCTTGTGTTTATTTAGGTGTGCAGCAAATTGATTCAGTTTACATATATATATATATACATATACATTCTTTTTTGTACATTCTTTTTTATACATTCAGTTTATACATATAGGTAGATGCATTCTTTTTTGTAACCTTTTCCGTTATGGTTTATCACAGTAGGACTTTAGTTTATACAGTAGGACTTTGCTGCCTATCTCTCCTGCATGTAACAGCTTACATCTGCTCACCCCGCCTTCCCACTCCCTCCGTCTCCCAGCTCCCTGCCCCTTGACAGCCACAAGCCTGTCCTCTATGTCTGGGAGTCTGTTTCCATTTTCTAGACAGTTTCACTTGTGTCACAGTTTGGATTCCACATATAAGTTGGTATCATACGGTGTTTGTGTCTTTCTGACTTCACTCAGTATGATAATTGCTAGTTGCATCCAGGTTGCTGCAAATGGCATTATTTCATTCTTTTTATGACTGAATAGTATTGCATTACATGTATCTACCACATCTTCTTTACCCCATCATCTGCTGATGGACATTTAGGTTGCTTCCATGTCTTGTCTATTGTGAACAGTGCTGCTACAAACATAGAATTGCATGTATCAATTTGAATTATAGAAAGAAAAGAAAGTGAAGTCACTTAGTTGTGTCCAACTCTTTGTGACCCCATGGACTGTAGCCTACCAGGGTCCTCCGTCCATGGGATTCTCCAGGCAAGAATACTAGAGTGGGTTGCCATTTCCTTCTCCAGGGGATCTTCCCAACCCAAGGATTGAACCTGGGTCTCCTGCATTGCAGGCAGATGCTTTACCATCTGAGTCACCAGGGAAGCCCAACTTATAAACGTAGCAGTGCATGTACCATTTTGAATTATAGGTTTGTCCATATATGTGCCCAGGAGTGTGATTGCTGGATCATATTGGGGCTTCCCTGGTGGCTCAGAGGTTAGAGTGTCTGCCTACAATGCAGGAGACCCGGGTTCGATCCCTGGGTCGGGAAGATCCCCTGGAGAAGGAAATGGCAACCCACTCCAGTATTCTCGCCTGGAAAATCCCATGGACGGAGGAGCCTGGTGGGCTACACTCTATGGGGTCACAAAGAGTCGGACCCAACTGAGCGACTTCACTTTCTTTCATGGTAGCTCTAACAAGAGGTCATTTCTGATGTGTGATCCATGTTGTACAAACGTCAGCCTCCAAACAAAGGCCTATCAGACTTAGGAAGACATAAGCATTTAAAGGTTTGCAACACCAGTTTGGGGAAATCCCATGTAATTGGTGCTAAATTTTTTCCATCAATTCATTGTAACTGTGGGCAATGCGGAATGAAATTAGGAAATCACCTCTGCACCACGAAGCTTTTCTTAATGCCTGAAAAGCATAATTTACACTCTTGTGGCTTGATCTCTTAGAAATGTTCAAGGCAGTGAAATATCCACTTACACAAATGCCATGATTGATACGGGTCTCAGATTCCTAGCTTTACTCCATGGTAAAGATCTGCCAAGCAGGAATTGTGAGTTTGATCCCCAAGTCAGGAAGATCCTCTGGAGGAGGCAATGGGAACCCACTCCTGGATTCTTGCCTGGAAAATCCCATGGTCAGGGGAGCCTGGTGGGCTACAGCCCACGGGGTTGCCAAGAGTCAGATGCTGCTTAATGACTAAATAACAACAACAGCAAAAAGATCTGACTACTCCTAATAAGAGATGCTGGCTTGTACATCATTTCTAGAGTGAGACGAGGATGGCAGGTCATGCGTGTGCATGAAATACAGTCTGTGATCAGCACACCACAAAGCAAGGCCACTGGAGGGTGTGTTTGGGCAGGACCTCCCCTGCCTTTTGGACCCGGGGTCTGCAGTTAGCAATGAGTAGAAGGAAGACAGATGAAGTGCTGGGCACATGGTCAAGACATCACCTGCTCCCGGTCTTGGGGGATGGAGTCCATGGAGATGGGACCTGGCGTGGCCTCAGGCAGAGCAGACACTCTCAGATGGGCTCAGGGTATCGGCCCTTTCTCTGTGGCTCTCACTCTAGAGCATCAGTACCTCCATCCCAGGCTCTTCCAGCTTCTGGATGCACAGGCTTTTCTTCAATGCCTGCAGTAGACTCAAACTTTTCAGCTTCAACAAATCAAGCATTGATGTTTCTGAACTTGAAATACAGGTTTCAGTCTCATTCCAGCTTGACTTTGGGTATTTTCTGTGGCTGTTCCAATAAATTGCCACCAACAGGGTGGCTTAAAACAACACAAATGTGCTTATTATCTTACAGCTGTGCAGGTTAGGAGTCCTCTTGGGGGTCTCTTTTGGCTCAAATGAATGTGTCCACAAGGCTGCATTCCTCTCTGGAGGCTCTGGGGGAAAGTATTATCCATTCCCCTGCCTTTTTCAGCATCTAGGGAGCCCCTGTGCTCCTTGGCCCATGGCTCCTTCATCTTCAGAGTCAACCAGCAGTGGGCTGAGTCCTCCCAGACCATCACGCTCACCTGCTTCCAAGGTCTTATCTTCTCTGACTCATCCCACTTTTAAAGAACCTTGTGTTTACATGGGAGCCCATTAAGATAATTCAGGAAAATCTCCCTATTATAAGGGCAGCTATTTAGCAACCTTAGTCCCACCTGCAGCCTTCGTTCGCCTTTACCATGTAATGTACCTGTTTACAGGTCATGGACAACTTTGGGCGTCATCGTTCTGAGGTAGGAGATAGATGGGTCCCTGGACTGGATATCTGATGTTTGTTAAGTGAAATAAGATTCAAGCTTTGTTCTCACCCAGACAGTCCAAGGACAAAGCTAGTAGCAAAAGCTGAGCTCTGCTAAAGAGATAAAGCACCCACTCTTGAGGTCAAGGAAGACTTCTCTGTCTGCACATTCGCAGGAAAGGTTTTGAGGGGTCAAAATGGGAGGGTGCCCCACGCTGTAATGAGTCTGGACATGCACCCATAGGCCTCTAAGGTGGGATCCACCTTAGAAAAAAGTTGCACATGCATCTTGAGGAGGGGCCTAAGACTAGTCAGGTGTGGAGAAAGAAACAGGCTAATTGGTCATGTGTAGACAAAGACCCAGAAGGACTGTCCTATAAAGAGTGATGTAAATCACCTCTTTACTACGCTCCTTACCTAGGATGCCCACACTCCTCTCTGGCTGTGTATCTCTGCCTTGCCTCTGAAATAAATAAATAAACTGTTTCTCTGGGTGCTCACCCAGGTATTGTACTGTATCTCTAATAATAAACTTTGTATCTATTTTGCAGTTTTTGCCTCCTTGAAACATTCTTAGTTCCAGATGGGGTAAGAATCAGGAAACTTTGCTTCCAGCCTTTAGCCCCTGGTGGACTGGCAGTTAGGTTCCATTCCTGGACAGGGAAATAATATCTTGATTTAAGATAACTGTGTCTCTGAGAATAGTTCTCCCTACTACATTAACTAAACCACTAAGGTACCCCATACTCAGAGGACTTTTACACACATATACAACCTGCACACACACACACACACACACACACACACACACACACACACCCTAGCAATATTTCAGGCCTAAACTCCAAGACAAGGTGGTTAGCTGGCTCACTTGTCCATTGTCCAGCTCACTTGCCCACCACGCCCCAGCCAGTGCTTACTCTCCTTCTTATAACTTTGTGCCATGTAATCAGGTAACAGAGGAAGGCCAGGAGAGACCCCCACCCCCACCCACCATATCCTCCATCTGCCTGTTGTCTGTAGAAGACCTTAGCCAAAGAACAGATTTAATCAGAGACATAGAAAAATGCAGAAACAAATGGTCAAACAAGATAGAATAATAATAGTTGAGCCATTGAACAGTCAAAGATTTTTAGTTCCTCCTCAAGGTCTACAGAAAATATTCTGAGCTATATTCTTTCAGCTGTTTTGCAGATCCCAAAACCCCCACCATAGGGAACAAGTTAACTACGTGAAGAGCAGACTATAGCTGTGACATAAGATGCTGTAATTCTGAGAACCGGCCTCAAGAAAATGGAAACAACTCAATCCCGTAACTGGAGGCTAACTGCACTTGAAACCATCAAGATGACACTGATCATACCCCTGCGTGACCAATTTCAAGATGATTGTCAGAGCCGACCGCCCTGCTCAACATATAGACCCCCTCCATCCCCTCACCTATACACCCCTGAAACTCCCCCTTGAAAAGCTCTTTCCCCATATTAGCAATAGGGCATTGGCTCTGCCTCTGCCAGTCCATCAACACCCATGTGACCCTCCCTGGACTCCTTCCCGCCATGGCTAGACAAGTGTCAACCCAGGTAGATACGTAGCCCAGGTAGCCCAACCCAGGTAGGGCTGGTATGGACAGCCCTGTTTTCATTCCTCCTTCAGCTCCAGGGATGAGGCATTCTCTTTGCTGCCAGGGCCCCTCTGGGTGGCCTCTTGGACAAGACCAACATAACACACCAGTCCCTCTTCTGGCTGGCCCATGCTAGGTTATCAGGAAAAGTTTGTGTTGGTCAGTTCCAGCCTGGCTTCCTTACTGATGATGGCCGTAGGCTCCCTGGACTTTTCCAGGCCCCAAAGCCCAAGCATCTGGTTCTTCTGACTGCAGAGAACCCACTGCAGACCATCGAATGGTCTCATGAGCACACCCATCACTAGGGGCGAGCTCTCCCCTCCCCACTTAAGGGACGAGGAAGGGTGGGTGGAATGAAGGTGAAAGATACAAAATGCAGCAGTTCTCACCCAAGAAATCTCTTCACACATCTCTTTCTCCCCCTCAGATTCCCTAGTACATCCTTAAACTTAGATAGGAACTTAGGACTTGGGAAACATGTTTTTAAAAGACTGCCTTTTATAAATTCCATCTGGCCTCATAGGCTGTTTGGTAAATGATATCTATCAAAATGGAAAGTTTGTCAAATGTCAGTTTTAAGCCATGTGCTTTATTAAACATGCTGCACATATGTCATAAGTCAGGGAAATATGTCATAAACTCAGGAGGCAAGGGCTGCAGCAGGCACCTCGGATTGCCTGCCCAAATGACTCCCCATGCCCATTCTTGCCAGCAGAGTTCCACTTTTATTCCGCATACTCCCTGTAGTCTTCCAAGAGCCAGGGGGTGGGGCATTTCCCCAAATGGAAGGTGAGCTGTGCGCCGAATCCCATAGCCTTGTCTGTCCTTGTAATTGAAGCCAGCGTGGCACCCAGAACTGGTCCTTGAGTTGAAGAAGGCATCCACCAGGACTGGGGAAAATCTGCCAGGCTCTTCAAAGGTGTCAACCGGGGTAAACAAAACGTGGTCTACCTAGACAGTGGGATCTTATTCGATCATGAGAAGAAATGATATATGCCGTAACAGGGTGAATTTGAAAACAGTATGCCTAGTGAAAGAAGCCAGACATGAAAGCCGCTTCCTATACAGTTCCACTTACATGGAATAGACAGGTAAAGCAGATCTACAGAGACAGAAAGCACAGTAGTGGTCCTCATGGCCTGGAAACGTTAAGGGTGCCATTTGGGGTGATGAAAGCTTTCTGGAATGAGATAGAGAGGATGGTTGCACATCATGAATGTACTCAAGGCTAATGAATCATACAGTTTAAAATGTTTTAAATGGTGAATTCTGTTTTCTTTTTTTTTATGTTGGAGTGTTACTACACTTGGATTATCAGTAAAGAATCTGCCTGCAATGCAGGAGACATAAGAGACACTGATTCAATCCCTAGGTGAGAAGATTCCCCTGGAGAAGGAAATGGCAACCCACTCCAACATTCTTGCCTGGAGAATCCCATGGACAGAGGAGCCTGGGGGGATACGGTCCATGGGGTCTCAAAGAGCTGGACATGACTGAGCCACCGAACATTCACACACTTTGTTGACTCACAACTGTTGTGTTGGTTTCAGGTGTACAACAAAATGATTCAGGGATACATACACTATGTTGTGTGTGTTTGACTGCAACCGGAGGTGGGAGAGAACCAAGAGGAAGCAGGTGTTTTCCTGGTGTCCATGCGGCAGTGAAGGACAGCCATGTGACCCTGGGCACACACTGGCCTCCAGCCTGGTGACCGAGGGTGGCTGAGCGCAGGAGCAAGGCCCTGAGCCGTCACACTCAGTTCTGGAACACCCCACCTCTGGGTTTCGTATTGTGGAAGATACTTTTTAATGTGCTATGTAAAGGCAGATCTCCTTGGAATAATTACCATTTCCTTTTAGACTGCTACACAATTTCCTTCTCAACTAACTGATGATCTTAGCAAATACAATTTGCTGAGAAACATTCCCTTCAGTTCCCAGAGGACACAATACTTCTTTCCAGTCCCCTTGAGAAAGTCTCTACCCAAGCAGCAGAACTAAAGAACAAATTTGATTTCACCTCCATCCCAGATATGATTAAACTAATTTCGTTATGGAGGGAGTGTGGGAGGGGTCCAGGAACCCAGGAGCTGAACGAGGGTGGTGAGGCTTAATTTCTTGTTTATGTCCCACAGCCTCTGGACATTTCTGAGGTCCTTCAAGGGTATGAATACATCCTGCAGAAGTCATGGTGTAAATGGTACCCTTATGGCTCCAAAGAGTTCAATGTGGCTGATTCATTGCCCAGGTTAGGGCATAAACTCTCAAAGAAATCCTTCTCAATGCCCAGAGGCTGCAAGCTGAGAACTAAAGCTATTTATTCTGCCTACATCTTCCCAACCATCTCTCCAGTCATCCCTCTATTCAGTGACCTCCACGATAAAATTAGTTTGATGTCATTTAAATTTGGAAATCAAAGTTAAGTTTGCAACTTAGGGTGAGACTCTCCAACAAGGGAAAGAAAAAGAAAAAAAAAAAATCTGATCCTGTGGGAATTCACAGGAACTGGTTCTAGGAGTGTGATGGTCTGGAAGATCAGCAGTGAACAGAAAGGAAGAAAAGCTGGTCTGAGAGGAGATGATAAGAGATCAGTGGAGTCCTGCCGTGGCTGATAAACCTGCCCTTGAAGGATTTTTGGAGCAGCTCATTTTGCCCGGAAGGGCCCAGGGAAACACGTAGAGTTCCCAGGAGGTGAGATTCCTCATGATTTTATTTTCTTCTTTCTGTTTTTCTAACCTGCTGGTGTGTTCCACAATCAACACGGATTGTTTTCCAAATAAGAAAAACTTACTTTTAAGCACATTTTAGATTCACACTGTCTACTAGGTAAGGGGAAAATAACTTTCAATGGGCGTTTGGATAAGAAAGGAAAATTCTTTCATATCTTTTTGTGTTTTTTAACTTTTTTTTTTTTAGCTTTTTCTAGCACGTTTTAAGATGCGCAGATCATTGTGGGCGTGTTTTTCTGGAATGTGTGCTTTCTCAGGGCAGCAAATGGATCCCCCAGGCAGCTTTGCCCACAGCTTGCTGCTTGAAGCCTCCGTGGAAATGGGTGTAAAACATTTGCTTTATCTAAACGGACAGTTTTCAGCCCACTGAACAAAATCAGGGAAACACATGCTTCAGAGTTTGATGCTTAGCTAAAACCATAAAGTTACTGGGTGGAGAAGGAGGATATTGCCCTTTTTTTGCATTCAAAGTGAAAGGGAAAGTCTCTCAGTAGTGTCTGACTCTTTGCGACCCCATGGATTATACAGTCCATGGAATTCTCCAGGCCAGAATACTGGAGTGGGTAGCTTTTCCTTTCTCCAGGGGATCTGCTCAACCCAGGAATCGAACCAGGGTCTCCTGCATTGCAGGCGGATTCTTTGCCAGCTGAGCCACAAGGGAAGCTCCTTTTGCATTCAAAGTACCTGCAATTGGAGCTATTTACTTGATAACAGTGTCTCAGCAGTTCTGGTTGAGAGAATTGTCCACGAACCCCTTACAGCCTCTTTAATCACAAAGCAGAAGAGGAGGACCACAGGGTGACTGGCTACGTGAAGATGTTCACATTTAGCATCTAGCTTTGCCAGAGAATTCCTTCTTCAATTTACTGTAAACAAAAATGCCAGCCACACCCTGCCATAAAAAATCCCTCAAGCTTTGACTCCACTCTGCACAGTAGGAAAGATAAAGTCCCTTTCTGCCTGCCAAGTATTTTAAGTTTCCTTGAAAACTTGGAAATGAGCAGATTGTCATAGCTGTCCAAAACCACCCATATGAACAAACACTTTGTGTGTAAAAATAACTAACCAAAATAATAACGATAATAATAATAAGGCTTAAATACAACATCTGCTTAAGAATAACCTCTCCAGAGGACCTCCTCCCAGAATGGCTTGTGGGGGAACTGGCAAGATCCCAACCACCCACCTAGTCACCCACCTGGAGAAACTTAATTAACAGAGTGTGAATGTATGTAAAATTTCAAAGCTGTTGATCTCAAATCTGAGAGTCTTGCCACTCCCCACCACCATTAACACCCACCTCGGGCTGTGTCTTCATGGACTCACTTTCACAAGCAAGAATGCAAAGCCCTGATCCCATCCCAGGCCTCTCTCCGGGGGCTTCCTCCTTTGTCAGTCACACAGCCTGTAGGGAACTGAGAGGTTTGTACCCTCTCGAGTAGATTGAACTGTGTCCCCGAAATCCATTCCAAGTCTTAACTCCCAGTACCTGTGGATGTGGCTCTAATTGGAAATAGGGTTTTTGCAGAGGCAAGGACTTCAAGTGCGTGCGTGCATACCTGCTCAGTCATGTCCAGCTCTGTGTGACCCCACGGACTCTAGCCTGACAGACTCCTCTGAATTCTCCAGGCGAGGATACTGGAGTGTGTTGCCGTTTCCTAGTCCAGGGGATCTTCCCGACCCAGGGACTGAACCCGGGTTTCCTATGCCTCCTGCACTGACGGGCAGATTTTTTACCACTGCGCCGCCTGGGAAGGACTACAAGATGAGCCCAAACTGGACTTAGGGTGGGCTCTAAGGTGACAGAGGGTGAGGGGGCTGGATGGCATCACCGATGCAATGGACGTGAACTTGGGCAGACTCTAGGAGATGGTGAGGGCCAGGGAGAACTGGCATGCTGCAGTCCATGGGGTCACGAAGAGTCGGACACGACTTGGCGACTGAACCACTAAACCCTCCGACTGTTGTCCTTTAAGAGAAAGGAGCAGAGATTGAAGACAGAGAAACAGAGGAGAAGCTCCAGGGGGAGGGAATGTGGAGACGGAGGCAGAGAGCCAAAGAATGTGTCTACAAGCCAGGGATGGATGGCTGCCACCGGAAGCTGGGAGAAAAGTGTAAAGTGGGTTCTTCCTCAGCCTCCAGAAGAAACCAGTCCTGCCAGCACCTTGATTTTGGGTTTCCAGACACCAGAACTATGAAAGAGTGTATGTCTGTTCTTTTAAGCCACAGAGATTGCGGTAAGTTGTTTTGCAGCAAACTCAAAGAGTATATTCAAAGAAGTGAACACATCCTCCTGACCTAGAACCTGATGGTTCAGCCATGGTCTCCAAACCCTGGGTTATCGCTCTTTTTAGCCGCCAGCTCCACCCACAGCTCAGCCCCCTCCTTCCATCCCATGCTCAGGCCTCTTCTGCTGAGCTTCTCCTACCCACTGTCCTAAGCTTTGGCTGCTTCAGAATCACAGGGAGAGTTTTTAAACAATCCAGACACCAGGGCCTCACCAAAGATCCAAGATCGATTAAACAAGACTGTATTGGGGTGGAGATGAGGGTGAAGCCTGAACACCTGAATTTTTTAGCAGCCTCCAGTGATGGTAAATTTCAGCCAAAGTGCAGGAGCCCCTACCAGGCCTGGGACCTCCAGCTGGCATCTCCCCAACCCCCCCCCCACCTACTGCCCACTGGGCTCTCTTCCACAACCACTCTGATGTGGCTCCCAGCACCCATAAGCCTCAAATTTTGAGCCTGCTTCAAAATCTCCTGGGTAGTCTATCTAAGTGCAAATCCTCAAGCTTCTACCCACAAAGACAATTCCATAAATCCAGTTGTAGGTCCAAAAATATGAGTTTTTAGCAACCTTGAACTTTGTTGAACCTTAGAACCTCCTTAGGAGCTTTACCAAGAAAAAAAAAAAGACGTGTCCAGTTGAATGAAAAATTCTGGGGGAAACACACAGGCATCAGAATTTTAAAAATTTTCCAGCTGCTTCCAACATTCAGCCAAACTAGAGATCCACTGTCTCAGGAAGGGCCTACAGAGAACCAGCTGTAGTGATGGATAAAATAGATGGTTCATGCCCCGCTGGAGGATACCATCTGGTGGGGAGATGAGGCAGATATTATTAATCATTTAAATCCACAAATAAATAAGCAATTCTAAAGTGCAGTGAGTTCCATGATGGAAAAGAATGCAGTTGTGTAAGACAGACTGATGTGGTATCCTGGATTGCCTCTCTGAACATGAGTTGGAGACAGCAAGTGGAGTGTGGGGACCAGCCCATCCCACGTAGAGAAAGTATGTGCAAAGACCCTGGGGTGGGGACATTTCAGGAACCTAAAGAAAGCCTGAGTAGCTGAAAGGCCATTAGCAAAGTAAAGGAATGGGAATGACCTTTACTCAGAAGGGAGAAAAATAGAAGAGGAACAGGTTTGAAGCGTGAGGGGTGAAGGTAGATCAAGCTAGCTATGTGGGATGTGCTAGGTCTGAGCTGTGTGAGTTACCCACATTGGTGTTGGAAAATCACAGCAGTGAATTCAAAGAAATGAATACTCTCTGCTGACATAGAGAGGCTAGGGTGGTAGGGAACCTGTCTCAGGCTGCCGTTAACAGAGTACTGCAGAGAGGGGCCTTAAGCACCCGATGCTCATTCCTCACAGTTCTGGAGGGTGTTATTTGCTCACATGGAGAAGGTGGCCCTCTACAAGCCGGGAAGGAGATTCCTCCTGAAACTGAGTCAGCCAGCACCTTGATCCGGACTTCCAGCCTCCACGAAGTTGCTGTGTGCTGTTCACTCAGCCCAACCTTTTCCCTAGTCCTCCTTTCCACCTGATTAGCTGTGATTTGTGCTTCAGAGCTCAGCACAGGAGGCCCTCACCCTGAAAATGCCCCTGGGTTCCATGCTGACACTTCTCTGTGCCTATGCAGGTCTGGGCGTACAGCTGTTCTTGAGTCAAACACTTTCCCCAGGGATCTGGCTCTCTCACCAGAGGGGAAGTAGTCACAGGCTGGACTGTGTCTCTTTCATCTTGTATCCACACCAGTCCAGTGCCTTTCTTGCAGGAAGTAGCCAATCAGTGATTGAATCAGTCATGGGGGACACCAGGTATGTGCGTGCTATGTCACTTCAGTCCTGTCTGACTCTCTGTGACCCTATAGCCTGTAGCCTGCCAAGCTCCTCTGTCCATGAGATTCTCCAGGCAAGAATACTGGAGTGGGTGGCCGTTTCCTCCTCCAGAGGATCTTCCCGACCCAGGGACCAAACCCAGTCTCCTGCACCTGCTGCATTGCACTCGGATTCTTTAGCACTGAGCCACCAGGGAAGCCCAGTCAGGTATAAACCTTTGTTTTAAAAAAAGTGCCGTTTCTGAAATAGATACATGTCTATGCACAAACTGAATCACTTTGCTATACACCAACAACTAACATAATGTTGTTACTCAACTATACTCCAGTATAAAATAAACAGCTAAAAATTAAAAAAAAAAAAAAAACTATTCCAATTCAGCAAATGTCTTAGTATTATCCTTTGGCCATTTGAATACAGGCACTTTACAGTTTAGCTTTTCACATGCCCGTGTCCAGGAGGAATATGATCCAGAATTGACCAAAGGCCCTTGAAAAACCTACATCACACTTGATTGATTTTTGAAATGTGCTATCAGATGCCTAATTTATTGCACATTGACTTTGGGACTGAGATATCCAGTAAAACATGTTTTAAATCTGACCATGATAGTGTGCGTGTGTATGTGTGCGTGTGTATGTGTGTGGTCAGTCGTGTCCAACTGTTTGTGACCCCATGGACTGAAGCCTGCCCGGCTCCTCTGTCCATGGGATTCTCCAGGCAAGAATCCTGGAGTGGGTTGCTATTTCCTCCTCCAGGGGATCTTCACAACCCAGGGATCAATCCCGCGTCTCTGGCATCTGAATTGGCAGGCAGATTCTTTACCACTGGGCCACCACACCATGATAATACACCCTTGTTATAAGCTTAAATAATGTAACAAATATAAAGATGCTTCCAGATATGTAAGCACTGATATAAACATAGCAAATCGTCACTAAGTTTTTGTCCTCGGTGTTATTGAAGGGTGCTTCCTGTTGTATCCCCCAGCAAACCAAGTATGTGGGAGGTGGAAAATTGTTATGGTTCTTCCAGGTGGCGCTAGTGATAAAGGCCCCATCTGCCAGTGCAGGAGACATAAAAGATGTGGGTTTGATCCCTAGGTCGGGAAGATCCCCTGGAAGAGTACGAGACAACCCTCTCCAGTATTCTTGCCTGGAGGATCCCATGGACAGAGGAGCCTGGTGGGCTACGGTCCATGGGGTCGCAAAGAGTCAGACACGACTGAAGTGACTTAGCACGCATGCACTCCCTTCATTAGCATGGGGCTCACGCGAGGAATGTCAGTGTTCCCAATCTCCATCTCCATCAAAACTAAATGGGGCCTATGTTTTCTGCCTTATAGGGTTGGGGTGAAAATAAAATGTTAGTGTCTGAATAAAGCCTAGAGCTCCAGAAGAGAATGGTGTTGGTAATGGTGCCAGAAGGGGATAGCACTGGGGTGCTGGTTTGGGGGGTGGTGGTGTTAATGATGACGCTGGTGGCAATGCTGGTGATGGTGATGTAAAGGTGAGGATGGTGCTTGTGATGGAGGCATTGGGATACTGGGTCTGAAAGCCTTCAGATGGCCTAGCAGGGCTCAGTACCCTGCTTGGAGAGAAGGTGACCAGTAAATGGATTTTGATTGAATAAATGAAACAAGTGGCTTGGGAGTCCTTTAATTCCACTACACTTTGTCAGTCACAGTGTTAAATTCAACAGGCTGAAGAGACAAATATCACATGATATCATTTATATGGAAATCTTAAAAAAAAATGATACAAATGAACTTGTGTACAAAACAGAATAGATCCACAGACATAGAAAACAAACATGATTACCAAAGGGGGAATAAAGGGAGGGATAACTTAGGAATTTGTGATTAATATATACACACCACTATATATAAAATATGTAAACAACAGGGACCTACTATACAGCACAGGGAACTAAACTCATTATCTTATATACTAAGTACATTATCTTCTGTTATAATAACCTATAACAGGAATGAGTCTGAAAAGAATATATATGTATGTATATATATTAATATATATGAACACGTATATAGCTGAATCACTTTGCTTACAATTGAAACTAACACAACGTAGATTAACTATACTTCAATTTTAAAATGCTTTTAAAAGGAAGAAAGAAAAGAAAAATTCAATAGGCTCAAATGATGTGTAATATTTTGAGAGTCCAAACTACATTATAATCTATGTGAAGAAGCCAAGATAGGTTTTCCAGAACCTGATTTTCCTAATAAATAATGAAAACTTCAACTAAAATCTGGTTTCAGATATTTTAGATGTTTGATGTTTTGCCTTCTCTTTTCTCTTTTGCCCAGGCATGAGCTCACCTTGTTGTATGAGCCTGATTTCACAGTTCAGAGGGCTTTCTGACACTAACCTAGTTGAGATACTCAGTTACTCCCTTCCCAGTTGCACTTGAATTTTATAAGACAGAAAGGATCTTGAAGAAACCATTATTTTCCCTTGAGCTCCACTTGGAGCAGGAACTAGAATAAAGGTCCAAGCTCAGTTCTAAAATTAGAATTCGATATGTTTAATTAAATCAAGATTTTGGCAAAGAATTGATTTCAACTCAAAGTTAAACTCTGAGCATAAACAAGAAGTCGCCAAAAGCATGTGACTCCTCCTTGACCAGATGGTGGGGTCACTGTCCATGTCTGTGAATCAGATGTAGAACCGTGCTCCACCAGCTGGTTTTTCTCAACCAAACGCCCACACCACAACTTAATGGTCAGCCGCTAGACTCCCGCCCCTCACCTCCCTTCCAGCAGCCCTAGCCAGTGATGTCCAGACTCATTCTTCAGATACTTATGTGAGAGCAAATCTACATCAAATCCAGATGAGAAAAATATGCCTGAAAGAGAAGGAAATAATTTAGTGAGACACTTGAAGACTTAAACGCAAATGTGTTGATATTAGTCTCTGCATACAAATTATAATAGTCCCAAGATACCTACATGAGCATTATACTAACGCATCCACACACCCAGGGCATGGAACTGTAAGACAGCATCATAGCATGTGATCCACTGTCAAGTACAGAATAAATTAGATGTGTTTGTGTGGCATTTATACATAGGGTTTTCTTAATATTGAGATCTCATTGCATATGTATAAATATTGTGTGTTGTCAACTGATTTCCTCGAAAACGCTTGTTATTTTTTGCTGCTGTTCAGTTAGTCATGTCCAACTCTTTGTAACCCCATGAACTGCAGCATGCCAGACTTCCCTGTCCTTCACTACCTCCCAGAGTTGCTCAAACTCATGTCCAATGGCATTATTTAAATCAAGACCATCAGACTGGGTTGCAGAAAGAGACCAACCTTCTAAATGCGGGGAGAACACTATATACAGACAGAAATCTCCATGAAGAACCAAGGAAATCATAACCAAAGTCACTTAATTGAAAGTTCATCCTTGAGAAATGAGTCTAATTTTGAATTTTGGTTACATCAGTCCTCTCTTCATTTACTCCTTCACTAATCATTTCTTGAGCACCTACTGTGTGCCAAGCACCATGCTATCAATAGTATAATTCTTCTTTCAGCATTTGTTACATTCTAAAAGAACTTCATGCAAAGATTGAACTAGGACTTCCTTGCTAATGCAGTGGGTAAGAATCCAGTTGCCAAAGTGGGGGAAACGGATTCGATCCCTGGCCCGGGAAGATTTCTCGTGCAGCAGAGCAACTAAGCCCGCATGCCACAACTACTGAGCCTGTGCTTCACAACAAGAGAAACCGCCACCATGAAATGCCCGTGCACCACAACGAACAGTAGCCCCTACTTGCCACAACTAGAGAAAGCCCTCGCAAAGCAGCAAAGACCCAGCTTAGCCAAAAAATAAATAAATAAAATTGATTTTTTAAAAAAATTTAAGCTACTTGTTAAAAAAAAGAATAGACTATAAAATGTGATTAAGACCAAGTTTCTCTCTCAAAATCTCATTAAGCAAAGCTACACTATGAAGTCACATGTGGAGACATCTTTGACACTCTTCACTTTCCTAGTTTGTAATATTAAGTATAGATGTGCAGACACATGTCCTTTTGTCTAAAAATGACATCATTTGCTTTGATGAGAGACAATTTTAGGAGCACCACCAACCCTGATGCCCTTGGAATTTTGTGTCTCTTCTCACCTGTTGGAATGCAATCCCCTCCAAACTATTTCCCCCCTCCCAAATATTTCTCTTCAGACATTCTGGGCTTAATCATATCTAAGAAATAGAGCTGAAAGAACTCACAAATAGTCAGGAGTCTAAAATCCAGATTTGTCATCTTAATTCTGCTACTTACTCTGCTGAGACCTTGTAATGAGGGTAATTCCTTAGAGAAGAGATTTCCCACCTTAGAATGATATCCTGGGATCTATCACTGGGGTATCAGGTAAGACAAGAACCAGGAATGATTTTTCACCACTAAACTGGTGCGTGTCTGCAGTTGATGTGTTCAAGCTGAGGCACACAGTTCATTACCAGTCTCTCCAGAGGCTGGAGCAAGGCTCTGGGAAAACCATCACATTTCACAAGTCACAGAAGTCCTAATTCATTCCAGATCAGCCATTTCAGGCCTGGGAATAGTTCCTTTGGAAACATCATTTTGAAAGGGAAGGGAAGTGATGCATCCATGAAGATGCCCACCCCAGCTGTCATCCAGGAAGTCATAGCTTGTGAACATCTAATTGAAACCAAGTCCCCCTAAAATCAAGTTCCCTTGCTGAGTTTATGAGGAACTGTTCTTTCTAAAATTTTATTCCCTTCCCTGTCTGGTTCCTATTCCCCTCAAGACTGAGGAATATCAAAGAAAAGAGGGAGTTGAACCCAAAAAGGACCCAGTAGGGCCCTTCTGGGTACAAAATCTCCCTCCCTCATTTCTTGTTTGCAGAAAGCATGGCTTTAGTCTCCTGGGCCTTCCCCCAAGTTCCAGAGAGCAAGCTCAAACAGTCAGTGATGCGGACAATGCTGCTGCTGCTAAGTCGCTTCAGTCGTGTCCGACTCTGTGCGAACCCATAGACGGCAGCCCTCCAGGTTCCCCCATCCCTGGGATTCTCCAGACAAGAACACTGGAGTTGGTTGCCATTTCCTTCTCCAATGCATGAGAGTGAAAAGTGAAATTGAAGTTACTCAGTCATGTCCGATTCTTCGCAATCCCATGGACTGCAGCCTATCAGGCTCCTCTGTCCTTGGGATTTTGCAGGCAAGAATACTGGAATGGGTTGCCATTGCCTTCTCTGATGACAACAATAGACTCATAGGAATCCTAGGCCCTACTAAAGGGATGTACATAACGATCTAACACATATCTTTGGGTTGTTCTGCAGAAACTGAGAGCCCCCACCAAGCGGAGGATGGTGACTCCATGCTGACCACAAGCACTTAGACCTCAGCCTGGTTGGAACCAGAAAACTGAGATTCCTTTAACATCATCCTGTTAAAGGAATAACCTCACCACCAACCAATCAGAAGAAAGCCCTTGAGCTTTTTAAGCATCTGTTTCACGCAGCTGTTCCTTAACACTGTTTCCAAAAACTCCTGCTTGAAAGCCATCTGGGAGTTCAGGTCTTTTGAGCATGAGCTGCCCGTTCTCCATGTTTGGCGCACTGCAAATCAACCCTTACTTTGCTGCAAACGTCTGCTTGTCAGATTTTGGCTTTCTGTGTGGCGGGCGCATGAGCCCTGATTGGGTAACACAACCATTGGTTAAATTCTTCATTCCAGCACAGTGCTGCCAAGATTTGGTGAATTTTAAGGCCACTTAGCTTCTCACACTTACAGAAGCCCTCAGGTTCTTGCTTCTGTACATACTGTCCTTACTAACATCACATTCACTCTAAAAGGAGCCTCAGCATCTTCCTCATTGACACATGCATGTGCACACGTGTACAGACACATGCACACAGCTTCCAAGCATGCATCAGAGAGTACATACAACAGCAGTTACAGAAGACTGACATGGGTGGGGAAGGGCCGATGTGGGGAGAGTCTGACCACAGTCACAGGGCCAATTTTGAGTCATCCCCGCTTTGAAAATACCTATGGCCAACTGCCACACTACTGAGGAATGTCTGCTCAGTCCTGTTGTGTTTTTGTCCATTCCCATCTGACTTCCTCAACCCCACCCCTAGTGTTGCACCTCCTCCCAGTCTGAAAATATTTCCCCCATTACTCCGGGACTCACCCCCCTTCTACAGTCGAATTCTGATCCCATCCTTCTCTGTGCACCCGTGTCAGCAAGGTGCCCAGCAAAATGCAAGGTTCTTCCGTATACAGGATCCACCTGATAGCAACAGTGCCTATTCCTCCTTTACACGTGTCCCATGGAGCATTGCTTACAATTGTGAAATACTGAAAAGAACTCAAATGACCAATATTGCAAACATTTGAAAATAAATCACACTTTGTTGTCATTTTTCAGTTGCTAAATCCTGTTCAACTCTTTGTGACCCCGTGGACTGCAGCATGCCAGGCTCCTCTGTCCTTCACTATCTCCTAGAGTTTGCTCAAATTCATGTCCATAGAGTTGATGGTGCCATCCAACCATCTCATCCTCTGTCATCCCCTTCTCCTTCTGCCTTCAATCTTTCCCAGCATCAGGGTCTTCTCCAGTGAGTCAGCTCTTTGCATCTGGTGGCCAAACTACTGAAGCTTCAGCGTTACACTAGTGGTTGCCTAGCACTGGCAGTGAGGAAGAGGGTTGGAAGTGATGGGTAAAGAGCATGAGGTTTCTCTTTGGAGTGATGGAAATGCTCTAATATTTTTGTGATGGTTGCACAGCTCTGTGACTATACTAAACACCACTGATTTGTACACTTTAAATGGATGAATCATATGCTTTGTGAATTATATTTCAATAAGGCTGTGACCCAGAACAATTAGGTTCTATTCTTATGATGAAATATCACATAACAAATAAAATGTGAGACTGTGAAGATCCTATTGACCCCCATGCCCACAAGAGCCTGTGTTTTGATTTGTCTTGGCTCTTGCCTTTCCAGTGTGTCTTCTTGCTTCTATACTTACCTGTTCATCTTTTAGACTCAGCTTCTGCTACAACTTATTTTATTATTGGACCTCACTCTATGCTTGGCAATGACTCTTGGACTGAAATGCACGGCCCTGGAATTCATGAATATTGAGATTTGATTTCCTTTCAGGGGGCCATTCAAGAGCCTTGAGCAAGCCAACATAAACAGCGACTTTGCCTAAGGGACACACTGCATTCCTGTCATCACCACGTTGTATCCCTGCCCTGCCTAGGGCCAGCCTCGGGCAAAGTCACACAGGTGCTCAGGGCACAACATTTAAGGAGCAGCCACTCTCAGGAGTGCAAGTGCAGTCAGCCCCTGAGTCAGTTTCTCTTTAAGAGAGAGGGCTAGAGGTGCTCAAGTTAGAAAAATTTAAAGAGATACTCACCCTTAGATGTAGACCCTGCACTGCAAGGACCTGAGAGTAAGTGCCTCCTTAAATGCTGTGCCCAGAGTGTCTCTGATCCCAGAAACTCAGAAGGTAACAAATCAGATACTGGACAAGAAACATGAATGTATGTGATCAATTAATGATTTCTATTCCTTTGTTAACACCTTCATAATAATACTTTTTCAGCTAACAAATTAGGCATACTTAGCAATTTTCACTTTCTTAAAATTTAAAATCCCAAATTTAATCCTATTTCATTGTTTCATTGAGCAAACTTTATTTTGGGGTCATAGGAACAGAGCATGGTCAGCAGCACAAACATCTAACTTTTACCTTTGAGAAAAATTCAAGAGATAAGATAGGTCCTTGGATAGTTCCTTAAAAGTATGTTTCTTGCTAGGGCCATTGAAGAAATATATCACCCATCTCCCGACCACACTTGAGGAATTGCAGTTTGTTCCAATGGTCAGCTCCAGTTCCACAGAAACTACCCACATATAATTTATACCAGAAGAGTAGAGCATGACAGACTATCTCCACAAATCACTTCCTTTTGTGAAAAAAAATCTCTTCCATTCTATGTGGTTTTGGATGGGACTATATGTATGTCCCATATATCATTGTATGGATGTGAGAGTTGGACTATAAAGAAAGCTGACCACCGAAGAATTGATGCTTTTGAACTGTGGTGTTGGAGAAGACTCTTGAGAGTCCCTTGGATTGCAAGGAGATCCAGCCAGTCCTTCTTAAAGGAAATCAGTCCTGGATGTTCATTGGAAGGACTGATGTTGTAGCTGAAACTCCAATACTTTGGCCACCTGATGCGAAGAGCTGACTCATTTGAAAAGACCCTGATGCTGGGAAAGATTGAGGGCAGGAGGAGAAGGGGACGATGGAGGATGAGATGGTTGGATGGTATCACCTACTCAATGGACAAGAGTTTGGGTAAATTCCTGGAGTTGGTGATAGACAGGGAGGCCTGGTGTGCTGCGGTTCATAGGGTCGCAAAGAGTCAGACACGACTGAGCAACTGAACTGACTGAACTTGGATGGGACTTCCCTGGCGGTCCAGTGATTAAGAATCCACCTTCTAATGCAGGGGGGTGTGGGTTCCATCCCTGGTTGGAGTACTGACTCCACATGACTTGCAGCCAAAATGTTGAAACATTTAAAAAGCAAAACAAAATCAGAAACAATACTGTACTTGGTTTTATTTTATTTTTAATTTTTTTCCCAATTATTTTTATTAGTTGGAGGCTAATTACTTTACAATACTGTAGTGGTTTTTGCCATATGCTGACATGAATCAGCCATGGACTTACATGTGTTCCCCATCCTGAACCCCCCTCCCACCTCCCTCCCCATCCCATCCCTCTGGGTCATCCCAGTGCACCAGCCCTGGGCACTTGTCTCATGCATCCAACCTGGGCTGGTGATCTGTTTCACCCTTGGTAATATACATGCTTCAATGCTGTTCTCTCAGATCATCCCACCCTTGCCTTCTCCCATAGAGTCCAAAAGTCTGTTCTATACGTACTTGGTTTTAGTCTCAGTTGGAATCTCACCCATTCCTGGCTTTAAGGATTATCATGTGACCTGGCCTGGCCAATCCCTATTGATTATATGCCTCTATCCAGGGGGCACGGAGCACAGAATCAACCAGAATCCTGCATGAAACCTGACACGTGCACCCACTAGAGGTGGGGTTGTCTCTCTTCCTACAATGTTCTCAAGCTTAAAGCTTATCTTTATGAGAACCTGTGAGCCAGCATCTGCCAGTGGTCTTCCTTGCCACCATGTTCTGCTGGAGGATAAAATCACGGCTGAGATGAGCGGGGTCAAAAGATGGGGGTAGAGACTGTGTCCCATGATGTGCCAGCTGTGTCTGAAACGTGGTATCCCTGGACTCTCACATAATGAGATAATTATGTTGGGGGTGGGAGTTTTGCTTTGCTTTGCTTGAGGCAATCTGAGTTGTATTTTTGTCGGTTTAGGTTGCAACTAAAGAGAACCTAGAGCAATAAGCAAACTGAGGTCAAGATCTTATTCATTCAGTATTTCTTTCATTAATTAATTAATTTTTTTTGCTGTGCTGGGTCCTCACTGCTACTCAGGCTTTTCTCTAGCTGTGTTACACAGCCTTCTCATTGCAGTGCCTTCTCTTGTTGCAGAGCACAGACTCTAGGTGCTTGGGCTTCAGTAGTTGCGGCTCCCAGGCTCTAGAGCACAGGTTCAATAGTTGTGGTACATGGGCTGCATTGCTCTGAGGCACGTGGGATCTTCTTGGATCAGGGATCAAATCCATTTTTCCTGCATTGACAGGCAAATTCTTTACCACTGAGCCTCCAGGGAAGCCCCCTTTCAGTACTTTTTACGCTCTGTCTTTCTTGACCCCTTCATTTTCTTTTCTTCTGCTTCCTGTATTTTCACCATCATCGGCATTCTCTTTGTTCCTCAACTCAGTAAGTTCCAGACCAGGCTATATCTGGGATCACCGAGGCCTTCCCTGAGGGATCATTAGAATATCTGGCTTCACACGTGGGGTTCTGAATTCACAGTATTGTGATGTAAACACTAGCCTGTTCATTTCCTCCGAAGAGGAAAAGCTCTACTGTTCAGTTCCTCCAGAGAGAAGGACATCAGCCATGACGATGCACGGCTAAGGTTCTTGAGGCTGTAACAATGTGATGACTGCTAGAATGTAGGTTTTCTCCACCCAGCATATAGTTAATTGGCAATGACATTTATTAGCTGAAAGCATGCTTGGCAGAGCTATCTAATTCAGCATAAGTGTAAATAGAAGCAAAATATGTACCTCAAGAGTCTCTTGTAATTTTTATCTTTTCTTCCAAGATTTTTCAGTAGATTAACATACATTTGCTTGCTTCAATAGGAACAATGTGAAGATACACAGATGTATTTTTGAAGAAATGGAAATAAATACTAAATGTTTGCAATGAATGTTTGAGAAGTCAGATCAGTAAACCCTCTTATTTAATGATCTCGAAGAAACGTGGATATCCTTACAGATCAATGAAAACTCTTTCCTCTTTACATACAAAATGGATTTTCTTAAAGACTACAAGATTTATTTAAACACACCATTTAAGACCACAACAGTCATGAAGCTAAAAAAGATGTGTCATGTAGTTATTCCTGAGGATAATGTGCTCAGTCATGTCTGACTCTGTGACCCCATGGACTGTAACCCACCAGAGCCCTCTGTCCATGGAATTTTTTAAGCAAGAATACTGGAATAGGTTGCCATTTCCTCCTCCATGGGATCTTCCCTACTGAGGGATTGAACCCACCTCTCCTGTGCCTCCTGCTTTGCAGGCACATTCCTTATCCACTGAGCCATCAGATAAGTGTAATTAAAGATCTTAAATTTCCTAGAGAAGGGAATGACATTCTATTCCATGCCATTCTGTGGGAAGCACACCACCACGGATCTCTGGAGAAGACATCAAGCCAGAGATTAGTTGTGAGTGAAGACTTAGAAAAGAGTCTTTTCATGGGGCCAGTTGACTAAGACTATTTGGTTAGATAAATGCAGAGGAGTCAGTCAAAGGATCTGAGATTCTGAGTCAAAAGTAGGAAGAGAACTGACTGTGAATGACCTTGAATACCAAGCGAAGGATTGTGGAACCCTTGGAGATGTTGGGGCCAAGTCTCACGTGTGAACAGCAGTGTTTTAGGAAGATGAATCTGGCTGCAGAGAACAGTAGATAACAGATGGACCAAAACAATGGGGGATGCATCAGAACGGGATGGGTCTGCATGGTCAGCTGACCCAGGTACCACTAGGCTTGTGCGCCGGGGAACCCCTGAGCTCCAGGGCACGAGTTGCTGGCTTTTGTGAGAGACCGGGGAGACTTGAGCCCCTGGGGATGGAAACGTGAGCCAGAGAGGAGGGCAGCAAGATCTTTCTTCTCCAGCCCAACCCCGAGAACAGGACACAGGACTGCAAGCAGATGGCAGAAGCACTTCTTCTGGGAGGGACTTTGCAAGGATCTGAGGAGCTGGGTGAAATGTGTTAGGAAGGAGACCTCACCTTCCTCTTGGAACTGGTCACCAGCCACTGTGGAGAGGAGACTCCAGGTTGTGTGGGTGCTGCAAGGAAGGGGGACCCCTTCCAGGGCCTGAAAATGGGCTCTTGTCTAACACTTGGAAATGAGTTGTCCAAGGAGACACATGTGCTGACAGAGCAAGAGACTTTCTTGGGAAAGAGCGCTCGGGCGGACAGCAGGAGGGTGAGAACCCAGGAGAACAGCTCCGACATGTGGCTCGCAGTCTTGGGTTTCATGGCGATGGGATTGGCTTCTGGGTTGTCCTTAGTCAATCATTCTGACTCAGAGTCCTTCCTGGTGGTGCACGCCTTGTTCAGCCAAGATGGATGCCAGAGAGAAGGATTCCAGGAGGTGGTCAGACATGTGCCTCTTTTTGACCTTTCCCGAACTCTTCCAGTTGGTGGTGGCTTATTAGTTACGTGTTCCTTACCAGGACCTCTTGTCGTAAAACAACTCATGCAAATGGTTGCTATGGTGCCTGGCCAGGGTGGGCAGTTTCGGTCTGTGTGCTTCCCCTAACATGGGGGCTGATGCTTATACATTCAAGCAAATACAAAATTACAGCAGGGTAGAATACAAAAGTGAACACCTATTTTGAAAGAAATGAGAAGTTGCAGTAAATGACAATTGTTAAATAACCAGCAAACATCACAAAATCCAGAATAGCAATATTTTATTAACTGTCTGATGTGTTTCTATAATGATTTTCTTTTCTCATTTTTTTTTTCAGTTGTACACTCTTGTTGCCTTTTCAGTCTGTCAACAGCTTTATAACTGGCTTCCTTGGTGACTCAGATGGTAAAGAATTTGCCTGTAATGCAGGAGACCCAGGCTGGATTCCTGAGTTAGGAAGATCCCCTGGAGAAGGAGATGGCTACCCACTCCAGTATTCTTGCCTGGTGAATTTCATGGACTGAGGAGCCTGGCAGCTGCAAAGGGTCTCAAAGAATTCTCATTGCTTTTTCAATCTGTTAACAACCTTTTAATAGCATTTTCTACAGAAAGAAAAAAAAATGAGTTACTTTCTGTTGCAACCTGGTTGCACAAAGTTAGTTTTTGTGCTTTTTTAAAATATCAATAGTTTAGGAAAGTTTCAGCTTCTCAAATCTTAATTGATAATGTCATACAAATTTTCAGAAGTGTTATCAAATTTGGGGATAGTTCTATAAAACATTAAATATGAATTGTAAGAAATATTTTGGAGTATTTCAGCATATTTAATCTATTAAATTATGATAAATATTTTTTGAATTGACACATTAATAAGCTTGTCACAAACTATATATATATATATATTCCACTAAATGCAAATTAAATATATGCCCAACTCACCTTCTCTTTAGAGAATCCCTAAGGTACCTGCAGACTCCAGCATCACCTGATGTTAGGAAAGTATGACACAGAGACACAGGAGAAGTTGAAGTAGAGACAGGCAGCAATCTTAACTAGTTGTTCTCAAAACATCTCAGTTTAGCAGATTTTCAAATACATATGGCCATGTCAATACAAAGCTAGGACACCTACAGTATCTTAAAAGGGTCTCTGTGCAAACAAAACTGTTTCATTAGCTTCACAGGGAAGCCATCTCTGGCCACAGCTTTACCTGCCAGGGGAGAAGGATGGCCAGCAATGAGAGGATGAGATGAAGGAGCAGCAGAGCCACCCAGAACAGACTCACAAAGAGGAATGTGTGAGTCACCCACCAGAAATCCTGGGAGGGGCCTGTGGGTGGGTTGCAGTTCCGGCTATGCAGATGGAGATAACAAGACAAGGGCAGGTTTTATCACCATGAACATGAAGCTTGTGGAAACTCAAGATGCAATCACGACAATCCCAGTGATGAAGCGTTAGAGTTGAAATCATCATTGTCATGGGCTTCCCAGGTGATGCGAGGGGCAAAGAACCCGCCTGGCAATGTGGGAGACATAAGAGATAAGTGTTCGATCCCTGGGTTGGGAAGATTCCCTGAAGAAGGAAATGGCAATCCACTCCAGTATTCTTGCCTGGAGAATCCCACGGACGGAAGCAAGCTACAGTTCACAGGGTTGCAAAGAGGTGGACACAGTTGAAGCGACTGAGCATGCATGTACACATTGCTGTCACAAAGAAATGTTAGAAAGGAATAGATCCACGTAACCATGCAAACAAGAATATTTACAAGAGCTTTGGCTGAGTGGGGAGCAAGAGGAAGGCTGTTTCATTCTGGCATTGTGGAGAGGGTCATGGGTGAAAGCATCCTGGCTGCTGAAGCCAGTCATTGGGGGAAAGTAGCTCTTGGTAAGAGTGACCTCCCACAAACTCCCTGACGGATTCAGAGTGCAGCCTGGGTCTGCCCTGTTCTTGGAGTTCTGTCAGCCATTCCTCATGGCCACTGTGCTCAGATGATGCTAAAACGCTGCTTGTGTCCCACAGCGGGTGACATAGAGCAATCTGGAGCCAGGCTGACTGAGTTCCTGGCTCCTTTTCTTACTATGGGGACTTTCAGAAAGTTAATTCGCATCTCTGAACCTCCGTTTCCACAGCTGTAAAATAAGGATAAAAGAGTATCAGGGCTGTCATGAGAATTAACTGAAGCGGTAAACATGGAATCATTCAACAACGGTCGCAACCGTCTCTGAAGCTCTTGCTCTTCACATAAGTAACACCTCTGGGGTACTTCCTGCAGGTCTGGCAGTGTTCTAGGCAGGACAGGTCTGGGGACTTCATCAGTGCAGAGCTCAGGCTTCTGCTGGCTGAGTGGGTGAGTGTGAGTGTCTGTGTGTGTGTGTGTGCATGGACACACGTGCACGTGTACTGGAGGGCAGGCTCTTCCTCTCCCTTTGGATGTGAGTGGGAAGGCGTAGAATAGACTATTGCAGACAGCCATCTTGTATCTGAGGGCAGCCATCTTGTATCTGAGGGCAGCCATCTTACATCCAAGGGCAGCCATCTTGTTTTTCTGATGTAAAGAACTGAGAATTGGGTTTTATATGGTTTACACAACAGGTTGCTAATTATTTAGTAAAGGTAGATGTACATGCAATTCATGACCTTTTAGGGAAGGTTTACCTATACTTTTCTTGCATATCTGTGACGATATCTCTATTTCAATCATCAGTTAGGATTCATGATTTCTATCTATTGCAATCATGAAGATATATCAGGATTTTAACAAAATGCCAGTTTAGTCCTTAAAAACAACTGGCACAACTATCTAAAATTTAGAACGATCTTGTCTTTGTCAATGTTGTTCAGTCCTTCAGTTGTGTCCAATTCTTTGCAACCCCATGGACTGTAGCATGCCATCTTCCCTGCCCTTCACCACCTCCCAGAGTTTGCTCAAACTCATGGCCATTGAATTGGTCATGGCATCCAACCATCTCATCTTCTGTTGTCCCCTTCTGCTCCTGTCTTCAATCTTTCCCAGAATCAGGCTTTTTCCAATGAGTTGGCTCTTCACATGAGGTGGCCAAAGTATTGGAGCCTCAGCATCAGTCCTTCCGATGAATATTAAGGGTTGATTTCCTTTAAAATTGACTGGTTTGATCTCCTTGTTTTCCAAGGGACTTTCAAGAGTCTTCTCCAGCATCACAGTTTGAAATCATCAATTCTTCAGCACTCAACTTTCTTTGTGGTCCAACTCTCACATCCTTACATGACAACTGGAGAGACCATAGCTTTAACTCTATGGACCTTTGTTGGCAAAGTGATGTCTCTGCTTTTTAATATGCTGTCTAGGTTTGTCATAGCTTTTCTTCCAAGGAGCAAGCATCTTTTAATTTCAGTCAATGTCTTCAGTCAATGTCCACAGAGATTTTGGAGCCCAAGAAAATAAAGTCTGTCACTGTTTTTATTTTTCCCCCATCTATTGTCCATGAAATATCAATAACCTCAGATATGCAGATGACTCAATTCCTTATGGCAGAAAGTGAAGTAGAACTAGAGCCTCTTAATGAAAGCGAAAGAAAAGACTGAAAAATTTGGCTTAAAACTCAACATTCAGAAAACTAAGATCATGGCATACAGTCCCATCACTTAATGGCAAATAGATGGGGGAAAAATGGAAACAATGAGAGACTTTATTTTGGGGGGGGGGGCCTCCAAAATCACTGCAGATGATGGTTGCAGACATGAAATTAAAAGACGCTTGCTCCTTGGAAGGAAAGTTATGACCAACCTAGACAGCATATTAAAAAGCAGAGACATTACTTTGCCAACAAAGGTCCATCTAGTCAAAGCTATGGTTTTTCAAGTAGTCATGTATGGTTGTGAGAGTTGGACTATAAAGAAAACTGACTGCTGAAGAATTGATGCTTTTGAACTGTGGTGTTGTAGAAGACTCTTGAGAGTCCTTTGAACTGCAAGGAGTTCCAAACAGTACATCCTAAAAGAAGTCAGTCCTGAAAATTCATTGGAAGGGCTGATGCTGAAGCTGAAATTCCAATACTTTGACCCCATGATGTGAAGAACTGACTCATTGGTAAAGACCCTGATGCTGGGAAAGATTGAAGGTGGGAGGAGAAGGGGATGACAGAGGACGAGATGGTTGGATACAGGATAGAGACAGAGGATGAGATGTTTCACGGACTCGATGGACAAGAGTTTGAGCAAGCTGTGGGAGTTTGTGATGGACAGGGAAGCCTGGCATGCTGCACTCCATGGGGTTGCAAGGAGTCAGACATGACTGAGGGACTGAATTAACTGATTTTCCATGAAGTGATGGGACCAGACGCTATGATCTTCCTTTTTTAAATGTTGAGTTCTAAGCCAGCTTTTTCATTCCCCTTTCACCTTCATCAAGAGGCTCTCTAGTTTCTCTTCACTTTCTGCCATTAGGGTGGTGTTATCTGCATATCTGAGGTTATTGATCCTGTCTTACTATAATACAATACTTTATTATATTTAATACTTCAATGATTCCCCAAACCTTTACTTAATAGTGACCTGCAGGAATGTTTTACAACAATGAACACTGGTAATTTGTCATTGCATATTTAAGTTGGGGCTACTTAGAATTTTCCATTATTTCTCACTTTGCATTCATTTGCTCCATTACCCCCAGTGGGGTATCACCGCCTCAATGGACATGAGTCTGAGTAAGCTCCGGGAGCTGGTGAGGAACAGGGAGGCCTGGCGTGCTGCAGTCCATGGTGTTGCAAAGAGTTGGACACGACCGAGAGACTGAACTTAACTGAACTGAACCCCCAGGGGATTCTGTTCTCATCTGTTCTCAATGTGTAACCACTTCTGTGTTAGAAACCAGAGAATGGGCTCCTGGTAGCTGCTCAGTAAACCATTACTGGTCATTTTTGGTGGTCATCACACCGCCTAGAAGATTTACACCCTGCTTTGCATTGAAATTCCACCATGAGCTTTGCCTGTGTTGCTCCATAGTCTCTTAACTATCAACTTTAATGACCACATAATAGACCATGACCATTAATGCTGGCATTTAATTAATCATTCTGATATCATTAGCCATCCAGAGCTTCTAATTTGGGGCCATCATAAAGGATGACTTGAGGGGCATTTTCTTGTCTATAGCTTTTCCCATGTAATCAAATTATACATTACCTGTGAGCACAGAGACAAGGAAAGCTGCCCAAGGGAGTGTGTTTCCTCTTTGACCAGGGACGTCTCCTCTCCAGGGTTGCCCTCCTCTGACACGTGTTGGGGAAGGAGATGTCTCATATCCTGTTGATCCAACCCCACTGCCACCTGTCCATCTGCTGCTGCAAAAGAAGGCAATTGGCTACACTGCCCTGGCCAGCCTTCTTGCTCTTGCTGCTTGCTCTGCTGCAGGCTCCCCTCACTTGTGCCCTGAAGCACGCCAGTGCATGGCCAATAGTGACCCACCACGAAGCAGCAAACAACCTCACATTCAGTACCAGCCTCTCTGATGCAAAGTGTCATCCTAGTCCCCTACCATAGGCATTGCTTCCTGTTGGTCCTAGCCTCTGGGACCCTCCCTTTGCTCCCACCCTTAGCCAGACTCCCACATCCTCGATTCTTAGTGACACAGTTCACACACACACACACACACACACACACATAAAGATACATATGTGCTCTCTACAGGCATTTTCCAAAACTCATTATGGTGTGGTGGGACATTCAGGGCCTTTAGTACCATTGGAAAGACTGATGCTGAAGGTGAAACTCCAATACTTTGGCCACCTGATGCCAAGAGCTGACTCATTGGAAAAGACCCTGATGCTGGGAAAGATTGAGGGCAGGAGGAGAAGGGGGCAACAGAGGATGAGATGGTTGGATGGTAACACCAACTCAGTGGACATGAGTTTGAGCAAGCTCTGGGAGGTAGTGGAGGACAGAGGAGTCCTGCGTGCTATAGTCCATGGAGTTACAAAGGGTTGGACATGACTTAGCAACTGAAGGACAGCAGTTTTGATATCAGAGCAAGTCTAGAGGCATGCTCTTGCATCTCCCAACCAGCACAAATCCTAGGCCTTGCACCTCTCTTGGGGACCCAAGGTCATCGTAGATCTCAGGCCACAGAGTGGGTCCCAGGAAGGAGGGAGTTGCCACAGGACCAGTGTTAGCCTGCAGCCATGGAGCCCCAGCAAGCCAGACACTCAGCAGGTCTGGATACATCCATCTCACATAGAAGTTCCTACCTGCTCCTCGATCACACAGGTTGGAGTCTTTGAATACTTCATCAGGGGATCACTCACTGGGGAGCATCTGCAGCTTTTCCCCTCCCTGCACTGGATGTGTTTATAAGACCAATTACAGCAGCAGAAGAAAGCCCAGGTGGGGCAGGGAGCGGATCTGTTCACTAATTTGGGAACTGAAGGCCAATACCTACTGAATATTCTTGGTGGCCTGTACACTGTCCTATTTCCCCCAGCTGAGGACAGTGTCAGGTGCATGATCACGTCACAGACAGGGACCTGGAAAGAGGTGACAAAGAGCCGAAACCAGAGTGCCCAGACCTCCACCCCCAACACCCCACTGTCCTATCATCATCCTTGCCAGCAGCGCTAAGTGCCTCCAGCATCAGCGAGTGGGGTACTGTGTATCCAATATTATACTGACTGTCATACTGTTAGACAAACCTTTTATCAAGAGAGATTTCTCTTTCAGTTGCAATATAGAATAAAGAATGCAGAGTGTATAATTGCCGAAGTATTCAGCAAAGGAACTTATATTTAAGTTCAATAATTAAATGTAAACCCTTAAAATGTGTCCCCCTAAGATGATATTCTTTGTGCTATTCTGTGATCAACACACACAGACACACGCAGACACATATTTTCACTCTGAATGTCGGTGGAAGAAAGAAGGAATTAAGAATTCTGCCAGTAAACACTGTGTTTCCGAAGAGGTAAAAAATAAAAAATTTTTAAAAACCATTAAAACAACGTTTTCTAGCATTTGGCTTCATGTTTGTTTCTGAGAATCCATTAAGATCGCAAATGTGAGTGGATTCTGACCCAAGCGGCTACTTGGTGAAGTGTGTTTTCATTCATTTTGGAGTGACGCTCGTCAAAATCACCTCCAGAAAATGACTTCCCAGAGACTGCCAAAGGAAAGCGCATTGTACAGCCTTTCTGAAGCATATTTTATGTTCAACAATCTTAACCTGGATGGTTGTTTTAGAAACAAACACAGCACAGTTGGCCATCAAATTTCCTGTTACGCCCAGCAGTCTCTGGTGAGAAAAGCCCAGGAGCTGAGCATTAGGACCTGGAAGATACAGGACCACAGGTAAGGGGGCAGATGTCTGTGGGGGAAGAACAGCAAAGCCCTGCTTCTCCTAAACTGATCAGCTCAGGACACTTGCTCCTTGATGACTGGCTGAAAGTTCTCCCTAAACAAATGCCAGCCCTTCACACCAGAACCACATATGCAACCCCATGTTTATTTTTATAGCAAAGCCAAAAGGCTGCCACTGTTTGTTTGGCAGAATCCAGGGCAACACAGCATTTGGCTTTGAGAAAAGTTAGGTAGTTTCTTCTTCAACAGAGGGTGGATAATGCTGCAGTGAATTGTCCCCTGGGCAGATGCCGGTCCCCCCAAGTCCTGGCCAGCTCCTCAGGGGAGCAGGACCCCCAAGAGAAATAGCACCAAAGAGCAAATGTCCCCCACGTTGGGACCACCAGGCCCACAGGAAGAGTCTTTGGAAGACTTGAACAAACACGAGAGTTTTCCTTTTTAATTAATTAATTAATTCGACTGCGCCAAGTCTTGCTTTTGGCACACAAGATCTTTTTAGGTGTGGCATCCAGGCTCTAGTTCCCTGACCAGGATTTAAATCTGGGCTCCCTGCATTGGGAGCACGGAGTCTTAGCCACTGGACAGCCAGAGAAGTACTACATGAGAGTTATTCACCATTTCAATAAGCAGCCTGAAAAAACAAGTATGCTTTGCAGGAGAACATGCGCTGCATGGAACACTGGCTGGGCTTGTGGAGCATGGCTGAGACATGAGATGGTCCCTCATTCTCCCGTCTTCAGTAGGGAAGAAGAGAGACAAATCCATAGGATTATATAGTCAAATACGATCACGGGAACTGAAACCCGACCCTCTTCGGACCACTCACAAAGCCAGAGCTCACATGCAGAGGTCTGAGAAGGTTTACAGGGAAGAGTCGACCATTTCCAGTCTTAGGCGACAAAGAAGCCCACGCTCGTGTCCCAAGGCTCTCGGGTGTCAAGGTCACCTCAGATGGAAGACTGGTATGGCCAGTCCAGGGTCCTCTCCTTTCCCTCCAATTGACCTCCACTGACAGAGGCTTTGACACGGAAGGTTTTTCTGGCCATTCAAGGCATTAATAAACTTGAAGCAAATACTCAAAAACCCTATACAGGAAACTATAGTCAATATGTTGCAATGAACTATAATGGAAAAAAAAAAACTTTTTAAGAATATATGTAAATGTATAATAATGGAATAGCTTTGCTGTATACCTGAAATGAACACAACATTTTCAATTACCTATATTGCTCTTGTTGTTTAAGTCGCTCAGTTGTGTCTGACTCTTTGAGACCCCAGGGACTCTAGGCCACCAGGCTCCTCTGTCCATGGAATTCTCTAGGCAAGGATACTGGAGTGGGTTGCCATTCCCTTCTCCAGGGGATCTTCCCAACCCAGGGATCAAACCAATGTCTCCTTCATTGCAGGCGGATTCTTTACCACTGAGCCACTAGGAAAGTCAAATTACCTATACATTAATCAAAAAGAAAAAACTATGCAATTCTATGTAAAGACTCCCTTGACAAAGTGAATACTCCTTTGGGAACACAGGTTTTCACCTCCTAAATTGCATGTTTGCTCTAAAACAAACTGGCCCAGCTGTTGCCTACTGGCCACAAGGAGTATCATTTGCTTCTTCCTCGAAATGACGGAGTTTTGTCCTGGAAAGGGGCCCGTTTTGTCAACAGCAACTATTTGCCTTCAGACTTTCTTCACTCCTCTCAGGAAGCTGGGTCTCCTGGAGCCTCGGCATTGACCTGGGGTCTGCGGGAAGTCAAGGGTGGGTCCTCCACACAGCTCAAGTTGTGGGCGAAGCAAGCAGCAGGAGAGGAGAGATGCTCTCCTCCTCTCCTGGGTCACCCGAGGCTCATGGTTCTGTGTTCCTGATTCTGTGTGGGGGCCCCGTGGCCCTGAGCCTCACTTTGAAAATGACAGCTGCCCTGTGAAAAGCAGCAGGCCGGGGTCTGAGAAGACAAACACCACTGGGAGCCCCGCTCAGAGTCACAGAGCCTCAGGGCCGGCCACTCCTCATTCCTCCTCATCACCAGGAGGTCCTGGCTGGGCTGTCAGGACAGATGACTCAGGCTCCAGGAATCCTTCGCTTTACTTGCAAGTCCAGCCAAGGAGAGGAAACTCCCTTGCATCTGGCACCCTTCTGGGGGACACAGGGACTGACTGGGCGCGCTCTTCCAGACTGAGAGGGGAAGGGATGCTATTATTCTTTCACAAAGCTGCAGATGTATCTTGTTTCCTGAGGTGGCTGTGTTTTTGGAGTGAAAGCAAATTTTCATTTAACCCAGAATACAGCTAATGCAGACTTGACTTTTGAATAAGAATGGGCCTCAGGATTGAGTTCTAAAGACTTGGCATTCCTTGTTAATTTCCTTTTTTATTTATGCATAGCGGATTTACAATCTTGTTGATTTCTTAAACAAAATTTTCAATGGTTGATCTTAGGAACTTTCCAAAAGCATCTGTATTGGTTGCACATATCTACAAATTTTCTTTTATACCCAACAAGTTAAAAATAGCATAGATAGTTCTAGAAAGTTGGCTCTGGTGTCCTCCCAACAGCTCACCCCCAAACTAGAGGTCAAACCTGAAGGGATCAAACCTGGGTCTCCCACATTGCAGACGGATTCTTTACCATCTGAGACACCAGGGAAGTCTTGTAACCATTGCCAACATTTAAAAATCTTACATTCTTTGGCAATTTCACTTACGGGAATTTACAGAACACACACCCATGTGTTGAAAACATAATGGTCCAGGCACATTCATTGTAGCATTATTTGTATTAAGAGAAATTGGAGGGATTTCCCTGGCAGCCCAGAGGTTAAGACTTCACTTTCCAGTGCAGGGGGGTGAAAGTTCAATGTCTAGTTGGACAGGGAGCTAGGAATCCACATGCATCAGGGCCAAGAAACCAAAACATAAAACAGAGGCGATATTGTAACAAATTCAATGAAGACTTTAAAAATGGTCCACATTATAAAAAAGAAAGAAAAATTGGAAAAAATAAATCAATCTCCTTGAAGAAGCAATATCTAAATAAGAGCAGGCACATAAAAATAAAATCTATGCAGACTTTTAAAGAAGAGAGAAGCTGAGTGCTGGGCACTGATGTGAAATGAGCTCTAAGAGGCAGCCTTAAGTGTCAGAGTAGAAAGCTGTCCATAAAGCATGCGGGGTTGTAGATGCACAAAGAGGGGTGACGATAGCCATGCTTGGAATGTATTTTTTTTATATTTGAACCATCTCTAGGAAGTGATGCAAGAAACAGGAGACAGTGATTGCCAGTGGGATCATGAACCAAGGATGAGGGTGAATGGGGCAGGGGAAGTTACTGTTTAGTGGCTCAGTCGTGTGTGACTTTTTGAGACTCCATGGATTTTAGCCCGCCAGGCTCCTCTGTCCATGGGATTGTCCAGGCAAGAATCCTGGAGTGGGCTGCCACTTCCTTCTCCAGGGGATCTTCCTGATCCAGGGATCAAACCTGCATCTCCTGCATTGCAGGTGAGTTCTTCCACTGCTGAGCCACCAGGGAAGCCCACCCCTTTTATACCCTCTGGACTTTACACATATTGCTTATTTGATAATTACAGAAAGAAGGAAAGTCTTGGTCCATGAACTTCGGCTGACTCACCAGGCCCATCCTGTGGTTTCACTGGACTGAGGGCAGCTTTGCCACCGGGACTGTGACAAACACAAACGGGAGTCAAAGAAGAGGTGCCTGGAATCCTGCTCCCGGAGAGGGCAGCCAGGGTTCATGCATGAGCATTATGGTGGCTCGTGGAATCCCAAATCACAACAGGCCTCAGTGTCCTGGAACCCAGATCCCTTCCACAGTACCCCAACAAGGACCTTTGGCTGGACCACCTCCATCTAGAAAGTTGAGATACCCATAGCTCAAGTTTGCCATGCGTGCTCGTAAGAAAGGCACAGGGAAAAGCCTCGCACTGGGCCCGTTCATTAAATATGGTCTTATTGAACGCAAACATTCCATACAGAACATCCCATACTGGAGGGCAGGGGGGGCACCCTCTCCAGAGTTCTGCCCACTTCACCTGTCATAAGCACTTCCCACTGATGGGGAACTATCATTTTCTTAACTGTGCACTCATTTTGCTTTGAAACTTTGAGAGGCATAAATGTCAATACAGATGAGACTCTTTTGCACATGGGATGTTATTTTTCATGCAACTTTGTTTCAAGAGTTCACATAGTCAACCAAAGAAGTAAACTTTGGGGGGAGGGGGTGCTGTTGCAAACAATAATATCTGACTATGACATTGACTCTGTAGTCTACAAACGAAACTGCAAAAGAAGGAGGTCTGGGGGAAAGGGAAGAAAACATGAATATAAATACATAAGGAACCCAGGTTAAAAAAAAAATCACTAAAGATTAGTCTGCATGGAAGAGCCAGACTCCACCTGTGTCATCAATCTCTGAACTCCCTCTGGGACAGAGTCCTATAACACTTGGGGCTGATATTTTGGCTAAAAGCAGAAATAGCAAAAAGCCTGGTATTTCAAAAAGGTTAAGAGGCGTAACATCAAAATGCAGGAAGTTTTCATTACCTCTGTCCCACTGTTGGAAGAAAGAGCTAGGAGAGCACCTTACAGGGAAAGTGAGCAGCCCCACCACCGGCAGAAGCTATAGGGTGAGGAGAAGAAAGGGAGCTTTGCTGAGAGGAGAAGGTGTCACAATGACTGATGACATTGGGCAAGGTGATATCACCTCCCTGAGCCCGATTCTTCTGCCCACTCAGATCACGGTGCCCTCTTTTCAGCTCACCCCAAATCTGGGAATCCCAATTCCTTCTCCTTGCCCCACGCAGCTTCTGGGCTCTGCCCTGTCCTTTTCAACTCTTCACTAAGAATGGTTTTGAAAGGAAGTGCTTTGCAGTGCGACCTGTCCCCTCTCCTAAGCCAGGCTGTGGAGGTAAAAAGAGAACAAACTCCAAAGACAGATGTTTTCAAAAACAACAGAAAAACATTTTCTGGACAATTTTTTTTATTGAAGTATTGTTGATTTACAGTATTGTGTTAGTTTCAGGTGTATAGCACAATGTTCAGTCATGTTCACTCTTTTCCAGATTCTTGTCCCTTATATGTTATTGCAAAATATTGCTATTTTGTGCTACTCTGTGCTATAGAGTAGGACCTTGTTGGCTATCTATTTTATATGTAGTAGTGTGTATCTGCTAATCCCAACTTACCCCTCCCCTCCACATTTCCTCTTTGGCAACAATAAGCTTGTTCTCTAAGTCTGTGAATTATTTTCTGTTTCGTATATAAGTTCACTTGGTTTTGTTTGTTTGTTTGTTTTTAGATTCCACATACAATATAGGTGATATCATATGATATTTGACTCTTTGCAAACTTATGGACCATAACCCACCAGGCTCCTCTGTCCATGGGATTCTCCAGGCAAGAATACTGGAGTGGGTTGCCATACTCTCTGCCAGGGGATCTTCCCGACCCAGGGATCAAACCTCCATCTCTTGCGTCTCCTGCATCAGCAGGTGGGTTCTTTACCACTAGCACCACCTGGGAAGCCCCCATCATATAAGTGATATGATGTGATATTTGTCTTTCTCTGGCTTACTCCTCTCAGTCTGATGATCTCTAGGTCCATACATGTTGTTGCAAATGTATCAATGGCATGCTTTCATTCATTTTTATGACTGAGTAGTATATATATACACACACACAGATCCATTCCTCTGTCAGTGGACATTGACGTTGCTTCCATGTCTTGGTCATTGAACATAGTGATGCAAGCATCTTTTCCAATTGGAGTTTCCCCAGATATATGCCCAGGAGTGAGAATGCAGGATCATGTGGCAAGTCTATTTTTCACTTTGTAAGTAACGTCCAGACTGTTCTTCACAGTGGCTGCACCATTATACATTCCCACCAACAGTGTAGGATGGTTCCCTCTTCTGTACCCTCTCTCCAGCATTTGCTATTTGTTGACTTTTTGATGAGGGCTATTCTGATCAAAGTGATGGACCAGAAATTTTAATTTGTGCTCTTTGGGAACCTCCAAACCACTCGCTATTTGGATCTTCCGATTTCATCTTACTGTTTTAATCAAATACTACTCCTCCTGATGCTGGTGAGTTGCCTCTGGCTTTTAAATACAACCTGACACTTCTCTTTTCCACTGAGATCCAGACGTTAAAACTGACATCGCTGGCATTTCAACTGTGCCCTCATTTTAAAATGCACAATATCCTCTTTGGACCCAGTGGTCAACATCATTTAGCTCCTGACATTCTGATGAAAAATATCTGCAACCCAGAAACGTATCCTGCCAGGTGGTAATATTCAGTAAACATGAGTTTCCTCTCTCTCTTCCCCAGCAAGCATTTCAGGCCAAAACGTCTTTTCTCATTTTCTGTCTTGCAGGAGACATGAGCCCTGAATTCCAAAGCTTACTGCAAGGAACCAGAGATTATAGTTTTTTCTTTTCATTGTGTCTCTGTGCACTCTGGTTTATCCCCCTTAAAGCTCAGTTTCTAGATAAAACAGAAATTTTTAAAAATTTTAAAGAATGTCCATAGTATTCTCTTTGGTGTTCTAATCCTACTATGAAAACTCCAGTGCATGGCTTGCATTTTCATATTTTTCTCAGATATATTAACCTGTTCCTTTACCAGAAGGTTCAGAGTTTAATTTGATTTAACAAAGACCCCAGAGGACATTTATATTTCTTGTCTCTGCTGGTGACTGAAAAACTAAAAATAACCGTGTTGGAAACAAACTGTGAGCCATGTAGCTGATTCTGTGACACGGACCCCAAACTGGCATCTCAGCCTTGTTCTTGCAAAGAAACAAAAAGAGGAAAGAAAGCAAATCCAAGCTCCTTTGCCTGAGCACATCTTGGGTGTTAATTTAGAAGTTCTGCCTGCCAGTCGCACCAGATGCCAGAAAAGCATAAATCTGAGGGGTGTCGGTTGGCTATGCGCCTTCCTGAGAACTCAGATGATGAAGCACCTGATTTAAGCTCTCTTTGGGATAAATATGTTGAGGCTCTAATTCTGTAAAGGAATCGTAGATCAACCCCAATCTGGAAAACGAAACTGGTGAAGCTTTAAGCGTTCATCAGTTGTCGCATCTGCTGAATCTGGGGGGCTTCCCTGATAGCTCAGTTGGTAAAGAATCTGCCTGCAATGCAGGAGACCCCTGTTCAATGAATCTGAATCCCAGAGGTGACATCAGTAAAGTAGGATGTCATCCTGGGGAGAGTTATACAGAGAGCCAGGAAGACTTTCTAGATTCCTAAAAACATGTATTTTTCTTTTACTATTTTATTTTTAGGGAAAGAAAACATGGATGAGTCAATAAATTTAATTTGGGGGATTTGCCTTTGGCTGACAATTATGATAATGTAAAGGAAGGGGGGAAGGAGGAAAGAAGAAAGGGGAGGAAAGAAAGAAAAGGAAGAGAAATAAAAGATTTCCTTGGGCTTCCCAGGCTTCCCTCAGGTGGTGAAGAGTCCACCTGCAATGCAGGAGACCCTGGTTCGATTCCTGGGTCAGGAAGATCGGCTGGGGAAGGGATAGGATACCTAATCCAGTATTCTTGGGCTTCCCTGTGGCTCATCTGATAAAGAATCCACCTGCAATATGGGAGATGTGGGTTTGATCCCTGGGTTGGGAAGATCTCCTGGAGAAGGGAAAGCTACCCACTCCAGTATTCTGGCCTGGAGAATCCCATGGACTGTATGTATAGTCTATGGGGTCGCAAAGAGCGACAGAGCAACTTTCACTTGCACTTTCACTTGGGCTTCCCATGTGGCACTCAGTTCAGTTCAGTCACTCAGTCGCATCTGACTCTTTGAGACCCCATGGACTGCAGAACGCCCTGTCCGTCACCAAATCCCAGAGCTTACTCAAACTCATGTCCATTGAGTTGGTGATGCCATCCAAACATCTCATCCTCTGTTGTCCCCTTCTCCTCCCACCTTCAATCTTTCCCAGCATCAGAGTCTTTTTCAATGAGTCAACTCTTTGCATCACGTGGCCAAAGTATTGGAGTTTCAGCTTCAGCATCAGTCCTTCCAATGAATACCCAGGACTGATCTCCTTTAGGATGTACTGGTTGGATCTCCTTGCAGTCCAAGGGACTATCAAGAGTCTTCTCCAACACCACAGTTCAAAAGCATCAATTCTTTGGCACTCAGCTTTCTTTATAGTCCAACTCTCACATCCATACATGACTACTGTTTGACTAGACAGATGTTTGTCGACAAAGTAATAATGTCTGTGCTTTTTAATATGCTGTCTGGGTTGGTCATAACTTCTTCCAAGGAGCAAGCATCTTTTAATTTCACGGCAGCAGTCACCATTTGCAGTGGCGCTAGTGGTGAAGAATCCACCTTCCAATGCAGGAGACGTAAGACACACGGGTTCAATCCCTGAGTCTGGAAGATCCTCTAGAGAAGGGAATGGCAACTCCCTCCAGTATTCTTTCCTGGAGTATCCCATGAACAGAGGTGCCTGCCAGGCTACAGTCCACAGCATTGCAAAGAATTGGACACAACTAAAGTGACTTAGCATGCATGCATGTACAAAGATAATTTCACTCTAATGTATAGGATTCTACATTAGCTGTTCTCTTCCAAAAGCATATATATTTTTTAATAATGAAAAAGCAAGTTGTTCTGAGGTCTGATGAGGATCTGATTGGTTTTATTTTTTATAATCTTGGAGAATTCAGGACTTCCCAGTTACATGAGATTTATCAGTTAACTGTCATTACATAAAAAACCACCCTGAAACTTGGTGATTTAAGACCATATCCTGTATTGTTCCTCACAAGTCTGTCAGCTCTGCCTGCTCAAGCGTCTGTGGTCAGCTCTGGGCCACCTGGCATCCGATAGCCTTGGCTGGGACCTGTTAGCTCTCCTCCCCATGGTGTCTCACCCCCTGATCGATTAGGCTGGCCTTATCTCCTAGCATCAGGGGTTTCCAGTGTAGAAGTTCCCACTGCCTCCGAAGACCTAGCCCTAAGCAAACTTATTCTTACTGTAGTGGCCAGAGCAATTGACAAGGCTAGCCCAGGTGTGCGGGAAACAGACTCCTCCTCTCCTGACAGTGGGAGCTCAGAGGCCACATAGCAAAGGGCGTGGTGGAGAGCTGCGCCCATCTCCATCAGTCCTGAGGGCCTTGGCATCTGCTGCCTGATATTCTGTCATTTTAACGGCTGCTCAGTGTTCCTGCTGAAACAGGGTAGCCGGGAGCAGACAGTCTGGGAAAAACACTCCCTGCTTGGCTTTGAGATGTAAAGGAGCCCACGTGAGGGAACTTGCAGGAGGTGTCCTCTGCTGCACGGATGCCTCCATCACAGAGCAGGCTGGGGAGAAAGAAACCAGTAAGCAGCCTGCCTTGCTACACATCTACAGTGCTGGCAATGGATTTACAGCGAAGACATGAAAAGTGCATTTGCCAAAATCTGGTCGTAACCTGAAGCTCCACTACTTTGGCCACCTGATGTGAAGAACTGACTCATTGGGAAAGACCCTGATGCTGGGAAAGATTGAAGGCAAAAGGAGAAGGGGGTGGAAGAGAATAAGATGGTTAGACAGCATCACCGACTCACTGGGCATGAATTTGAACAAACTCCAGGAGACAGTGGAGGACAGAGGAGCCTGGCACGCTACAGGTCTTGGGTCACAAAGAGACGGACACAACTTGGCAACTGAACAACAGGTTGTAAGGTTACTTCTCCAACTCTCACTCAGACAGGGTTCTTCTGTATTCAGGGATGAGAACTTTTGAATGGGTCCCCATAACATCCAGGTTTCAGGCCAGGGATCTCAGGCTGCCATACAAAGACCTTGACAGCATGGCTGCAGCCTCACTCTCCATTCCTACACCAGAAAGTCCCAAACTTGTAAATAACAAACCCCTTCCACAATGGGGTACAATCTCCTGAGGGCTTTTAGAATTTTGAAAAATCATTTTATTAATTTTTCATGGTATTCAGTGAAGAAATAGCTTGAGGAGTAAGTAATTACTCTTTATTTTAGATGAATATATTCTTGAAGGCTTATTATGGGCCCACAGCTCCCTACCCACAATTGCAAATTCCAAAAAGCTCTGAAAAACAGAAGGTATTTTCTATATTTGGCACAAATTTATTTGTCCACAAATCTGACCTTAACTGACATGAGACTATTCACAGTCTATGTTTATCCTACATGGTATGAATATTCAGAGGTTTCACTGTAGAAATATTAATGTGCTTAATTGCAGGCTGCAGCCCCAGACCTCACCAGGGGGTTTTATATAACATATGACACATAGAGTGTGTTACTGTGTTAAAAACTCAAAAATCCTGAAATCAGAAACACATTTGCTTTTAAGATTTTTGGCTAAGAATTTGGACCACTATACAGTCATTGCAATATGACTCAATAATATTTAAAATATATCCTTTAAAATCTATACAATCATCCTATACAAAGTAATGATCTTCCCAGATGGCTCAGTGGTAAAGAATCCACCTGTCAATGCAAGAGACATGGGTCTGATCCCTGGGTCAGGTAAAGCCCCTGGAGGAGGAAATGGCAACCCACTCCAGTATTCTTGCCTGGGAAATCCCATGGAACAGAGAAGTCCGGCAGGCTATAGTCCATAGGCTTGCAAAGAGTTCAACATTACTAAGTGACTAAGCACACACTCATATACACATGCACACACTGGAGAAGATTCTTGAGAGTCCCTTGGACAGCAAGGAGATCCAGACAGTTAATCCTAAAGGAAATCAACCCTAAATATTCACTGGAAGGACTGATGCTGAAGCTGAAACTCCAATACTTTGGCCACTTGATATGAAGAACTGACTCATTTGAAAAGATCCTAATGCTGGGAAAAGTTCAAGGCAAAAAGAGTAGGGGATGGCAGAGGATGAGATGGTTAGATAGCATCACCAACTCAATGGACATGAATCTGAGCAAATTCCAGGAGACAGTGAGAGACAGGGAGGCCTAACATGCAAAGCCAGACATGACTTAGCAATTGAACAACAGCAACAATGTAGTGGCAATACTCATCATACCTCCTTATGGTAGTTTTTTAAAAAATATATCCACAACTTCCTTACTATTCCTCCTTTTAACTCGTGGAGTTTAACTCTTCTCCCCCAAAATTTGGAATAAGAGACTCCTTTCTCATGACTAGATTACAGTAGAAGCAATGATGTCTCACTTCTCAGGTTGGGTTATGAAAAGACTGCCTTCCATCTTGGATGCCTTCCTCTTGGACCATTTGCTCTGGAGGAAGGCAGCTGCTCTGCTATGAGCTGCCCTAGGGAGAAGATCAAAGCTGAGTAACTGTGGGTTGGGGGTGACCTTCAGCCAACATCTGGCCCTCAGCCCAACAACTCATGCAGATCTGAGACTTGACAGCAACTGCGGGAGACAGCCTGGAACCAGGTCCTTCAGCCCCAGCTGAACCGTAAGATGAGGTCACAGCCCAGGGCTTGACTAAAGCTCATGACAGCCCCTGAGCCAGGACCACTCTGCCAAGCTGTTCTTGCATCCTAATCCACAGGATCTGAGATAACAGACGCTTGTTGTTTCAGGCTTTGTAGTTGTGGGTAATTTGTGACACAGTGAGAGAGAGATTTCCTGGTGGCTCAGATGGTAAAGAATCTGCCTGCAATACAGGAGACCCAGGTTTCATCCTTAGGTCAGGAATATCCCCTGATGGGGATCTTCAGTATTCTCCAGTATTCTTGCCTGGGAAATCCCATGGACAGAGGAGCTTGGCAGGCTATACAATCCATGGGTCTGTAAAGAGTCAGACACAACTGAGCATAATAGAAAGTTAATACATCGCTCGGTGTTCTCCACCGCAGCACGCTATTTCTTTCCTCATCACACTTTTATCATGAGCCAATATTTTAGTTTGTTTTTAATTAGTTTGTTGTTTATCTTCTCTTCCTCCGGAGGGAGGAGCCAATGGGTGTGTTCATAGTTGGGTTCACGTCACTTAATGCACAGCCTGGCTCACAGATGCTGAATAAACATTGGAAGATGGAAAGAAAGGGAGAAAATTATTCTGGAGACAGAACCAGGAGGGCAGTGAGGGTTTGGGCTCAGGGTTAACAAATACCACAATAATTTTTAAAGCTCCAAATCCCAGAGAGTAACCATCCCTCTCCCCTCCCCTGGTCCAGGTGGTCCCCAGGCCCTGTCGACTCTGCGTGTCCCCTCCCCTACACCCTGACTGCCCTCACTGGCTCCCAGCTCCATCATCCCTCACCAGTGTCCTCGTCAGTCTCTCTGTTCCCACCAACACCCCATGCCTATGAACCCAATCTTAACACTGAATTGTGCACTGTCAGGGAGGGGAGGGTGATGGGAGACTGAGGCTCCATCCTTTCCTCCAGGGCCTTAAATGGACCTGTAGCCACCACCCTATTCCAAGTTAAGAACCAGTGGTTCAGAATGAGATCTCGATTCTTATTATACCCCTCAATAAGATGACAAGGAGGAAGTCAACTAAAAGTATTGTCAGTTATAAAGAGAGTGAAACTAGCTCCCCTCCTGCTCAAGAGAGTAACTCAGACCATCTTGCCAGAAAGTAGTTTAGCCATAGGTTTGAAAATTCTTAGAACTATCAGCTTCTGCCATCGAGTAATTCCACTCAGGAGAACTAGCTTTAAGTTGCCTTAGCTGCATCCCTTCGTTCTTTCTGGAGTTATTTCTCCACTGATCTCCAGGAGCATATTGGGCACCTACTGACCTGGGGAGTTCCTCTTTCAGTATCCTATCATTTTGCCTTTTCATACTGTTCATGGGGTTCTCAAGGCAAGAATACTAAAGTGGTTTGCATTCCCTTCTCCAGGGGACCACATTCTGTCAGACCTCTCCACCATGACCCATCTGTCTTGGGTGGCCCCACATGGCATGGCTTAGTTTCATTGAGTTAGACACGACTGTGGTCCTGTGATCAGATTGGCTAGTTTTCTGTGATTATGGTTTCAATGTGGGTAAACTCTGGAAGTTGGTGATGGACAGAGAGGCCTGGCATGCTGTGATTCATGGGGTCGCAAAGAGTTGAACATGACTGAGCAACTGAACTGAACTGAGGTGCATCCCGGGATTGCAGGAGAGGTTGGAATAAAGATCTTTATACAAAGATGACAACACAGTTTGCTTTTAGTAGATGGTAAGCAAACTAGATACCCCGCAACAGAAGAAGACTTAAGTAAATTAGAATAGAGGCATGAAATGAATGTCATTCACCTGTAAAACTATCCTTTCATGTTTTTCAATGACATGAGAAAATGCCCACAATATATTAATATATAGATACATATGTATATAATCCAGCATACACACATACAATGACTGAAAAAATACAACCAACTGTTGCCAGTGTTTATCTATGAATAAGCAAGTAATGGGGGATTTTTTTTCTCTCATCTTTATGATTCTTTATGATTTGGCCCCCTGACACAAAAAGTCAACTCACTGGAAAAGACCCTGATGCTGGAAAAGATTGAAGGCAGGAGAAGAGGTGGACAACAGAGGATGAGATGGTTGGGCGGCATCACTGACTCATTGGACATGAGTTTGAGCAAGCTCTGGGAGATGGTGAAGGACAAGGAAGCCTGGTGTGCTGCAGTCCATGGGGTCACATAGAATTGGACATGACTTAGCAACTGAAAGATGCCAAGTATTCTATGTATGGCCTACATTTTCTACACCAAGTGTGGATTGCTTTTATGTTCACCTAGCAAATATAGTTTTCTAAAGTGAAGACCATGGAGGCATGTGAAGGAAGATGAGTCTGAAATCACACTGAAGACCCCGGTCAGCATTGTCCTTGCGGCACACCGGGGGCTGTGCCACAGTGATGGGCCGTCAAGTTCACGGGGAGACAGAAGCTCAGGGTCAGGGGGCTCCCCCTCAGGTCCGAAGGCACACAGAGAAGGGAGGCGACAGAGGATGAGAGTGGACGGCATCACCATCTCAATGGGCATGAGTCTGAGCAAACTGAGGGCCGTTGTCTGCGGTTGAAGGGAAGTCAGACTGTATAAGGAGCAGCACTGAACTTTATAAGCTTAATACAGCAAAGGCTTATTTACAGCTTTGGATGCGAGGATACTGGTGAAGGGTCATGAAGGGTGAGGATCCCGCAGGGAAGATTCTGTGGGCCAGGCCTGCAAGTGGGGTTTGACCTTTCTACCCGCATCCCATCAGTCCCATCTCAACGGTGTGTCCTGCTACCTGTAAGGGCAGGACAGCCAGGAAGGAAGTGAGCCCAGTCTTCCTGGGCATCCTGTCTGGGACCTAAACATCCACTTGCAGACTGGCCCCTCCCTCACGTCCACTGAGACTTTGGAGGCCTGTGCTTGGGAGAGGGAAGCTGGGAGCTAGGAGCCCAACACCTCGGATCCACACCTTCCAGCTGGGGGATTTTCCTGGCAGCCCAGTGGCTAAGACACTGTACTACCAGCACAGAGGCCCAGGTTTGATCCGTGCCCAGGGAACTATTAATAGACCCCGTATTTCACAGCTAAGACTTCATGAGCCACAATTAAAGATCAAAGATCCCACATGCTACAACTAAAACCTGGTGCAGCCAAATAAATAAATAAAAACAAAACACCTCCCAGACGAACACTGGATGGAACCCACAAACTACAAGGCAGACTGCGTCTATTTCTGGGTCTGGTGCTCTGGGCAGCCTGGACCCTGCCAGCATTCTTCTGGCCGTTCCCAGGACACAGTCAGGGTTCTTCTGCTGCAAAGGTGGCCTTGAATTTACTGATCTAATTTCCAATACTTCTCTTTTCTGGAAAGCAGGGGGTGGATCTGCCACATATAAAGAACAAAGAAGAAGCTGGATGATTGAGAACCAAGCCTTTCCCGTTGTAGAGTGCTCTGGGTCACTTCAGGGAAATAAGAAATCTTGCACATGCCCCCAGCCCCAGCCCTCCTTATCTACCTGGGCTCTCATCTCTCCCACAGAGACCATGAAATGTGCACGTCTCCCAAGCACGTGGACGTCACCAAAGTGAAACTCCAAGGAAAGAGGTGGAAGAGAAAATGGGGGTGTGGATGAATTAATACCGAACCCATAACAAACTCAGGCAGAGACTGGTCATCAGATTAAAGGTTGCTCAGACGGTAAAGAATTTGCCTGCAATGCAGCAGACACAGGTTCAATCCTGGGTTGAGAAGATCCCCTGGAGAAGGAAAGGGCAATTCTCCGGGCAAGAATACTGGAGAATTCTAAGGACAGAGGAGCCTGGCAGGCTACAATCCACAGGGTCATAAAAAGTCAGACACAACTGAGTGACTTTTTTTTAAATTGTTTAAACCTTACCAAGGGATCCTAAGATTCCTTACTAAGGAGAAAGACTTTAGAAGTCAAGTCTCTCTTTAAAGTTCACTAGGGACCTCAAAAATTCAGATTTGCCCCACGGATGTAAATGGGTCCCAAGCTCCAAAGGCAAGCTGCTGCCACAGGCACGCAGAGCTCCAACTAGAGCTGGAACATTGGAAACCTCAGCAGAAGGGGCCACGTGCACAGGAGACAGACCGTGAGAACCACATGGCCAGCAGCCAGGGCTGGGCTTCCCCAGTAAGCACGTAAGTAAAGGCCCAGATGCGGTGCCTCTCAAATTTTCCACCCAAGCCTCCCAAAGACAGGGCAAAGGACATACAGGGCAAGCCTGGAGCAACAGCCCTAAAGAGTTGGCCTAATGTCGATCTCTTTATTTATACTTAAAATTCTTGGGAACACATTATCCAATTCCACATATATCTATTCAATAATATCCAAAAAATTACCATCAAGCAATTAATGTGCTGAGGCTTCGTCTTATATTTAGTGTGGCACCTAGCACTCTGAGTGTGGGCTTCCATCTGGCAGCCTCAGCACCCCTTGGGAACACAGGAAATGCAGATGCTTGCCCCGACCCGAAGCCAAGAACCACAATCTGCCTTTTAACCAGATCCTGGAGTGACTCATTCGCAAAATTTGAGAAAAGTCGTCTGCCTCAAGCTCCAAGGAGTGTGCATGCTTGCGTGCTAAGTCACTTCAGCCATATCCGACTCTCTGTGCCCCTATGGACTGTAGCCCACCAGGCTCCTCTGTCCATGGGATTCTCCAGGCAAACATACTGGAGTGGGTTGCCATTTCCTACTTCAGGAACTAGGAGCGCGGACACCCTAGTTTTAGAAGCAGAGCCACGTAGGATCTACTGGAAGTTCTGTTTGTGAACCTCCATCCTACAGCTCTCTACCTTAGCATGCAGCTTAATTTTCTACAGCACAGATATTTGTTTGTGTTTAGAATGTAAGCTTCATGAAGAAGGGTCTGTGGCAGACTACTACACAGAGAATCTTGCCTATAATAAATTCTCACTAGAAGGATTTTGAGGGAATGGAGGTAACTAGGGAAGGGAGGAAGGACTGGATTGTGAAAAGTAAATCAGAATGGGAATTTCATGGGAATTTCCCTAAAAAAAAAAATCGATTTTCCTCTTCAGAAAAACAGAAGCAAAAAGTCATATTGGCATGTTCACCCAGAAACCTGGATCTAAATGTTTATAGCAACTGTATTCATAATAGCCAAAAATTGAAACAACCCAGATGTCATTCACTGGATGAGTGAGTAAACATATGGTAGCATGTCCATCCAGGGGAATAAACTCAGCAAAGAAAAGGAATGAGCTACTGATACACACACAGCTTGGATGGAACTCGAGGCAATTACTGAAGACAGAAAGCCTTTCTCTAGAAGGATATTGCTACAGGTGGAACGCTTGTGTTTCCCCCAAAATTCACATGCTGAAACTCCAATTTCCACAGCAATTATCAGGAGGTGGGGCGTCTGGGCGTTGATCAGGTCATGGGGACAGAGCTCTGATGAGAAGGACTCGTGTCCTTACAAAAGAGACCCAGGGGGCTCCCTCACCCCTCCACCACGTGAGGACACAGTGAGGAGCAGCTATCCATGAACCAGGAGAGGGTCCTCAGTAGACACTGGATCTGCCGGAGCCTTGATCCTGGGCTCCCCAGCTTCTAGGATTGTTTAGTTAGCCACCCGGTTTATGGTACTTCGTTATAGCATCCCTAAAGCACTAAACAGGTACATAGGACAGGATTCTATTTACCGACTCATGACTGCATGGAGTTGGCAGGGGAGAACAGGTGTGCCTATGAAAAGGCATATCTTTGGGATGTTAAAACAGTTCTATATCTTGACCAGGTGGTGATTACGCATCTACACAAGTGATAGAGTTATACAGACTTACTCCCCCACACCCCGCAACACACACACACACACACACACACACACACACACAGAGGTGTGCATGTGATTCTGATGAAATCTGAATAAGGTCTGTAGATTGCATTTGTGTCAATTTTCTGGTTTTGCTATTGAATTATAAGATGTCACCATTGGGGGAACTGGGTGAGGGGTACAGGGGACCTTTCAGTACTATTTTTGCCATTTCCTATGAATATATAATTATTTTCAAACTAAAAAGCTAAAAAGGTCATATTGAAGAGTTCATGGTATAGATAGGGATTATACCTTGCTTTAAAACATTTAATTCATAAGAGAGGATTTTATACCGTTCTGCACGACTTATGGAAGTGTTTTGATTTCTACTGTACAAAACACATCTCTCTGAATAAGAGACAGCAGTTGAGCCAAAATTGTCTGCTTCCATCTGGATTTAGAAGTGAGTAATCCTCATGAGGGCTGAAATCCTTATTGTCTGACTCGTGGTTTGAAGCCCACCAGGCTCCTCTGTCCATGAAATTTCCCAGGCAAGAATACTGGAGTAGGTTGCCATTTCCTTCTCCAGGGAACCTTTCCAACCCAGGGATCAAACTCATGTCTCCTGCACTGAAGGTGCCTTCTTTATCACTGAGCCACCAGGGCGGTAGAATCATGGAAGAGTTTTGGTTTCCACTGTACAAAACATGTCTCTCTGAATAAAAGAAAGAACAGTTGAGTCAAAAGTCATTGTCTGCTTCCGCCTGGATTTAGAAGTAAGTAACCCTCATGAGGGCTTCAATGATTACTTCTCATTGTCAGTCCTGGGGCCAGGATCTGGGGAAATTCCCACTTAGATGGAGGAGAGCAGAGAAGGTCATGAAGGCCACACCTGATTTGGGGGTGATGGGGGATGTTGCCATTGTCTGATGGTGTTCAAGACTCAGCATGAGCTCATGACTCAAGCAACAGACACAGCATCAGCAGGCAGCCATCACTTGGTCCCAGAGGATCACTCTACTAGTTCCATCAACAGCCATGTCTGTCCTGAGGAAAGAGAGCCATCTGGAGTCTTGCTCCCTGACTTGAACCAACAGTGGGCATGAGAAGATGAGGGAGGCAATCAGTGACCTTCATTCGCCCTTTCCTTCTTTTCACCAAGACTAAGTGGATCCTCTTCCTCTTCTTCACCTGGGAACATAGCTCTCACTTGGGTCAAAATGTGGGTGGCCCCAAGGAAATGAATAAAAGCTCTGAAGTCAACTCAATCTATTGCTAAAACCATCACAACAAAGGCAGGTCTTGAGAACCCGCGAGCCTACAGGGGTGGGACAGGAAAGGGGTGCAGTGAGCCCAGTGGACTACGTGACCTCCAAGAGAGCCAGCCCCAACTGTTGGCTCCTCTGGGCCCCTGACCTACCAAATTATCCAACTTCTCAAGACAATCCAGGAGCCTGGATCTTGCTGTGAAATGCACTGTTTTAAGTGTAAGTGAAATATTTAAGACCCCCACAGGTGCCAACAACATCTTCCTGTTTCTACAAGCACCCACCTTCACCCTGAGCAAGACAGGGACCATGGGAGGGCAAGAGGTCAGCCTGCAGCCAGGAGACACCAGCTCGACCTCTGGGGTCCTAGATACCTTTGTTCTCAAGCTTTCAGAGCAGGAGAGGCAGAGAAAACCTAGTGCCTGTGAGAAGGAAGGCAGAGTGAGGGGCTGCAGGGGTTTGGAGCAGTTCCACCCTCAAGAATAAAGAAGCAAAATGTAGGGGCCTCCCTGCTGGTCCAGTGGTTAAGACTTCACCTTCCAATGCAGGGGGAGAGGGTTCAACCTCTGCTTGGGTAATTAAGATCCCATGTGTCTCACAGCCAAAAGAAAAAACAATAAAAAAGGTAAAACAGAAATAATATTGCATCAGATTCAATAGAGACTTCAAAAATGGTTCACATAAAAAAAAGTTATAGAAACAAAATGTACTAACATGTGAGCACTTCTGACCTTCCAGCCTGACCCCTTCCCCATTCTTCTAGTCCAAGAGGGAGGGCTCTGCTGGCTGAGGCCCAAAACAACAGGGTGGGGTGGGGGGAGTCTTTGGAGGGGTAGGATTCTCAAATTGAGAAAACCGAGGGCTTTGCAAGTTGTTGTCAGAAATTAGAATGAGTTTGGCTTCACCAGTTTTCAGGAAGCTCAGGTAAATCTGGAATGACTTTTGGCCACTACACTGTGTGTTTGAACTCAGTAAGGATTGCTGAGCCTTGGCCAGTGAGGATGGGCTGAGAATTAGTCTGCTTCCTGTGGAGAAATGCTTTTGGTTCTGAGAGTTCAAAGCAAGGATGTTTTCTCCCAAAGTCTGCAAGTCTACGGACATTTTCTGCGTGATTTAAGCCTCGGGGACTTGCCCATGGTTCCCAGAGGTGAATGTCTTATAAATGATAGTGTCCTTCAGAATCAGTGAGGCTGAGGGTGGACAGGACAGCTGGCCTTTTATCTGGGAACAAAGGGAGCCCCCAATTTATTAAAGAACAGAAAACTGGTATGGAGAGGGGGCACCGTGTCAGAAAAAGCTAAATTAGCAGCTGGCATGGGGCCCGGTCAGAACTGTCTTGAAATCTGGAGGAACAGCTTGACCAAAGCCCATTCTGAGGAGGGATTGTCAAGAGAGCCTCTTGGAAGAGAATTTTCCCCAAAGAGAGCCAAGAGGCAAGCTCAGCCCTGAACAAAGCCTTAGTCATCAGAGTCCTCAGACTTGTGACCTTGACCCAGCCCGTAGACATCTGGCCAAAATCCGGGGGAGGAGAGGTGGAGACGAGACAGAAAGAGGGGTCCTCCTCGTGAACCATCAGACTTGGGGCACAGAGGAGGACAGGGGCTTTGCTCTTCAGGGGCAGGCCCCTGGGAAGAGGTCATGGGACCAGCAGAAGGGATGGCAGAGAGGGGAGGCTGGGGAAGCAGCTGGGCACCAAGGTGGGGCCCGAGGCGCACATTCTTAAGTACAAATAAGACATCTCCCAGAGACCCCCCAGAAGGACTGGGCAGGAAGGACTTTGTGTGTCCGCAAAGAGTAAGACACACAACTGAAAGAAAGCATCAAGTAGCAGGCAGGGAGAAGACATACATGTCTAAGTGTGAGAAGTACACCCATTTTAACTTCAGTCTCGGGGCCAAGAAAGCTCAGAATGCAGGAACATCCCGGGGACACGCAGTGACTGTCTCACACTGCTGAGGTTGCAGTTCTCCGAGCGCAGGCATTCCTGTCTCCTCTGTTTAGGGCACTGTCTCCAGAGGCTACAAGAGTGCCTGGCATACAGCGATATTGATATTTTGGGGTTGACTATGTTGCCCATAGTTTCACCACCTCAGTTCTATCAGGCAAAGGGGATGCTGACAAAGAGGATGATGCGACCTTTCCCTCAGGTGACGTTTACAGAACCTCAGTGATATGAGAGGAGGCCACCTTGGGAAAGGCTTAGAGATGGCTGAATACATGGATGGATGGAGCAGGTAATGTCGGGACATCGTCTCAGGCAGTGACAGAGGGCAGAGCCTCCAACACTGGGCACCCGCCTCCGCCAGCCAATGTGTCAGATCCACGGGCGGGCGCTGACAGCTCATTAATATTAATGGCAGTTTGCTCAGCAATTTCTGAGTATTCCTAAATTTGAGCTCTGCCTCGACACTTCCTGGGACAAGGAGCCAGGCTGAATTCACATGTAGCCCTTGCAGTTTTAGAAGACATTGAGCTTAATTCTATTATTATTTTAGCCTTCCCACTCAAACCTCAATGTTTGCATTTCTATTGAGTTACTCCTGAAGTGGTTTGGCGGCAATGTCAGGCTACATCCCCAGCACTGAAGTGACCCTCTCACTCCTACTCACAGCGGCATCGCTAACATCTGCCAAATCTAATTTCAAGAGGAAGAAATAGCCTGAATCCTGATGGAGAACCAGCCGGTGTACACTCTGGAGTCACATGGACCAAATCTCAGCTCTGTCGTTATTGCCTGTAAATGCTGCTAATTTAGATAAGTTATTAATACTTGCTTTGTCCAAGTCTCTGTTCAACAAATGTAATGTGAAGGAATTAAAACCTGGTTCAGTTTCCTATTCCCACTGTAATATTGATCACAAATGTGGTGGATTCAGACAACCCAGACTTACTTTCTCCCAGTTCGGGAGGTCTCACTGGGCTGAAGTCTAGGTGTTAGCAGAGTTTTATTCTTTTCTACAGGCTCTGGGAGAAAATGCATGTTCTGGCCTTTGCCAGCTCCAGAAGTTGCCCACATTCCTAGCCTGGTGGCTTCTTCCTCGCCCTTCAAAGCCAGCAGTGGCTGGTCTGGTCTTTCTCACAGGGTATTAAAGACTTGACATTTGCTGCTTCTATTTATAAGGATCCTAGGGTTTCCACTGGGCCCAAATGGATAATCTAAGACACACTCCCTATTTTAAGATGAACAGATTAGCTATCTTAATCCCCTTTGCCTTATAAGGCCACATGATCACAAGTTCCGGGCATGGGGACACAGACACCTCCAGAGGATCGTTTTTCTGCTGACTGCGATCCTGTCCACGGTGTGGGGTGAGGCTGACCTGAGGACCGGCAGTGCAGCGCTTGCCATGTGCTGAGTGGATTTCTCTGGAAACTGGATATACATAGGCACGGAACACAAGAAGACAGAAGACTCCCACAACCTTGCCTAGTCCTCATCCCAGTAAAGGTTCCCGTTCAACTTGGTCCACCCAGCCTGCCAGTCTTAGAGAAAGTAACCATCCGCCACGGTTCAGCCAACCACCCTTTGCTTTTGTCCACCTGGAATACAACGATAAACACACTCTATGCCCCAAAACCCTATTTCATGTTCTGCCTGACACACCAACAGTGATAACACTAGGGTCCCTACTCAATACATGGAACTGCACATCCACGACTTCCCCTCCAACATCTGGGAGCCAAGCGCCAGGACCCCTCCTGGAGCAGATACATCCCGCACATGCCCTTGGAGTAACACAGCCTCATTCTCAGGAGCCAAGTGCACGGCCAGCCTCTTCCTTGACACAGAAGAGACACAGGAAGCCCCCATGTGCGTGCGAGACAGCCAGCTTGTACACTAATTCCCAGCTCTCACGCTCTCTGAGTCTTTCCTCACCATGGCCATTCCCACAGTCCTCAGGACCCTTTCCTCAAGCCACCCTTGTTCTTTGAAGCCTAAACATTCCTAACAGCACATCTCATTTCCAGGTGGCTTTTCTGCTTAATATATGCACCAGTCACCGTGTTAGTCTGTGTAGACCCCGTGTAAATTAAAGGTTCTGCTAAAACCCTCCACTGAAGTGTTGTAGAACAAACTCTTCAGTGTTCTTAATTATCATCAAAACACAATCTGATGGACATAAAAAGAAAGAAGAGGGTTGGTCACGATCACCTTAAACGGCTGACTTTAATTATTTCAGCAGACTGTGTGGCCCTGAGGGAGGGCATGAGTCTGGACTAAGTTGTTGCTGGGCTTAAGTCACTGTGCTGTCCCTTTAGACCTGGGTGACCCTGAGCTGGTTGGGCTCCCCAAACCTCACTTTCTCATCTGTAAGTTTCCTGGGAATAACCCAACGTGCAGGCTTCCCTTGTGGTTCAGCTGGTAAAGAATCTGCCTGTAATGTGGGAGACCTGGGTTCAATACTGGGATTGGGAAGATCCCCTGGAGAAGGGAAAGGCTACCCACTCCAGTATTCTGGCCTGGAGAATTCCATGGACTGTATAGTCCACGGGACTCGCAAAGAGTCGGACACACGACTGAGCGACTTTCACTTTCACCTAATGTGCAGTATTAGAAGAAAAGAGAGAGGGCACACCTACCAAAGTTATCACATCTCGCACCATATTCTGTTCTGATTTACCCAGTGTTGCACCTCCAACTCCCCCAAAACATAGCAGATTAAACAGCAGCCATCTTCTTAGAGCTCACAGATCCTGTGAGTCAGGAATTTAAGTCTGGCTGGGTCAGGAGAGTCCTCTGCGCCTCCTGCTGTCAGGTGAAGGCAGGGGTCTCATACTCAGCTAGTGACGACCACCTGGGGGATGCAGGGCAGCTTCGCTGAGAAAGAGCCAAGGTCACTCTTCACAGTTTTATGTTTTATAAAACTGAGAGGAGACCAAGGCAATGCTGCTGGGGGCTATTCAGAGTTTGGTCCCAACATTTCTGTCACATGAGCAATACGTAACCTTGCTTCTTAAGTGCTTCTGTCTAAAGTCACTTTATTTGATCTGTATTTCTTCAAAATAATTAGATTAATTATCACGATAATTTAGCATGTCTTTATTCTAAGGGGCTTTCTAAGTGGCTTGTGGTAAAAAAATCTATCTGCAAATACAGGAGACCCAGGTTCCATCCCTGAGTCAGGAAGATCCCCTGGGAGAGAAAATGGCAACCCACTCCAGTATTCTTGCCTGGAAAATCCCAAGGACAGAGGAACCTGGCAGACTACAGTCCATGGGGTCGCAAAGAGTCAGACACGACTGAGTGACTGAGCATGCATGCACACACTTTATTTTGCACTGAAACACTAGTTGGGCCAAATTCAGCATCTCCTCACACTGGGTAACGTGACCTGAATATCCTTTGGCTGCCAGCTTCACCACCAGCGTCCACTACACTGTGTTTATCAGTCATTGTTTTGCGAGCCCACAAATCTGGCCACTTTCCCATCATCTCATACCTACTATAACATGCTACTTTAGCAGTTTCCGGAGCGACCCCGGGACAGCTTGGCAAATGGTCCTCTTCCTCTGCGGAGCTGTAACATATTGTTGCCTCATTAACACTGAATTCACCAGTCAACCGCTCTAGAGGAAGCTCATCTAACCGGTGTTTTCTCCATCAGGCGTATTCCAGCCTTCCCGTGTTTAGGACACAGGACAGTACATCAATGCTAGGCTTGGGAGCTACTTTAAATGGCACGATCTCCAATAATAAGCACAAAGGTGCTGAAAATGAAGCACTAGATGGACCGCAAGAAGGACATCTATTTCCAGTATGAGATCAATTCGGCCAGGATGTGCACCTGTGCTGGTGCTCCGGTCACATCCCTGAATGACCACAAAGGTGCCTCAGGTGTGGATTTGGGGGTTACAAATACATTCTAGTGAATAGAATAATGCACAAATTTATATTCTGTGGAAAACAAGAATTGACTCTTTCCAGTGTTCTCCTGGGAATGGCTGGAGGGCTACACCCTGCTGGGCATTATCCACCCAGGCGCCAACATGGCGGCCTCCCCAACATGGCGGCCTCCCCAACATGGCACCCAGACATGGTTGGACTAATTATGTGGTGACTGCATGGCTAAGGGCAAGTCCCAAGAGATTGAGAAGGAAGCTGCATGGCCTCTCCTGACCTAGCTTTGGCAGTCATACAGAGTCACTTCCGCCACATTCTGTTGGTTGCAAGGGAGCCCAGATTCAAGTAGGGGAGGTTTGGACTCTACATCTTGTGAGGGTGATGTTGTGAAGGTCGTCTCTGGAAAACACAATCTGGACGGCTGGGGGGAAAAAAGAACAAAACAAAGCAGTTGCTATTATTTGATAGGAAACAACTACAACAAAAGATGTTTCAACCAAACGCCCACAGATGTAGCAGTAATTACTCAGAAAGCTTGCTTTCTTCTCCTACCTCAGGAGACTCAGGCAGCTAGCCCTACACTCGACCCAGCTACATCTTCAAGGGAAAGACAGATGGGAGATTAGGAGAATGGCAAGGGAGCCAGAGAATCCTGCAATGGAGGACTTCAAAAAAACTGAGATTTCTTTAAACCCAATTGGGACATAGTCTGGTCCCAGTCATGTGCCAGGAATTCACATCTGAACCACAATATTATGGAGGGTTGGCTTACTCAGAAACAAATACCTGCAGAGCATGTTTAAATATATATATTTGTTCAATCCTGCCTTAAACATATGAATCCAGAAGTCCATAGTACTGTGGACAAGTAACCTTAGTGTAGTCACTCTGCATGTGTGCTCTGTCATGTCCAGCTCTTTGTGACCCCATGGACTGTAGCCCTTCAGGCTCCTCTGTCCATAGGATTCTCCAGGCAAGAATACCGGAGTGGGTTGCCATGCCCTCCTCCAGGGGATCTTCCCCACCCAGGGATCGAACCCATGTCTCCTGCATCAATAGGCGGGTTCTTTACCACTGAACCACCAGGGAAGCAGTGCAGCCACTAGAACAGGTATTCTTCAAAGAATTGGATTCAACTGAGTGACTACACTTTTCTTGTCTTCCAATACTTTTAAATAAGCACTCAATTTTACTTCAGTAAAAGAGTCACTGATGTGAGAGGATTTTTGAGGCAGCATGGAACAAGGGAATTAACGCAAGCTTTGAGGTTAACGTGGAGTTTTTCTGTCAGTCTCAGTGCCCAATTTCTGCATTGACTTCATCCAGTCTCTTCAATCACTTCCAAGTTTTACAACCAAAAGCAGTGGAAACATTCAAACATCAAACATATAACAGATACTTAACAACCCAAATCACAGGCCAAGGTCCAACCTCCCTAATATGTATGAACTCCTAGAAATTTATTAAGAATAAAACTTAAAAACAAAGCAAAAGGCATGAAGGATATGAATAGATACTTCATGAAATGAAAAATATGAAGGATTGTTGATACAGTGAGAATACACTGAACATCACTCTTAATAAGGAAAGCAAATCAAAACTACACTGGATTTCAAAGGTGTAATAAACTGCTGGCAAGGGTCTCGACTTCATATGCAGCGGACTGGAATAAAGTGTGAACAGCCCCTTGGGAGAGCAATTTGTCAACATTTGTCGAAATCATAAATCAATTCCCTTTGTCCATCCATTCTACTGGGGAATTCGTCAGAGCTATCCGCAGAGAAAATGAAAGGCTACACTGCAGCTTTGTTTGTGATAGCAAAATATTGGAAGCAACCCAAACATCTATCAACAGGGGACTGGTCATATAATGATACATCCATTTTGCCACTCTGTGAAATACTACATAGCTGTAAGAAAAAAGCATGATAAAACTCTCTAGGTGTCACATGGAACCGTCTCCAAGATAAACTGCTAAGTGAGAAAAGCAAGAACAACATGCATCATGCACCACCATTATGGTAAAAAAGTAGGGGATGGAAGACTTCTGTATTTTATACTTGCTGGTAGGGTCTCTAAAAAGACCCATGAGATTTGAAAGCAACACTGGAATGGAGTCCAATGGAGGTGGTGGATTGGAGGTAATTTTTATCATGAACCACTTGGGTTTTTGAGCATTAATGTTTGCAAATGCACTGCTCTTTTAATTTTTAATTAAATCAAAAGTATTATTTAATAATTAAAATTTTTGAAATTCCAAATTGCAAACAATAGGTGTCTCCTAAGTAGGATAAGAAGTAGAATAGGGTGTTCCATAGAGAAGTGTCTTCCTGCTCATTTAAAACATCAACCTGGGAAACGCAGACAGGAGAAGCCTGCTAGAGGGGAAACGAACATAACTATCAGATGCACTAGTTTAGAAGCACAGTAAATAATGCTAGCTTCAATTTCTGTTTCTAAGTGAAAGTGTTAGTCACTCAGTCATGTCCAAAGGACTATAGTCCACCAGGTTCGTCTGTCCAAGGAGTTCTCCAGGCAAAAATATTGGAGTAGGTTGACATTCCCTTCTCCAGGGGATATTCCTGACCCAGGGATTGAACCCAGATCTCCTGTATTTCAGGGCCTTCCCAGGTAGCACAGTGGTAAGGAATCTGCCTGCCAATGCAGGAGACTTGGGTTCAATCCCTGGATCAGGAAGATTCCCTGGAGGAAAAAACAACAAACCACTATAGCATTCTTGCCTGGGAAATCCTATGGACAGAGGCGCCTGGCAGGCCACAGTCCATGGGGTTGCAGAAGAGTTGGACGTGAGTTAGCAACTAAACAGAAACTCCTGCATTGCAGGCTGATTTTTTACAGTCTGAGCCACCAGGCAAGTCCCGTGTCTAAGCAAAAGACATTTCACTTCTGATGTTGAGACATAACTGAACCTTACTTTTGTCTTTCTGTATGCTTAAGTAACATCTGTAAGTAATTAATTGTGCTAGTGTATACTCATAGAATTCTGTGGCGTGTTTACCAGGAAATGTTTACCAAAAAAGGGGCCATAATTCCACATAAAATACATCTTTTTTTCAAATGCTTCTAATTGTACTATGTTTAGATTATGAGGAATCTGATACAAAAAAACGGAATTTATATTTTCATTGGGTCAAAATTCATTAAAGGGGGCAATTCTTGGATGCTATTATTCTGTATTGGTCCCTTATGAAACTTCCAGGTTTTAAATATTTAGAACATAAGTCCATCACCGAATCATTCCCTTTTATTTACACAGATCTGCACCCTACCTTTAGAAACAGTCTTTCCTACTTAATTAACAACAGGACCAAATCATTTATCGCCCACCTGAGACACTTTCTAGAACTAAAAGGGACACTCAATATTTGCATGGGGGCAAAGACATAAGCCAGGCTACCAAGGCACACAGAGGCACCTCATCTGCTGTGACATTCATAATAAATGTGAGCTGCAGAGTATTGATTAGTCTGGTTTGGTTGCCGTGAATTGTGTCTTTCCAGTTACGATACAAATGGCTTCCAGGAAGCACAATTTGAACTCTTTTCTATAAAGCCACACTGAACAGACTTGAATTGGTCCACAAATCCCTGCAAACCTGAGATATCTAGCCACGGAAGCAGTTCACTTTTGTCGAAGCTAACGATGTGTCCACGATGATTAACGCCTGCCTGATAAATGGGATGAAACGTTATGAAAGTTACTCTTGCTATAGTTTATTTGAATTTATTGCACCTGATTCATTTCCTAATCTGGAATTCATTGGTGCATTTTTAAAAATTATTGTGCTATATTACTTTCAAGGAGATTATCTTTATATTTTAATTTCACCCCATTCACTACACAACAGATCCTGCCCAATATATCAAGGCACTAATAGTTCACATGTCCCATTCTTAGACATAATCTCCCAAAACCAAGTCCATCAGTGTCAGGAAAGATTCAGTTCAGTTTGTGTTACGTACAGTAAAGTAATAGTTTAAATTATTTCACAGAGTGTATCAGTTCATTCTTTTCGTATAGGCATACCCCAAATCCTTTTGTTATGTTTTAAAGTGGAAATAACGGGACTTGCCTGGTGACTCAGTGGATAAGAATCTGCCTGCCGATGCAGGGCACACGAGTTCAGTCCGGGGCCTGGGAAGGTCCCACATGTTGGCGACCACCACTACTGAGCCAATGCCCAGACTCCACAAGCCACAGCTACTGAGCCCGGGTGCTAGAGCTGCTGAGTCCACGCACCCTAGGCCCCATGCTTCGCAGCTAGAGAAGCCACTGCAGCGAGAAGCCCGCACTCCACAGCTAGAGAGGAGCCTGCACGAGCTGCAGCCTCTAGAGAAAGCCGGCATGCAGCAATGAAGACCCAGCATCGCCAAAAATAAATAATTACTTCTTCAAAAGTGGAAATGACACAGTTACCGGGGTTCTATTAGTCTCCCTGACACGGAGTCTTGGAAGCACTTGAGGACACACATAAATCCCTTGAAATTGTTGGCAGCATGTTTTGTGTTTGTGTGTGTGCGTTTTTGTTTTTTTTTTTTTCCTCACTAAAAATTGATTGTAGCATTCATCACATCCTCAAAGGGGTTATCTGAGGACTCAGGAAGGTTAAAATAGATACTCCTGGGTCAGCAGGGCAGCGTTCATCTAGGTGTTGTGCCCACCTAAGTGGAAATTTTCTCACTAGGTTTTCTAATCAACAGAAACGGCCAGGGGTCATACACTCTCCTGTGTGACCCAGCACTCCAGGTCACGCTGCAGCTGCCCTATCCTGGCCTGCCACCATCATATACACCAGATATGCACGGCTCATTTTCCTCCTTATGTAAACCATTGCATAATTGACCCAGCATGCTATTGCACTCCTGCTTCAACTGCTGAGATCAGTAGAGTCAAAATCTCTTTTCAGTGACTTACTCCTATTTCTCCTTATTTCTCCTGTATCAGAAAAGAAAGTTTTTCCTGTTCACATCCTCCCAATGTATTGCTGATCCATTAAAATCATGGTATTCTGTATTATAATAAACCTAAGACTTACCTTTCTAAGTCTGATTTGACATGTGATATCTGGTTAAAGAGAGAAGACACTGGCCATTTTATACAAGTCAAAGGAAAACAAAATTTCCAAGAAATTACTTGGGAAATTCATTTACAAGAAACTACTTGGAAAGAAATACTTTCCAAGATTATGAAATTCTAATCTTTCTTTAAACTTTTCATTGCCTTATGACATGGAAAACAACCTAAAAATCCATTGATAGATGAATGGATAAAGAAGTTGTGAGAGATAAATACATATATGCAATGGAGTGTTACTCAGCCATGAAAAAGAATGAAATCATGCCATATGCAGCCACGTGGATGGACCTAGGGAGTATCACGCTAAGAAAAGTGAGTCAGAAAGAGAAAGATGAAAACCATATGATATCACTTATACATGGAATCTAAAACATGACACGAACAAATGTATCTATGAAACAGACTCATGCACATAGAGAACTTATGGTTGCTAAGAGGGAGGGTGTGAGGAGGGATAGATTGGGAATTTGGGATTAGCAGATGCAAACTATAATATATAAGATGGATATATAAGATATATATAACAAGGTCCTACTATTAATATATAGCACAGGAAACTGTATTTAATATCTGAGTCACTTTGCTATACAGCAGAAATTAACACAACATTGTAAATCAACTATACTTCAATAATTTTTTTTAAAAAGAAAGCAAGCCTGTGGTGACCAAGGGGGAAAGGGGGTGGGGAGGAATAAATTAGGAGTTTGGGATTAACATATACACACTACTGTACATAAAATGGATAACCAACAAGGACCTACTGTATAGCACAAGGAACTATACTCAATATTTTGTAATAACCTATAAGGGAAAAGAATCCAAAAAAAGATACATATGTATGTACAACTGAATCCCTTTGCTATACACCTGAAGCTAACACAGCTTTGTAAGTCAACTGTATGTCAACAACAATAATAATAACTCTTCCACGGCCTTGGATATAACAAATCTCTATGGGAGGACCTGAGTTAGCTCATTAGATCTGGTCATGGTGACCGTTGGGGACCTGCTGCCTTGGCTGGAAATCCCAATTAGCACTTTCCCCACTGTTGTTTCCCCACTGAACCCACAGGTTCAGAGGGTCTAAACTGTGCTGCTCCTCAGCCTCATCCTGAATGGACACCGTGCAATATCCCCTCTCAGTTCATTGAGAAGCTCAGATGAAGTCACTCACCTGGGAAGGGTTCCTGGCGCGCCAGCCCTCAGGATGACATTCTAAGAAACAGGCTGACGCACGCACTGTCCTTTCACACCCACTCTGTTCTGTGTTTTATCATCTTACGGAGAATGTGCCCAGAACAACAAAAGACTATTGTCGTGCTAATGGTCTCTGCCTGGCCTGTGACCCTGGAGGCAGCACTGTGTTCTCTGCCGGATAAAGCAGGTGCCTTTACATAATGACTCTGACTCTTGCCTCTCTGAGTTGCATGGGTTAGGGATCAAATGCTCAGCGAATGATGCCCCTCTTAATCTCAAATTCTTAGGAATTTACCCCATTTTATGTCAATAACTTTGCCTTTGCAAGCGTTACGTTGCCTTCTTTAAGAAACAAACAACAAAGACAATCAAAGCAAGTCTGCGGCACCATGGGGGAGGGGAGGCCAGTTGGTGCCAAAACCCATCTGGGCTTTTGGTCAAGGGCCAGCAATGTCTCCATAGGAGTTAGATCAGTGGCTGGCCAGACTTCACTCCAAGGGCACAGTACATGGTGTAAAGCTGTTTTCTCATAGGAGGCTGTGAAGAAATGTCCACTGGCATCTAGACTGAAGCTGTCCTTTTCTTTCCAGTTTAAATTGACCATCTTCTGACTCTGCTGCATGCTGGGAGTCAGAAATCCTTCTTCATTTGCTCTCTTGTTTCTAATTTAGATGGTCACACTTCCATCCCCATAGTATTTCAAAAACTTTCTGCTTCCCTGCCTTTTGAGTGAGTGTTAGTCACTCAGTTGTGTCCAACTCTTTGTGACACTGTGGACTGTGACATGCTCCTCTGTCCATGACACTCCCCAGGCAAGAATACTGGAGTGTGCTGCCATTCTCTTCTCCAGGGATCTTCCTGACCTAGGGATCAAACTCGGGTCTCCTGCATTGCAGGCAAATTCTTTACCTGCCTCTCAATTACCATCGAATATGTTATCATATCAAATATAACTAATTTCTATATCTTCTTTAACTACAAAATGTTTTCTGAATCAATTGCCTAGGTAAACCTCACAATATTTTATACATTTCAAATGGCATAAAAGGCCAGGGCAAGGTTTGCTTGTCCTCTGAATTTGATTACATAAAAATCCCCACTGGGTAATTTTCCACTTTGAGTTACCCAGGACAATATGTCTCAGAAAACAAAGGAAAAAAAAAAGAATATTTGCCAAGCACACTAAGGTAATTGTTTCTGCATTACAAATAGCAACATTTTACAAATATATGACATTTTCTCATTAAAGTTGATCTATGTTTAAAAATAGAGGCTAATGTCTCTGGATCCCTGTCTGAATAGCCAGAAGTGAGCTCCTGGTACATGGCAGGGAAAAAAAGAGAAGTGGTATTTGTTGAGTCTCTCCAGTGTTATACTTTCAAACCCATTTAATTCTTACAACAGCCCCAGAACTTGGTATTATTGTTTTCGTAATACAGAAGACTGAGCACCAAAGAACTGATCTTCTCAAAGTGTGGTTCTGGAGAAGACTCTTGAGAGTCCTTTGGGCTGCAAGGAGATCAAACCTGTCAATCCTAAAGGAAATCAACTCTGAATATTCACTGGCAGGACTGATGCTAAAGCTGAAGCTCTGATACTTTGGCCACCTATTGTGAAGAGCCGACTTATTGGAAAAGATTCGGATGCTGGAAAAGATTGAGGGCAGGAGGAGATGGGGGCAACAGATGATGAGATAGTTGGATGGTATCATCAACTTAATGGATATGAGTCTGAGCAAACTCCAGGAGATAGTGAAGGACAGGGGACCTGGCCTGCCACAGCCCACGGGGTCGCAAAGAGTCCCTGGCTCAGAGACTAAACAACAATTACAGATGAGGAAGCTGAGGTTCAGAGAAGTTCTATGCCTTGCTCAAGGTCATTCTGGCCTGTAGAATCCAGATTTGAACAAGACTTGGCCATGTCCCCAGGTGAGGAATAAAGGATGGTCCCTCAGGATCCATATCCTTGAACAGTAAGTCAGCTTCCTACTAGATAACCAAGCATGTGGCATAGACATGGAGAACTAAGTAGTCAGAGAGAGAAAGATTCATCCATGGAACAGTGGCAAAGGCTGTCTTCAGATGTGGCCAACAGTGGTCCTCAGTGGACATCTGGTGGGCCTTGGGGACCCTGTAGTACAGATAAGACAGCTTGGAAGGTCTGATCAGGAAGTGCTGGGCCCTCAAGATACATCCTGGGCAGAAAAGAGTCACAGTGGAGTAAGGGAACTATCTCATTTGTGGGCTGATCTGAACTCTGTCCCCAGAGGTGGGACGATCACACTGGATCCAGGGACAGAACACAGCAGGGTGTCTCTCTGGGAAGGCGCAGAGAAAGCAGGACAAGGGGTTGTCAGAGAAGAGTCTGAGACCTTGGGAAAGCCAATGGCATTGGACAATCAGAGACAAAGCCCAGAGGTGGTCTGGACAGGCCCAGTGGGAGTGGCAGGTGCCTAGCTGCTGGGCTAAGACGGGAAGATGAGTGAGGCTGTGTCCCCAGGGCACCCGCCTGGTCAATCACGTTGGCATCTTAGTAGGATAGAGCCCCCAGAAGAAAAAAAGAAAGAACCCCCAGGTGTGGTACTTCAGCATGGCAACTGCTCAGTTCTGGGGACACAGAGACACAAGCATCCTCAGGATGAAGGTGGGAAGTCACCGGATGCCTGTTGTTAATTGGGTGGGAAATTAGAAAAAAAATTTCCTGTAACCAAAAAGCAAACTCGGAGTCTGAGAATAAGAGTTGAGGCTTTCCCTTTAGAAAAGGTGTGGCTTTGTTTCCAGTTCAGTTCAGTTCAGTTGCTCAGTCGTGTCCAACTCTGCGACCCCATGAACCGCAGCACGCCAGGTCTCCTTGTCCATCACCAACTCCCAGAGTCCACCCAAACCCATGTCCATTGAGTCAGTGATGCCATCCAACCATCTCATCCTCTGTCATCCCCTTCTCCTCCTGCCCCCAATCCCTCCCAGCATCAGGGTCTTTTCAAATGAGTCAACTCTTCGCATCAGGTGGCCAAACTATTGGAGCTTCAGCTTCAACATCAGTCCTTCCAATGAACACCCAGGACTGATCTCCCTTAGGATGTACTGGTTGGATCTCCTTGCAATCCAAGGGACTCTCAAGAGTCTTCTCCAACACCACAGTTCAAAAGCATCAATTCTTTGGTGCTCAGATTTCTTTATAGTCCAACTCTCACATCCATACATGACTGACTACTGTAAAAACCATAGCCTTGACTAGACAGACATTTGTGGACAAAGTGATGTCTCTGCTTTTTAATATGCTGTCTAAGTTGGTCATAACTTTCCTTCCAAGGAGTAAGACCAAACCACAGAGGATGCTGTTTCCAGCGTTGGCTCCTCTCCTCGTGGCTACAAAGCACAGCGGGTGCCCGAAGCTTGGGTTGAATCATGGCACATAAGTGGAGAGGACAGAGTGGATGTGTGTGGAGATACAACAAGGTTGCAGCTCTGGAGAGAGGGAGAGAGGTGCACACAGAAAGGGCAGGTGAGCAGGGCTGGGACAGGCTTTCAAAACACCATCTCAGCCATCACATCCCTCCTCGGACTGGGCAGGTGGTTTAATCTGCAAGGCTGCAAGGTGAGCCGAAAGGGGTTCTTCTGCCCTCTCTGACAAGGAGACAGCGCCTCCCCAATTAAGCATTTCATCAGCTGAGTCATCAGGTCTGAGCTTCCCTCCTAGCGAAAGGGCAGACGCTGCCCCAGCAACACCTATGTTCCCTGGGAGCTTTGGAAGGCAGGGAGGAGGGGTGCATGGGCTCTTCCTGAGATTCTTCTGGACAGGGTGCAACGCCTCAGCAGATCAACACCTGCTGTTGCTTTCAGGGTACAGGTGAGCATGTTTCTGAGATCCTTCCTGGTTTGCTTTAAAGGAAAATGATTGACTTTTTCTGCTGTCTGACACAGAAACAGTTTTCTCTCCATTTTGCTACATTTTTCTCTTTTCTAGTATTTATGGGAGTTTGGACTAATATTTTTATTTGCTAAAGGTGGTTTTAAATTTGCACGTGTGCAGAAGAGATTAAACAGCTCTTCCCCTCTGCATTTCTGTTCTATTGCCTTACCTGTCCGAATGCATTGACCTTTTCCTATAGAGAGTTTCTTTCACCTCACAATCATTTTCTCTCAAAATTCAAAGGACATAGCTCCATTGTCTGAAGCCAGGATGATTTTTGGTTCTTTGGAGTTACCTTATTTGTTATCGTTGCTGTTGTTTTCTCTGGTTATTATGAGTCCTTTCTTTGTGGCTGAAATTTGAAAGCATCACTACTCTAAGCCTAGGTGCTAGGCCCTTTGATCTAATTTTCACCTTGTTTATGATGAGCCTTTTCAATCTGAAGATCCAAGTCTTTCCGTAGCTCAAAAATTTTTTCTATTTGTTTAGCACTTCTTCACCAATTTGCTCTATGCTTTCTGACATATACACGAGATTTGTCTGAACTGTCATCTTTGTCCCCTTTTTTCCCTCCCATTTTTACTTCCTCATCTTTCTCATATCCTTGACTTTCACTTTTAGGTACAGAAGAATGTCATCTTCTTAATCCATCTGATTTTCTGCGGCATTAAATATGTTACTCAGAGCTTCCATTTAGGGTTTTTTAATTCCACCACTGTGTTCTTCATCTCCACATATTCTTATCTGATCTCACTGGTCTTTCTCTATGGCTGTCTGCTCACCATCTCCAGGTACAATATCTTCCTGAAGGTTTTAAAGGATACACAATGGAAAACCTGTACTATTTTCTTACAGATCCTGTGTCATTGGGAAACATCTCTATAATATTCCTATATATCTATTTTTTTCTATCAGTTCTTGTAAGTGGTAATCCTTAATTGTTTATTATTGGGATTCAACAGATTTTGACACATTTCATCCCTTCCAGATTCTTTAGGCTCAATGAAAGTTAAAATTACTCACAGGGATTTAGTTAGCCAGATCAGATACTCAGCATGCTGCAGAGACTACAGAGGGAGCCTGAACCAGTGACTGTGGCAACACGGACCATCACTTCATTAACAGAAGGCCTCTTCCCATGTTCCTTCTGACTCTCAGCAAATAATATTAGGGCATAAACCCAAGATTCATGCTCTCAAAGTATTGCAACTTTTCAAAAAATATCTTGATTCATGAATAGAAATTAAATAGTACAACATTATACCCACTGCATCAACAGACTAAAGAAAAACCACATATTATGTCAACATGGTGCAGAAAAAGTATTTGACAAAATCTAACACCCATAACACAGGATGGCATCACCAACTCAATGGACATGAGTCTGAGTAAACTCCGGGAGTTGGTGATGGACAGAGAGGCCTGGCGTGCTGCAGTCCACGGGGTTGCAAAAAGTTGGACATGACTGAGCGACTGAACTGAACTGAACTGAACACCCAATCATTATAAGAACTCTCAGTAAACTAGGAATAGATAGGAACTTTCTCAACTTGATAGACAGTCTACAAAAAACCTACATCTAATAACATAATCGATGGTGAGAAACTAGAAACCTTCCTAGTAAGACTGAGCACAAGGCAAGGACATTACTTCTCACTACTCCTTTTCAACACCATTCTGGAAGTCTGTGCTAATGCAATAAGGCAAGAAAAATAATGAAAAAGAATACAGATTGGGAAGGAAGACATGAAACCGTGCTTCTTTGTAGATGTCTGGATCATCTATGTAAAAAATCTGAAAAAACTGACCAAAGAACTCTTGGAACTGATAAATGATTATGGCAAGCCTGGAAAATATAAGGTTAAGCAACAGTAGCATACAGACATAAAGAAACAGTAGGGCTTTCCTGATGGTCCAGTGGCTATGACTGCATGCTTCCACTGCAGAGGGCACAGGTTGGACTCCTGGTCAGGGGAGTTCCACATACCTGGTGGTATAGCTAAAAAAAAAAGAAAAGAAAAGATAGAGAAAGAAGTAACGCTATACACACTATTTTGTAACTTTTTTACTTAATGGCATACATTAGACATCTTTGAATTTCAGTACATGAGGCCTTTTTTATGGTTATATAGCATCCCATTAGAGATTATCAAATACACTTGCCCAGTCCCATGATGATGGTTAGCTCACTTCAGAATTCATTGGTTGGTTGGTTTTTATTTGTAGTCTAATATCATGGATTCCCTGGTGGCCCAGACAGTAAAGAACCCGCCTGTAATGCAGGAGATGTGGGTTCAATTCCTGGGTTAGGAAGATCCCTTGGAGATGGGCCTGGAAACCCACTCCAGTATTCTTGCCTGGAGAATCCCAAGGACAGAGGAGCCTGGCAGGCTATAGTGCATGGGGTCATAATGAATTGGACACGACTGAGCGGCTAAGCACAGCACAGTATCATGGACTTCCTTATTATTTCCATATTCCCTTAAATCTTTTGAAACACAAAATAGGGCTTTTACAGAAACTTCTCCAATCTATTCATTTATGTAAATAGAAATGTTCAGAATAATACTGGTGTCGGTGACTACCTCTGAGAAGTGAGACCGGGGGTGAGAAGAGGTGATCATGTGATAGGAATGTGCTAATAAATTTCACTTTATCCTTTTCTATTATCAGAGATCTTACAATTAAATGCAATGCTTTTCTAATTTTAATTAAAACATGTAAATAGGTAATGCTGCAATAACTGCACCACAAGCTGCTTTTCTTCTTTAGGACTACCCGTCAGGGCAGTTATCTGGATGTTAGATTCCTGGGTTAAACGGCGAGCTCTAGAAGCCTGTGGTCTGGAGGGCTTGCAGCATTCTGCAAGAGGTTCGCATCATCAGGGGGAAAATAGAAGCAAGTGTATACAACTGAGTTTTGCCTACAGTGTAAGTTTCACTCATGCCAAAGACTCAACCGGTGGAAACGCTGGAACGGGCGCTCTATGGTGCAGCTGCATCCTTGCCTAGCGGTTGTTCTGGACCAAAACCCCGAGGAGAGAGCCAGTGACCATCCCTTCTGTGCAAGCTCAGAGAGAACGTCCGTGCATTAAAGTGAGCAGAACGGACACGTAACTCAAGGTCCAGTGTAGGCTCTGTTCAAACTGGCTCCCTCTTGTTCCGTGGAGATTCTCTGTTCCACCCTTTTCCGTCTCTGGTTCTGTATCAAGGTCACAAGCCAGGTCCCACAGCAGCCATGGCTTCGGCAGCTCCGCTCACATCCAGAGGGGTAAAAACACTTCCCTGAGCTTCTGGCTAATAGGACCAATCCGTGGCCAGGTGACTGACACCTGCTGATTGACTTTGGCCAGCAGTTGCGAAAACCAATCACAAGGCAGGAGGAGGTAGCTCCAATTGGCTCAAATCAATCAAGACACGCCCCTAGGGCTCTGGAGAGGCCAATCCCAACCAAGCCTGACTACTACCCGGTGGAAGAGGTGGCCAGGCATGGCCGCAGAGAAACTCAATCCGTGTGTCACATAGTATTTCCCACAGATGGAAAGGAGAAAATGACTGTCGTGTATTGAGCCTATATTGCGCATAAGGCTTGGAACAAGAGGCTTTTATTTATTTAATTTACTCCTCCCAGCAATTCTTTAAGATTTGCATCACTAACCTTTATTTCATAGATAAAGAAAATGTCAGCTCAGGGAGTCTGAGTCATCTGCCTAAGGTCACACAGCTAATATGCATCAAAGCTTATCTCACCGATTTCATATACTACTTGGCACAGCTTGCTCATGACCCTAAAGTACATTCAAGGTCAACATGATAAAGGCCCTTTATCATAGGCTTTTAAGTTGTTTAAAAGTCATATAAATTATTTGGAATATATACACATATAGTTAAGACTAAAGTCAAAAGGAAAAGGAAAAATCCTTTTCATTTTTTTCCAGTTAAGCATCTTCTAGCAGTTGAAGTATTCAGTCTTATCAGATTCTGGCGTAGAACCAGGTCATATCTATGAATCACAGCTGATGTAATGTGCGTCTTAGTAGAACTATTATGTATTTCCCAGGTGCTCACACTTGATGGTCAGAAACCAGATCTCTGCCCAGGTCCCAGGTGAACAATTATGATGTCATGAAGTGGTACTTGGATACAGTTCAAAGAGCTGAGAACAAGTTATGAGACCAGGGAAAGCAAACAGTGGGATTCCAGAGAGATCACCCAATCTCCCCTGGCCTTGCAGAGCTGCTGATAGTTATTCTCTCTGGAGCCTGGTGGAGAAAACCTGAGTGCAGGTTTGCACTTCTCCCCTGAGAGAAGGGGAGTTGTGGAGAGCTCTGTAACCCCTGGGGTGGTGAGTCTTTCTGAAGATCTATTCCCAAGGAACTCCATGGAAAGACAAATTCCACATCGCCTGCAAGTATGGGGCTTTCTACTCTGTTACTAGCACTTGAGATTGGACCAAGAGTCCATGATTGAAGTTCTGGCTGGGTGGGAAGCAGGGCGAGTGAAGGTGGACAGGTGGGTGGAGGTGGGCACCTGGGTGAACGCACAAACACACGTACCCTAATGTGGATGGTCATGACTGCCGGGCAGGGAAGCATATCTGTGCAGCAACATGAGGAAAGCAGCCAGAAGGAGGTTTACACATCCTTAGTGATTTGTGCTGGGAAGTGCTGGAGTTGGAGCCTCCCACTTCTGGAAGAGGAGTGCTATCACAGATCTGCACACCCAAATAACAAGCAAAACGGGGTGGGTGGGGGGGCGGGCGGGGACTGAAGTCCTAAAGCTTCATTGAGATCCAGTTTTATGCAGAGAGACTACCTGGAAATTCTGTTGTTGGAATAATTAATTGTGCTGAGCATCACTTGAAATGCCTCTTTAAAAATCATTTATTTATTTATTTATTTATGGGCCTGCTGGGTCGTCATTGCTGCACATGGTCTTTCTCTAGTTGCAGCAAGCAGGGGCTACTCTCCAGTTGAGGTGACAGGCTTCTCATTGCAGTGGCTTCTATTGTTGGGGAACATGAGCTCTAGGGGACTCGGGTTTCAACAACTGCAGCACGGGGCTTCAATAAGTGTGGCTCGTGGGCTCTAGGGTGCGGGTTCAGTGACTCCTCTGCATTGGTAGGCAGTTCTTAACCTCTGAGCTACCAAGGACCTCCCTGAAATGCTTAAATATCTTCAAACCATTTCTTCTGTGTGTGTGTGTGTGTGTGTGTGTGTGTGTGTGTGCCTTTACCCAAAAAAATCAATTGCATTCTAATTAACATGAAGCCTAGTAAGTGAAAGGTATAGTTTATAGTTTAGGCCAATAAAAAAGGAGGGAACACCCATTTTAACAGTTTCTCATAAACAAAGAATAACACTCAAAGTTTATAGGCTGAGACAACATCATACCCCCCAAACATGATATTGTCTTAAAACACAGCAATGTGACAAGTACCCTCACGGATAAGGAGAGGTGAGAGAGAGGTCAAGTATTATGGCATTAAAAAATTGCCTTCCCTTCTAAGAAAAACTGCCGAGGTTGGCCCCAGAAGCAGCTGTGTTTCTGTCCTGTGACCCGTGGCCCACAGCCTGGAGAGACCCTGTGATAGCATTCCCTGCAGGGGCCCCCACTGCCAGATGAATTCCCTTGTTCAAAAAGCAGAGGAAAGGGCCATGAAAGGTAACAACACATAAAGCTTTTTTCTTTCTTCCATAGTCTCTCAATTTATCCCAATGTTTCTAATTTGCTCTTTAATGAAGTAAAGGAACAAATAAAATTTTTTAAATTTACCATGAATTTTATCATTTCTCTTTATACTGTGCAATTCCTGTTGAAATGCAAATGTAAGCGCATTTAATGCAGATGCTGAATAGTCAAAATTATTTAAAAAATTGTATTCTGTAGCTTGTACATGCACAATTCCTTCTTACCAAAACATAGAAAACTGCAAAACGTTAGTTCAATGGTTTCTATCTCACTTTCTGATATCCTATATTCTACTAATGCTCTCTACTTTTGGCTGACTAATGAGTTAGAAAGGATAGAAATTAAGACGAAAAGGCTCCCTTCCTGTATTCTTTCTTTCTGTGGCATCATTTCCAGCATAGGTTGGCTAATATGGGGAAGTAGCATGAGTAAGAAAAGGTATGATAGGGTTCCTTGGTCATTTTGTTTGTCACATCAGCGTCTTTCTGCATTGGCGCAAACGTAACAGGGAAAAGCAAATCTGACTCCATATTAGGTCTGTTTCTTTTACTTAAACCTTTGCTTTTTCTTTGAGTTAAGAATGTTGCCTATAGCCTGACATATACAGGGAAGCCCTGTTACAAGGCTCTGACCTTTAAGAGTATGAGACTTTTCCATTCCTATAGAGATAAAAAGTTGCAGAACAGAATAACATTTGTCCTCTTGGAGTTTACAGGAAATCGTGACCTGACCTACATGGACAGCTACAAGGACACAGGATTCCTATACCAAGAAGTCTGCAAAAACCAACCGTACCCACTCCTTCATCTTGCCTTTAAAAATGCTTTGGGAGTACAAGCCACCTACTGTCTCTTTGCATGGTTCTGCAACAAAACTTTCTCTGCTCCAACCTCCAATGTTTTGATTTGTTCGACCTTATGGTGCATCAGGTACATGAACTTGCATTTGGTAACACAAGTTCTAGATCTAAAGGAAAGTATGGACTTGGGAGGCCATCTGGAGCTCCCTCCACTTGCTCAGTCATAGAGGCAGCAAGATGACCTCCAGGCCTCACAATGCCATGGGAATTCTGTGCCCATGGGGCGTCACATACTGTGCGTGTCTCCTCTGCTCACGCATGCGCCCATTCCATTGGGGTTCACCGTGAAATAGAAGTTCAAACGTGAAGTTGTTGATAATTTTGAGTAGCAAAGCATTAAGCCAAGCACAGGGACCCCATGAGTGCAAGTCCATGTCCACAAAGCTGGCCCTGCCCCTCAGTAACAAGAATCAGAATAATGCTTGGCCAATGCGATTCTCTCTCTTGGGAATTTAAACAAAGATTTAATAATGAGAGAAGCATCACCACTACGTACCAAGAGAAGAATCAGAGGAAGAAACAATCTGAAGCACCATAAAGGTTGTTCATAATCTTCTGGGCCCAAGATATTTTCCTTAGCTTCTGGTGATCTTCATTTCCATCTCTGTGGTCTGAGCTCTACACCACTTCTGCATTTTTAATGAGGTCTGGATATGGGGCTAAATTTTCAGTCTTTACTGCACTTATCCTTGTAGCACATCTCTCACTACTCAGCATAATCTGACTAATGCTATGTTCCTTTGCGCTAAGAACCTGATAAACAATGAAGGTAAATGGTTACTTGCTGCGTACCTGAAACAAACATAACACTGTAAATCAACTAAACTCCAATAAAAAAATTAAATCTTTTTAATTTTTAAAGGTAAAGGTACTAGAATTTTTTAGCAGGAGGGGGAGAAACAGCCAGAATTTAGCTAAATGAACCCCAGGAATGAGTATGTCAATGTCTTCAGCACATTAGGTGACATACTACCTGTTCAAAGAGCAAATTCTCTTCTTAGGCAAATGGAGATGAAACTATGACCGTCCTCAGATTATTGAGCCAATATAAATAAATACATATTGGGATATTTTTCCTGAGTTATAGGAGCAAAGCATCACACAAACCCTAAACGTCCAACAATGTAGATTTGGCCAAATAGATTATATCAGATTTTTTTTTTCAGGCAGTAAAAAGGTATGTTTTTAAAAGAATATTTAGCAGTGTACATGTCACGATCACCATAATACAATTAAAAAAGCAGAATACATATGTGTACTTAACATTGCTAATTATATTCAGGAAGTACAGATATTTATTTACTTACTTCTTTTTATGAATAGAACAAATGCCAGAAAGTTGTAAGCTATTTATCTCTGGCTTATAGGATTAAATTTTATTTTCCATTTTGAAATTTTTCCTCTTTCATATATTTTAAGCTTTGACAAAGAATGCATTCCTCAAAAAATCCTATAAATTTCCATCAATATAATTCCACACTCAAAAACTAACCTTTTAATTGTGGTCTGGGGACTTCCCTGCTGGTCTACTGGTTAAGACTCCGTGTTTCCACTGCAGAAGGGCATGAGTTCCTTAGACGGGAAACAGATCCTGCATGCCACTCAGCACAGCCAAAAGAATAAATATAATTGCGGCCTGACCTTCGGTGAAGTGACATACGGTGATCAAGAGGATGCGTTTCTGAAGTCAAACAGCTCTTGCCTCAAAAAGTCTACTGCTTTCTAGCATTTGACCTTGAGCGAGAAATCTCAGTCCACCTGCTTCCTTATCTATAAGATGAGGTTTTTAATAACGACCCCTTTCAGGTTCCTTCTAAGGATTAGATGAGATGCTTAATTCCCTTCAGTGATTATTGCTCATTGTGTTCATTTTGTATCCAAGTGAGGAGGGTATGGCCAGCACACAGCAGCTGCTCAACAAATACTGAGTGAGCAAACGGGCATGTATGAACACGTGTGTGGCGAATGAGTGACCTTGGAGTCATACCAAAAATCAGGTCAATACAGCTTTATTTTCCTACACTTTGGGGTTGACATTTTGTGTAGCTTGTGATACCTAAAAATGACTATCAAATTTAAAACCTCCAACTTCCTTTTATTAAAAATCTTAATGGAGTTTTACATTTTGTCTTTAGGCTTTAATTGTGTTGACAAGCTCAGTTGACATCATAATTGATAATAGTTTCATTTTATCAATTTTAAATAAACTTTGGTTATTTGAGATTTAATAAGTAAGCCTGTACTGGGCTCAAAGATCTGAGCAATTTGAAAGTGATTTAGGGGCAAAATTCTTCCTTTCTCTTCTGTGGCTTTCTCTCGACTTCTATCACTTCCTTCAAAGAGGTAGTCACTGTTCTCAATCCCTTAGATATTTTTCCTGAGATTTTTAAATATATATTTACTGTCAATTAAATTATGTCCAAGTCCTAATGTCCAGTACCTGTGAATGACTTTATTTGGAAATAGGATCTTTGCAGATGTAATCAAATCATAGATCTAAAAATGGGATTATCCTGGCTTTAGAATGACTCTGAAATCCAAAGACAGGTGTCATTTCAAGAGACAGGCAACATTTGTGTCTTTGAGACATGTGAAGATGCACAGAGACTGAAGTGATGGGGCCTTAAGCCGAGGACCACCTGGAGCCCACAGACACTGGGAGAGACAGAAAGGATTCCTTCCTAGAGCCTTCGGATGAAACAAAACATGGTCCTGCTGACATCTTGATTTGGAGTCTCTGACCTCCAGAATTGCAGAGGAAAAAATTTATGTTGTTTTCAAGCCATGAGGTTTTTTGGTAATTTGTTAACGGCAGTCCTAGGAAACTAACAAAAACATCTGAGCAGTATAAAAGTATTCGTGGACTTTCATTTATGATTTAACAGTGCTTCTTAGAGATTTTGATGTGTTATCTACTCTACTGTCATCAAAGTCAAAACCCTGAGTAGTTTTTAAACCATAGGAAAGTTGGAAGAAAAATATTTTCTACTCTTTGATAATGCTGGGGCTTAATTACACGTTTCTTGAACTGCAGCTTTAGGGAATTTCAAAACACATAATTTAGCCTTCCTCTAGAGTATGAACTATTCTATTGGAACAAACAAGAGTTGGGCTATTATAGTCAGTTCATCTTATCCAGAAGGTAGAAGTAGTAATTCATACATTCAGAGAGAGGGAGAGAGAATTTACCTAAAGTGGCCAATTTTAATTTCTGCATTTCCTAGATTTTAACACTGGGTTAAGCTGAAAGGCTGAAAATAAATGTGTCTTGCTTGGAGCCAAAGGCAGAAAATTGCATGTCTCCTGAATAGTGCCAGGCATGAACACTCTAGTCACTAGAAAATGTGTCTTGCTTGGAGCCAAAGGCAGAAAATTGCATGTCTCCTGAATAGTGCCAGGCATGAACACTCTAGTCACTAGATGGTGGGATGGGGAGGAAGGAATAAACAGGGTCTTGGGTGGTTAGCTGTGAGGAGCCCCTGGGGGTAGGGAGGGAGAGGGCTTGGGAGGGCAGCAATTTACAAAGTAGGACAGAGCTACTTCACTTCAACAACTGGTTCTGCGTTCCTATGCCAGTCAGTTGCATGTGGTACCAGTGATGTTGGTAGAAACAACACACCCGCCAAGTGCTTTCCCACCCATCACCTTGATTCTACAATATCACTTGAGGATAACGTTTCACAGATGTAACCAACCACCAAGGCCCTAAGGTATAAATGACCCTCCCAGGGGTAACCCCAATAAAAGTTGTGCATGCAGGCCCTAAACTCGTATTTAAGAATTTGAAGTTCAACCTTCTTTTCATTAAACAACAGCTACTGTTTTAATTGGGTTTCCCAAGTGGCGCTAGTGGTAAAGAACCTGTGTCCCAGTGCAGGTGACATAGGAGATGTGGGTTTGACCCCTGGGTCAGGAAGATTCCCTGGAGGAATGTATGGCAAACCCACTCCAGTATTCTTGCCTGGGAAATCCCATGAACAGAAGAGCCTGTTGGGCGACAGTCCATAGGGTCACACAGAGTCAGACACGACTGAAGCGACTTAACACACATACACACACTTTTTAAATGGCATCCCATGTGGCTTAGTGGTTTAAAAAATCCTCTTTCCAATGCAGGAGACCCAGGTTTGATCCCTGAGTGAGGAAGATCCCCTGGAGGAGGAAACAGCAACCCTCTCCAGTATTCTTGCCTGGTGGGTTGAAGTCCATGGGGTGACAAAGAGTTGGACACGACTTATCAACCAAATAATAACAAGCCAAGAGATCAAACCTGTCAGTCTTAAAGGAAATCAGCCCTGAACAGTCATTGGAAGGACTGATGCTAAAGCTGAAACTCCAATACTTTGGCCACCTGATGTGAAGAGCTGACTCATTTGGACCCTGATGCTGGGAAAGATTGAAGGCAGGAGGAGACGACAGAGGATGAGATGGTTGGATGGCATCACTGACTAGATGGGCATGAGTTTGAGCAAGCTCCAGGAGTTGGTGATGGACAGGGAAGCCTGGAGTGCTACAGTCCATGGGATCGCAAAGAGTCGGACAAAACTGAGTGGCTGAACTGAACTGATCTTCCCTCCTGGGGCAGGCAACCAAGCTGGTTTCCATTTCAGATGAGAGAACCAAGAAAGTTCCACTGGAGCCAGAGAAGATGCCTGTGTCAAGGCTGCCATGGGAGTTGTGATGAGGGTTGGCTTCTCAGATGAAGAACCCTCGGGGATGTGTCATGGATGAATCTGAAGATCATGGTGGGGGTGGAGAAGGCAAGTGTACCTCCTCAGCAAATTACTTAATCAAGGTGGATATTAGAGTCAAAAACACGTGTTGACCTTACCCAGTACACAGCAGAACGTGATAACCCAAAATGTCAAACAGAAAATTCAAGATGACGGCCAAAATACATTACTTTATGGGAGAATAGAATTGAGAAGGGCACATCCTTGCATTTGAAACTGACAACAGAGGACACAGTTTACCTCCTTTTGTTGGTGGTGGGGCAGGGGGGAGGGGTAGGGACCATGGGGTGGTGTGGCCTGAGAACTCAGGGTGGGGGTCGGGGTGGGGGGAGGAAAGTCTTCTTTTCCTGTGCTACTGGGCGCTGGAGAGGGCGTTCTGAAGGTCAGGTCTAAAGACCATCGACCAGTGCCCTTGTATCACCTTGTATCAGAGAATGTCCAGGCGGTGGCCGCGGCTTGCAGCTTGTTCTGTAGGTTTGCAGGCAGAGGAAGTGAAGTCTCTCTCTCTAAACCTCCTGTGCATGCCCTCCTGCAGGCTGTATTTGCATCGTTTATTCCTGCTTTGAGGCTGAATAATGGATTCCAGTTCTGAGCAGTAGAAACTCTACAAAAAAGATCAGCCAGGCTGCGCTGGGTTCTGTGCTCGGGTGAACCTTGTCCCGCTTCTGCTGCTGCGGCTCTTGGAGAACAAACCCAAGGCACTCACCTCTGAGGATGGAGATCCGGGGACTTGGAGGAGATGGGGAGAGCCTGGTGCAAACCAGAGGGTGATTCTCCTGCATTGTCTGCGGAAAGGAAAACAGCAGAGGAGGCTGGCATCGCTCTCCTAAACCTGAGAGGGAGTTTAGGCCCATGAGGTGCTGGGAGGATCTGCCCATCGGTGTCACGTGACTCTAGGGTTTAGATGACCTGCAAGGGCCACACAGCAAGTGAGAGATGCAATCATGAGCCTGAGTTAGGAACAAGCTTATTTTTGAACCGAGGATTAAAGCCCTACCTCATGTTCTGTTTCGTGTTCAGGACTGCAGAGAGAAAAAGGAAGAGAGTCTCCACCTAAAACAGCAAAGTAGATTAACTCCATGTTGTTAAAACTAATGACAAATTAGCATGAAAGAGTCAAGAACGGAAATGGCGTGAAACCCAGGATTTGCTTCAAAATACCCGTAGAGGGAGGAGGGGGTTGGGAAGGGCAGAGCAGACGTGAGACCAGGTCCTGAGTTAGTCGTTGTTGCCATTTGGATTGGGGTACAGAAGCGTTCTGTATTCCCTCCAGTTGCAAGCACTTTTGAAACTTTCCACTATGAAAGTTCTTTTTAAGTATCCCATTTAGAACAAACACATTAAGTTAAACCTTCCAAGAGATGTGCTGTATCTACATTTTTTAAAAAATCCATAATGCCTATCTAAAAAACCTGAAGCCTCAAATAGAAAAATAGAATATTCCTGGATGGGAATTTTCGTTACCATAATGGCATCAATTTTCACCCTAATTAATCTGTAAATTCAGTGTCTCCCGATTGACATTCCTGCAGGATTTATGGGAACTTGCTTCTCAACTTCATATAAAAAAGAAAATATGCAAGAATAGCAATGACATTTTAAAAAGAAAAAGAATGAAAAGGAAATTATCTTACCAAGTATCGAAACACATTACAAAGCTATAATTAAAATAGTGTGGTATTGGCATAAAAAAGGACATGTATTAATAGAACAAAATAGAGAATTCAGAAATCGGCACATGCTGATATGAAAATCTGGCTTAATTTAGACATGACATTTCAAATCCTTCCCCCTCCTGATTGGGGACAAATTCAGGTTTTCACTTGGAAAAAAAAATGCACTTATAAAAATGTATCTATATGTCAATATGCTTATACATTGATTTATCTATGTATACCCTACTTCTATAGTTATGCAAAATTGCTTTTATCTTAAATACTTATTTTATATTTTATACACTTCTTTTGAAAACTAGTTTATTATATTTTTTATATATTGCACGTAGATAAATTTTACAAGGAATAAATAAAGGTAACAAAACACTCCCACCCCTATGGCACTTACAATTTGCATACATGAATGTAGACTGTGCGTGTGTGCTAAGTCGCTTCAGTCATGCCAACTCTTTGCAACCCTGTGGACCATAGCCTACCAGGCTCCCCTGTCCATGGGATTCTCCAGGCAAGAATACTGGATTGGGTTGCCATGCCCTCTTCCAGGGGATCTTCCCAACCCAGAGAATGAAGCCTCACCTCTTGCATCTCATGCTTTGTATATATGTGTGTGTGTTTGTACGTGACATACAGGGCAATACAAGGAGACCTGAAGGTGTGGTGGGGAGGTGAGAAGACTCCTGGTGGGGAGACCATGTAGGCAGGAAGAACCTGGTCCAGCCCAGGGAGAGCATCCCAGAGAGACCACGTGGGACGCTCCCCATGATCGAGATGGGGGAACAGCACAGTGTGATCACAGAAAGGGGTCTACGGAGGGGAGGAAAGGGTGGAAATAACTGGGAGACGCCATCTGGACTGTCGGGAGTGTTAAGACTCATCCTAAACTTGAGAAGGAGCCAGCAAATACCACTGAAATGGGAACAGAGCAAGGACATGACTGTGTGGCGGACAAAGGGAACACGACCAAGAGGACGCTAGTAGGAACCTCTGGAGGACAGCTCAGAGACACAGGGACCAGAGGTGAGCAGGTGAGTCTGGCTGTCACTGCAGTGACCTGATCGAGACCAGAGGCCGGGGACTTGGAGAGGAGGGACAGAGGCCAAGTTCTGGCTGCCGACAGGAAGAGGGAGGAGGGAGCCAGACGCTGGACAGGGTCACAGCCGGGTACCCTTGACAGCCACCGGGGAGCATCTCTTATCAAACAGTGATGCAGGGTCATTGCTGTTTCTGCAGGAGCTCCGTGGGTGACTCCCCGACACGGCCAGAGCTGAGAACCACCAGGGTTTGGGGCCACGGTGGCTGGAGAGGGTTGTGAACGGAGACAGACAAGGAGGAACAAGAGGCGATTGGAGGAAGGTAGTTGGCTTGAGTCTGCGGTGCCTGCAGCCCATTCTCCTGGAGAGGCTGGCTCCTTCCTCAGGTGTGGGGATGCGCCAGGTCACTAGCAGGTGCTTGTCAGGTGAGAGGGCACCTGTCTTAGGATGCTCGGCCACTGTGACAAAATCCCAGAGATGGGGCATCTGACAGCAGCAGGCGTCTGCTTCCTCACAGTCCAAGAGGCTGGAAGGTCAAGGTCAAGGTCTGGGCAGAGATGGTTTCTGGTGAGATTCTCTCCTCTGTTTGCAGCTGGGGGAGCCTTCTCGCCATGTTTTCATGCAATCTGTCCTTTGTTTACACATATTCCTAGTGTCTGTTTGTGTCCTAATCTCCTCTTCTTATGAAGTCACCGGCTTCATTTTCACTTAATCACCTTGTTAAAGTCCTTATCTCTAAATACAATCACATTCTGAGATACTGGACACTGAATTTGGGAGGGGCGGGGACGTAACTTGGCTGATAAAAACATCTTAGCTTTGCCCCTGAGCTCTTGGAGAACCAGCTGCCAACAGGTCCATATGATAAGGAGCTGGTGACATTCCAGTTTGGGGGGATGTTTCTTACAGGGTGTGTATACTTAACCTCCCTGAGATCCACCCTCACCAGACCGTGGACTGACAGGGGAGAAAGTCGGATGACTGTGTCTCATCCAGGGAATAAACACACTTTCATGTCCGTGAAGTCAAAACAAGAACAAATGGCTACTGTGTGTCTGATATACCATCTCATTCACCCTCACATCAGCCAAGATGTTGCCTGTCTACCATCACTATCTTTGTTTCTAAGATGAAAAGCAGGTTTGGCTTGGAGGCGTGACCCCCTGGAGGTCCCTCGACTTGGAGGTGGCAATGCCAGGCCTTGCCCTTGGCCCATCTGACTCTCCAGAGCCCTTGACCCCCCACACGGCGCTGCTTCTCTCAAGTCATTTCAAACTGTATTTCTTTTGCTTAGAAACGTTTTTAATTCTTTTAGAACTAAAAGTGCTTAAACAGTGCTTGGGTCAAGAAGGTGATCTTCTGTCAAAGTTTTCGAATTGTTTCTTCTCCCTGTGACTCTGGGAGGCCTTGACGGTGTTCCTGATATGACAGTGGGGAGCAGTCCCGCTTGGATATTCTCCGGGTGGCCTGCCAGCAAACACACGTGCAGTCGTCTCAGGCAGCCCCGACAGCGAGACAGAGAAGCAGAGGAGAGATCATGGGCCAGGAGGGGGCACAGAAAAGAGCTAGCAATGACCAGAAGGGCATTTTGATTTCTGTCTCCTGGCAACATTCAGGGCGCTGTTCCAGAGAATGAACTGGGTCGAGTTAATTGACGTGGTCCAGGCGCCTCTAAAGCGGTCCACGCCTGGTGGTGCCAGAATAAACATCAAGGGGAGTAGAAAAGTCTCCCTGGGCATCATGGCATCAACATGGGGAGAACAGAGCTTCGAGGAACTCAACACAAAGATCTGTGTCTTTGTCCACCATCAACCAGTGGCCAGTCACTTTCAAGGAGAGAATTGCCCAGCTGGGTGGAAGGTGGGTGGTTTGCCAACTTCATATAAAAAGCATCACCATCGTTCAATGATGTGCTGTGTGTGTTCAGTCAGTTGTGTCTGACTCTCTGTGACCACATGGACTCTAGCCCGCTAGGCTCCTCTGTCCATGGGATTCTCCAGGCAAGGATACTGGAGCAGGTTGCCATTTCTTCCTCCAGGGGATCTTCCCAATCCAGAAATTGAACCCACGTCTCCTGTGGCTCCTGCATTGCAGGTGGGATTTTTACCTGCTGAGCCACTGGGGAAACCCATCATTCAAGGATACTGCCTCCATGTTCCACTTGGAAAGAGAAGCATATAACCAATATATCCCAAAGAGACAAATTACTTGGAGAAGTTGTTTTTAAAAACCAATAAAAATTAGACAGAAATTAGTGCTACCCACATCAGGCCTTGTATTAATAAAGACACATACAGGATTTTAGCTGAGAAGATGGTCTTCTTCCATTACAAGCCTCTGATCTGTGGAGGTAGTCATGCACGCAGCCTCTAAAGTTATTTGCTGAGGAAATGTTATGTTAAATATATTTTCTGAATATCCTCTTCTTATCTCCAGTGTGCAGTAAGATGGAAATCATCAAGTATCTTTGGAAATCACCTCCGAGTTGAAAACATCTGGGTATTGCAGGAAATTGAATGAATTCACTGAAGGAAAAAATTACCTTACTTTTCATATGTTGTCCAACCAGGGCAAGTATACTCAGATGAAATAAAATTTCTTTCAGCGGCTGCCACAAGAAACCATTAAAGAAAAATGTTGGCACCATCATAGCAGAAATTAGTTTGTTCTTTAAGGGCAAAAAAGTAGGAATTGGAAAGAATAATCTGTATTGCTAAACAGATTTGTTCCTCAGTTCAGTTCAGTTCAGTTCAGTCACTCAGTCATGTCTGACTCTTTGCGACCGCATGGACCACAGCACACCAGGCCTCCCTGTCCATCACCAACTCCTGGAGTTTACTCAAACTCATGTCCATTGAGTCGGTGATGCCATCCGACATCTATTTTCGATATATTCCTAGCCCTCCTTTAACTGACATCATTTGCCTATGTCTTCTCCTCCTGGTGGATTGTCCAAGGCCAAATTATAATTGCCTGAGGACTTCCGTTGGCCAATAGTAAGAGTTCAGCTTCCTGTGGGCAGATGGGTATGGCAAGAAGGATCAGAAAGCTGGGATGGCCACTCCCCACTCTGGGCAGGGGAGTGTGACATGGGAGGGAGAGGAGGCAGGTCCATTCCAAATCACTCTGAGCTCATCTCTTGTTAGATAGCACATGTCTTCCATAACAGAATGGGCAACAAAGACGTGTAGTAACAGATGCTGCAAATATGTATAAACATCGGTTATCTTGAATTTCAAATATTCATATAGGACAAAAATGGATGTATTTTCCTCATTATTTATTCAAATATATTCTAGTCCATTTGTGTGATGATGAATTTCTTACCCTCTCTGCGCTGACTCATTCTGCTTCCTAGAGTGTTTCCTATTACTCCTCCTGAAAGGACCCAGGGAGAGCCTGGAATTGAGACAGCGGGAAGGAAGGGTGGCTGTTGAGTTTGGAGAGAAATACAAACCACTGTCTTCTTTCCAAGTCACCATGAGGTCTGGGTCTTGAGCCACCAGAGACCCTGGGGACCCAGGGATCATCCATCCTATATCCTGTACCATATCTGTCCTTGTAATGCACTGGGTGCCTCATCACTAATGTTTGAAAGTTTGAGATCAAGAGATCTCAAACACTCATTAACCCAGACTAAATGCTTGGAGTTTCCCTAGCTGGAACGACTCAGGTGGAACCTGTGAGAGTGGCTATAGGAAAAGACAGCCCTGGGAAGAATTGAACTGACATTCACTCCAGACAAACTTGGGTTGGCTGGGGGGTCTCAATGCTCCAGTGCAGAGCTACTGTAAACAGCCTGTCTCCCTCAAGTCTTACTTTTATCTTCCCCAGATGATGACACCTACTGTTTTGTCTTGACCGTCTGCGGTGTTGAGAAAAAGCTTGTCAGATTGTGTGAGTGTTAAGTGTCAGTCATGTTTGACTCTGCGATCCCATGGACTGTAGCCCGCCAGGCTCCTCTGTCCATGCAATTCTCCAAGTAAGGATACTGGGGCGAGTTGCCATTCCCTTCTCCAGGGGATCTTCCCAACCCAGGGAGTGAACCTGGATTTCCTGCATTACAGGCATATTCTTTACCTTTGAGCCACCAGGGGTGGCACTAGAGAACTGATGTTTATTAAGTATTTCAATGAGTGACACTATAATAACGTGATAACATTGTTCACTGTCCCCATATGAAAAATGAGAATGAAGTCTGTCACATCTAGGCAACACTAGGAAAAGCTGGAGTGCAGACTCAGCTTGTCTCCACGAAGTACTGGTGGTCCAGCCTGCTCTCCAGAGAAAAGCTTCCCAGAGAATGGGCCACACTCATGACACTTGCTATTCTGTCCACCCCCTTCTCTTGGTAGGTGCGCAATACATGACGTCCAGCAAACTCCAATCAAGATGAATGCAGCACCGTGCTTGATCCATTGAGTCACATCCAAGGAAGCAAAGAGGAGAAAGGAATTCAGATCTTTACATCGGGTTCTCCAAACTGCCCCAGGGAAACAGACAACACAGAGAATCCAGCTTTCCTTAATGTCCTTGCCTTTTCTCTGTCATTCTTCCTCTTGCTCCACAGCTGACAGTGGCTTCCCCAAATGTCAGTATCCTCCGAAACAGCCCCTCGAGAAGCCCACGTCTTCTCTGCAACTTGGCCACCATGACTCCTGACCTTCTCTTCTCCTTGCTATTCCACCAGAACTTGTAAAGTGTCTTCCCAAGAGACACACTTTTCTTTCAAAACACTTCTTTCTCTCTGCTCTAGGCTGTGAACAAACACACACAGATACACACGTACACACGTGCACACACACACACATATTAGTCAAGTCAGAAAAAAGAAAGTGGTAGGTGTAGCAAGAATTCTCCCAGTTTTCCTGTTCAGAATGGTGGGATTCGGAGGATGGACCCTGATGTGAAGATATTCTGTGTTTTGCCTTGGGTCAGCTACCACTCACTGTCCTGGGGACACCTGCAAGGTTCTCAGCCAGAAGAAACTGCTTTAGGGACTAAGAGGTACCCATTATTTTATCGGTTTGTCTTGTTCTGGTTGTGTTTTCCAGAAAAGTTTAACTTTCATTTCTTGCTTGGCTCACATAAAAGATTTCTGTTTAAGAGCTTCACAAGTGGTGCTAGTGGTTAAGAACAAACCAAGACAAGGTTTCTGCTTGAAATAGAGACACAGATGTACAGAACAAATGCATGGGGGAAAGAGAGGGGAGAGGGGTGAAGAGGGGTTGGGATTACACACACACTCTACTGATATTGTGTATGTGGCATCACCGACTCAATGGACATGAGTTTGAGTTGGTAATGGACAGGGAAGCCTGGCGAGCGGCAGTCCATGGAGTTGCAAAGTCGGACATGACTGAGCAACTGAAATGAACTGAACTGGTCAAATTGATAATTACTGAGAACCTCCTGTATAGCTCAGGGAACTCCGCTCAGTGCTCTGTGGTGACCTAAATGAGAAGGAAATTCAAAACAGCAGGGGTATATGTATATGTATGGCTGATGCTTTCTGCTGTAGAGTAGAAACTAACACAACATTATAAAGTGACTATACTTCAGTAAAAGTTAATTTTAAAAGTAGATAAAAAAGTAAAAAATCTCCTGTATAATATCCTAATTTTAAAAGTCTTATATTTGCCTATTGTAGTACAGTCAAAATCTTCTCTGAGGACAACTATGATTCTCCTTGCACAGGGTGAACCCTTAGTGATTAGAATGTGTTGTTTTGGGACATCATACACCATCAAGGTCCTTTTAGAGAAGGAGCCACTTCACGGGCCCCGTGCTCCAGGGGCCTGAGCTGGGTTTAATGCGCTTGCAACGTGTCTGCACGAGGCTCTGCATATTATGCAGCTAGTTTTGTTTGGCAAGGCGCCTTTTCCAAAATCCATACCATCATGTATGTCTTTGATCACTGGATGCTGAGAAAATTGCACACCTTTGTGCCCTGTGACAGCAGGTCCACCAGGAAAGGACCATCCCTCTGAGACTTGGGCAGGATATGGCTGAATTTCCCACTTGGTTTCCATGGAAGGAAGGCCAGGAGAGGCTCTGTGATCAGGCTCTTTAAAGCATTCCTAGGCAGCCTGCCTTGAAAGCGGTATGTTTCCAGTAAGACTGGAATGCATCAATATGCAAAAATATGTTTTTACAAACTCCAGTTTGTAAAAAAAGAAGAAAGAAAAGAAGACTGAAAAAAAGAAGACTGAACAAAAGAAGAATTCTATAGTATGTTGATGGGCTGTTGGATGATATTCCATCTCTTAAATATCCCCTGGGTCTGCAGACTTGGTAAACTTCAGGCCCCCAGCCGCCCAGCACCCACATACCCTGCACACCCTTCATCACAGTACCTCTTCCTTCACTTCTGCCCGCAGACAAATCTCAGTCTCAGCCACAGCTGACTTACTTCCTGCCCGAAGTCCCTCCCAGAATCAAGGCCCCTCTGGAGCCTCTAGTGAGATCACCCCCTCTCTCCTGTTCTTTCCAGACCTAGAGACACCTCGAAACACAGCTAGAAACCTAGAGACACAGCTCCTTTCTCTAAGTGGGTTCCACACAGACTCTCTTGTTCATCTGCTAGAGCTGTCAGCAAACCCCCTGCTACCCTCTCCCTGGATTTCTCAGTGGTGAGCAAAGCCAGCCTCACCAACTCAGTGGGGCATCCCTCCCTGGACAAGGGTCTTGACCCCGTCACAGATTCCCAGCGTGCCCAGGAAGTGCGAAAAGCAAAGCAAAGCACAACTTGTCAATGTGCAAAATGTGTTTGCATTGTCCCCAAAGTCTGAGAGAAAATATTTTTTTAAGTAACACTGTAAGAGCCACCGAACTAATTTTCTTTCTCCTTCAAACCCAAAATTTCATAGTTTGTTCTTGTTTTAACAAAGAAGAAAAGTATAGTGCACTTGCCAGATATTGTAAAGCTCATCTGGGAAATAAATTCTTAAGACTATCTAACGCATTTTTGAAAAATAAGGGCGGTGAGGTAAGACATACCCTAAAGAATATTTAAGGCAAAGCAAGTGCAACAAAAAATTAAAACAGTACGATGGTGACCCAGGAACAATTAAAAAACACAGAAGAACAAAAATACATGCTATAAAGAAGTGTAGAATGTGTCAAAGATAAAATTGCAAATCGGTAATGAAATGAAGGATTTTTTGATCAAAATCACATTTGTACAATTGGTTAAGAATTTGGGAGATATGATAAAGCCCTTACTTTTCATCTTAAACCAAAATGAATTCCTCACAGATGAAGGATTTATATCCTTAAAAATTTATCTAAAATTCATCCGAAGCCATAAAAATAAAAGAAAAATACTGGTGAAAGATTTATATTACATGAAAGTGAAATGGAGACTTAGAAACTCAACACCCAAGATAGACAAGTCTTGGATGGCTTCCACCAGGACTGCCAGACAATTAAGAGATCTGAAACACAGGGTACATTTGTTGGCCCACGTCTCACATGCATAAATATCCACAAGTTACAAATCAGGTTAGCATATTGTTAAAGTAAACATGATGCATCCTTCTAACTTGACAAATATGCTATCACAACAAACAACAAAAGCAAAACAATTTTTCATAAAGCCATGATATTTATATGAATGGAAGTTGGCAAGATATCAAAAACCAAAGTCAACCATTATTATGTCGTGTCTGGATGTTCTGTCACTAAGCCAGAAATATTGGGGAAGTCATACAACAAATGTGTGCATAATCAGCATGTTATATTTATTCAATAAAATTATTTTCTTGTTTTCACTTCAGCAAAAATCACTATATTATTTTTACCTCATAATTTGCACTCCATTGACACTAATGATTTAAAGGATTAAAGAGTTAAATTTAATTGCATTTCAAATATGCAAAATTTGAATTATTTTCTTCAAAAATAGACATTGAATGAAGATAAAAACCTCTAAAATTATTTCCATGAGTTTTCAAAGAATATCTTTCTTCTAAAATATTCAAGACTTTGGTATGTCCCTGGTGGTCCAGTGGTTAAGACTCTGCCTTTCAACTGCGAAGCACAGGTTCAATCTCTGGTCCAAGAACTAAGATCCTGCATTACACGCAGTATGAGAAAAATAAAATAAAATATTCAAGCCTTTAATTCAAATTAAAAGGCTAAATTTTAATTCATGGCTTTGGAATTTTTAATCACAGTTATCTTCAAATTTATTTTTGTTACATCTTACTTAATATTTTAATAAGAAACACATTTGCAAGTCCAACATTCACTGTCCTTGTTGCCAGTAGAAAGAAACAGAATCAGGCTCACACCCATTGTGTTTACAAATATATATGTGTGTGTCTGTGTGTATGCTATTAATCTTTACAGAGAGAGTGCGATGTGTGTACATGTATAGAGCGACAGAGATGCTATGAGCTATTCAGCAGGGCAGCATGTTCTTTCCCTACCATGAGCAACTGTGAATGGAAAGACCTCCAGATTCAAGAATTTGCACTTGCAAAGAGACAAGAAAATGGACCTTCAATCCAACCAAGAGTATTGTAATATGCAAGACTGTATGTATCTCACACTCTCTAAGAGGCATGGTGTAACCAATCTGTCCTTTTTCTGCCCAAAGCCCTTGAGTCACCCAGTTCTCCCCACTCAGGAACAGCAGCTCTTCCCAGCTTTAGCCTCACATGATACACACGCCATCCTAGGGGGAGACACTGTTCCCTTTTTTGGTGAGGATGTCGGTAAGAGGTGAGGAAGTTTTCTAGAAGCTGAATGACATTAGTCAAAACAGCTGTTATTTAGGACATGGACACCACCATGCCCATGCTGGATACACCCAATCCCTAAGAGGCATTGGCTTCGATAACCCTGAAAAATCACTTTCTCATAAAACAAACTAGAACCCATGAATAAAATTTAAAATGAACTAACAAGCTGGAATATACGTTGTCACATACACAATAAAATAGGGTTTAAGTGTTACTGTTAAAAAAAAAAAACTCATACAAGGGTTTTTATAAGTGCTCTTAAAGGAAGATATGTAAGGAAAATGACACCAAATAATTCACTAAAGAAAAACTATGGGTGACTATATATGGCAATATATGGAAAGACCTCCAGATTCAAGAATTTGCACACACAAAGAAGCTAGTGGACACTCAATCCAACCAAGAAGCTGTATCTCAACATGCAAGACTGTATTTATTTCACACTTTCCAAGAGGTGCAGTTTGACCCATCTGTCTTTCTCTCCCCAAAGCAATTAATGATAAACCAAAAAAAATTGATTTTATAAATATATACATAGAATATGTATTATATAAGTATATTTTTAAGGATATTATATATATATAGATAGAATTCACACTTAACAATAGGCCTTCCCTTCCTAGTAAAGGAGCCATAATGGTTCCTAGGCAACCTCAGGGCTGCTATTTACAGGTTTAAGAGAAGACCTGCCTTTTGAGAGCCACTTTCCTGGTGGCTCAGATGGTAAACTGTCTGCCTAAGATGTGGGAGACCCGAGTTCAATTCCTGAGTCAGGAAGATCTTCTGGAGAAAAAAGTGGCAACCCACTCAGTATTCTTGCCTGGAAAATCCCATGGATGGAGGAACCTGGTAGGCTACAGTCCATGGGGTCACAAAGAGTCGGACATGACTGAGCAACATCACTTTCACTTTTGAGAGAAGCAAGAATGGGACTCCACAGGAAGGGAGGCTGGGAGAGCCGTAAGGGCATCAAGGATGCAGTATCAGGAAGCCGAGTGGTGGTGATCGAAGGCCACAGAGTGACGGGAAGTTCCTCCTTACTTCACCTGTACAGTCCCGAGAGGCAGGAAAAGACAGGCTGCCCTGTGGTCTGCTGTCGCCAAGGAGACAGAGAGTAAGCATCACCAGCGTGGCTCCGAGCGCCCATGAGGTGCGAAGAGTTGTGCCAGACACTTTCAGGGGGCACCTGTTAGAAATCTGACAGCCTTTGAGAAAAAAATAGTCCATGGCTCTCAGGAAGTCACCAGGCACCTCTGAAAAGAGATGAGTCAGTGAACTGATGGCTTTGCCAAAAACAGACTTGCAAATCCAGGACCCAATGCTATTTTCAGTAGCCACAGCCTCTACCAGAATAGAAATCAAAATCACCAGCTTTTTCTTAGCATTATTGGACTTTATCTACAGCATCACTTCTTCTTTCATAAAACATGTAACTAAGAATTTTCTGCTGCTATTATTAATTTATGGTGGTGCTAGTTGTAAAGAACCCGCCAGCAATGCAGGAGACTTAAGAGATATAGGTTCAATCCCTGGGTTGGGAAGATCCCCTGGAGAAGGGCATGGGAACCCATTCCAGTGTTCTTGCCTAGAGAATCCCATAAACAGAGGAGACTGGTGAGCAATGGTCCATAGGGTCACAGAGTCGGACACGACTAAAGTGACTTAGCACACACAACATCATTAATTTAAACTATCAATAAACATTTAACAAGAATTTTAGAACAATAAGACTAAAAATCAATTTTTTTTATTTGCCATTAACTGCTAAACAAAGGATTTTATAAGTCATTTCTGTCTAACAAAAGACTTTATAAGTCATAATTAAACAAAATATTATAAGAGCCAAGGCTTGGAAACCACTCCTATTTGCCACCATATCATAGATTTATATATTAAATAATAGAGACCCAGATAGAATTATGACACACCTTTTTCTAAGTCATCCTTTTAATAGCCACATTCTCACTGGAATACTATGCTAAAGAAAGTGGTACTAATTTTATCCTACATTTAACTAAACTGAGATAATTACAACCCTAAATTTTAGTTTTTAAAAAATAGCTCTTTTCTATTGATCCAGTAGATTCTTGCCTTTGGCTCCTCTCCTGGGCCTCCCAGGGCAGATTGCCATCTCTACTCCATAAAGAAGTTCTCCCCAGAAATAGCACTTGATCCTGGAAATAACAAACAAGTTGCAAACAAAGGGTTAATTGCTTGCCACCTTCAAAGGTGGTCTCTAAAGCAGAATTTTTGGATTACATGCGAACTTGTTTTTGCTAAATAAGCATCACCTAGAAAAACAAGGAAGAGTGTAAATGCATACCCTTCTTGGATCTGATCTAGCAGGATGTGGAGGGCGTTTGCTCAGAGCAACTAGCTCTGGCCAAGGGCGTTGTCTTCTGCCTCTCCAAAGCTCTGGTGCCGGAGGTCAATGGCCCCTTCTAAGCCACGCAGACTCCAAGGCTTCAGAAGACCTGCCTCTCTCCACTACTCTTCACCAGCGACTCCTCTAAGTTTTTATTACTTATATTGTTATTGTTATTATTTGCACCATGCTATTCTGCCATGGAGCTAGAGAGATTGAAGAGTTTTCATAAAAAGCGCTGATATGATAAAGGCATAACCAAACTTCCAATATATGTAGATCAGTGCATAATTTTAATTACATGGGTCTCACTGAAGTTACACATTTCTGAGACACTGTCTCCCCATCACACTGCTTGTGTTCATGTGTGGCTGGACGTCAGCAACAGGTCTGAATTCACATCACACTCAGCACCTCTGTTTTCTGATAAGCCTGAGAGTGCAGGCACATAGAAGGTGCTTGTTAAATGTTTGTTTGATGAGTGTGCACAGTCTGTGAGACCTTGAACTGCTCACTTCTCATGGCCAGTTCTGTAGGAGAGAAGGCCTTGGCTTGGACACTAGGCTTCCCTGGGGCAGGGTGGATGCTGGGAGGACTTCCAGAGAGGCTCCGTCCAGAGAGAACCACCAGGTGGAAGGAATGCAAAGCTATCCAGACATGGCTCAGGAAATCTACAGCATGATCATAGCAGGAGGTTTGCTGATTGGGGTGGAAGATGGTCAGACATCAGGCAGGAAGTAACACTGGTCTGCAGAGGGAGGGTAGTACAGGAAATTGTTAGATTTCAGTCCCTGTGATGAACACGCCACAACTCTGCAGGGCGGGGACCCAAGCTGAAGTGAGACAAACACCAGACCCATCACAGGAGGGAAAAGAAGGACCCGAACCAAGGTCCAGATGGAATTACTCTGAGGGATCTGTAATAAGTCCAGCATCTTGGGGCTCAAGAACCATGGAGGATTCATTTATAGCTGCTGATTAGTCAGAGAGAGGCTAGTCAAAAAGGGGAAATCTTGCTAAGCCTCTCAGGCTTGGTCTGGACAAGTTTAAATATCTGTCCAGGAAGGAAAAGGGAAGGATGGAATGTCCCTATAACCACCAGATAAAGAAAGATGAGGGACTTTGAGGCTGGGCTATGGAAAATGTAGGAACTGCTCTAGAAAATATGATTAAACAGAAGTCATTCCACCAAGGCCATAAAATCATTTCATTTGACCCAGTGATTATAAAACTCTTATTGTAAAAACGGGGAGGAAGGGGAGGAGACAATAATTAGGATGTGTTCCCAAACTTAATTGCTTTAAAAAAAATTAGATTTCTGTTCCATAAGGAAACAGTATGTATACCAAGAGAAGAAAATCACAAAGTAGCTTTTCTTTAAATCCTACTACTATAGACTCTGAGTTCTTAGATCACACCTATTAGTTCCCATTATTGTTAGGAAAACTGTAAACTTGTTTGTGTGTGCTCAAGTTGCTCAGTTGTGCCTGCCTCTTTATGAACCTATGGACTGTAGCCTGCCAGACTCCTCTGTCCATGAAATTCTCCAAGTAAGAACACTGGAGTGTGTTGCCATTTTCTTTTCCGAGTTGTCTTCCCAACCTAAGGATTGAAACTGAGTGTCCTGCATCTCTGCATTGGCACGCAGATTCTTTACCACTGAACCACCTGGGAAGCCCATAAAAGAGTTTACGGTGGGGAAAAAAATTCCTGGGTGTCTTGTCTAGCACGCCTTTAAAGCCACAGTCCCTGTTCAGTGTCTTTGAATTATCTTACAACTTTGTAAAGTTTTAGAAAATTGACATTAATATGAATTAATTTTGCCCATAAAAATACAAATTATTTGTTTTGGTGGAACACGACTGATTACTGGCCCATTTGCATCTATTTATAAGATCATTTCTGCATCTCTTATCTGCTGTTGCATGTGTAGTATTCAGAATTCTCCTTTGAACAGGCTGTAACATCTTACTGGCTCCCTCATCTATTAATGACTTAAAATATATGGCATGTGTTCCTCCTAAACCAGTATGAGTCATGTTTATATCTCTCTCAAAGAGTCTCTGTTAATACTACAAAATGGTTGAGGATACTCAGATGGGAAGATTGGAACACAAATGAAAAAGTTAAAAACAAAAAACAGCATTTGTGACAGCAGAACTGTGAACTGATCATTGGAAGACCTGAGCTCCAGTCCTAGGGCTGGTGTTGACTGCGAGTCCCGGGGCAAGGTCAAGTAAAGGGCACGGTGGGACTCAGTTTCCCCCAGGGGCAGTGAAGGTAAGCTACCCTGGCTCTGGTCTCTGTGATCCCATACTGTCAAATGCAGCTCAATTTGTCCTCGAACATGTGGCTTATAATCAAAGACAAGGTGAAATCCTTTCCTATCCTAATGTATGGAGGAGGGGCTTTCCTGGTGGCTCAGACAGGAAAGAATCTCTCTGTAATGTAGTCAACTACAAAGGCAAAATCCTATCATATCCTAATGCATGGCTCTAAATCATCACATATTGGGTTGAAATATAGTCTTCTCAACAGAAAGTAAAAGCCTCTGTTTATGCATCATTAACCAGGAGTGCTGTCAGCACCAGTCTCCAGCCTGTACACGCCTGAGGATGAGCTGCCAGGATGATCAACAGGGCTCTGATCACTTAACAGGGCACCTGGGAAGGAGGGGCATGACTAATGGACCCCACAGGCTGAGCCCACAGCCCAAGGTTTAATGACCAGCAGTGACCACGTCCAGAAGAGAGACGTCAATGCAATTATCCTACAGTAGAAAGAGCAGCCATTCTGACCCACAAACGATCATTGGTCAATGGATATGTGACAGCCTTTGCAAATTTCAATTTTGAAATAAAGAAATAATAAAGGTAAAACTGAACTGACAAATTGAAGGCCATTACCTCTGAATACATTTGCATATATGAGTGTATGTTGTTGCTGTTGTCTAGTCGCTAACTCATATCTAACTCTTTTGCAACCCCAAGTACTGTAGCCCACCAGGCCGCTCTGTCCAGGAGATTTCCTAGGCAAGAATACTGGAGTAGGTGGCTGTTTCCATCTCTAGGGGATCTTCCTGACCCAGGGATCAAACCCACGTCTCTTGTATTGCAGGTGAATTCTTTACCACTGAGCCACCTGGGAAGTCCATGAGTGTATACATATTGAGAATACACATTTTTGTTGTTGTGTATATTTTTCTGGGCTCCAAAATCACTGCAGATGGTGATTGCAGTCATGAAATTAAAAGACGCTTTCTCCTTGGAAGGAAAGTTATGACCAACTTAGACAGCATATTGAAAAGCAAAGACATTACTTTCCCAACAAAGGTCCATCTAGTCAAGGCTATGGTTTTTCCAGTGGTTATGTATGGATGTAAGAGTTGGACTATAAAGAAAGTTTAGCACCAAAGAATTGATGCTTTTGAACTATGGTGTTGGAGAAGACTCTTGAGAGTCCCTTGGACTGCAAGGAGATCCAACCAATCCATCCTAAAGCAGATCAGTCCTGGGCGTTCATTGGAAGGACTGATGTTGAAGCTGAAATTTCAATAGTTTGGCCACCTGATGTGAAGAGCTGACTCATTTAAAAAGACCCTGATGCTGGGAAAGATTGAGGGCAGGAGGAGAAGGGGACGATGGAAGATGAGATGGTTGGATGGCATCACTGACTCAATGGACATGGGTTTGAGTAAACTCTGGGAGTTGGTGATGGACAGGGAGGCCTGGTGTGCCACAATTCATGGGGTCGCAAAGAGTCAGACACAACTGAGTGACTGAACTGAACTGAGTCACTAAGTCATGTCCACCTTTCACCCACATACCTTCATATATATATATTCAGAACAGCTAACGGTGAAATGTTCCAAATATCTGTGAAATTTTCTTTAATTATTTATTTGCAAATCTTTATTGAGTACTTAGAGGCCCAGATTTAACTTGGCAAGGAAGAGGGGAGAAAGATTCTGTTACCAGCTGGCTGCCACTTTAGAACAAGCTGACCGAGTGTCTCTCAGGATGGCTTGAGAGAGACTCTTGTGAGTGACTGTGAATCTGAACTGTCCATCCAGAGAGAGGAGGGAAGAAAAATGGACCCTCCAGCCTCTACCCCAGGTTGGTCAAAGCAACCTTCTTCATCAGAGCATCAGGGCCCTGAATTTCTGGACTGGGGCTGGCATTACCCTGGTGATTGCCCAGGGGTCCATCCTCAGTGACAATAGGGGTGCCCAGAAGCAGCAGATGAGACAGCGGGTGTGAGAAGGGGCACCGTCAGATCCTGCCCTAGGGCCATGCAAGGGACCGGGGCAGCCACCTCGGTGGTCCCTTAGGTGATGTTGGCCTGGACCTCCTCGTTGGCCACATACAGATGTGGGCCGTGCACATAACTGCATCCCAGACACACAGCAAAGTTCTCAGGGTCTGTATATATAATTCTAACTTGGCTTCATTTACTATCTTCTTTTTATTTTTCTTGAAAACAACATCCAACCACTTCTGTGTTCACGTTTCAAATGAGCAGCCTCCATCTTTGTATTCTTTTCCCTTCGTCTCATGAATCAGCACGAAACACATTTTAAAACAACCCTTTAGGGAGAATCACATTTTCAGCATGTTCACTAACCTAGGGGGGAAAAAAATCACATTTTAAAGACGAAAGTTCACTGTCCTAAGTTTAAATTGCCCCTCGAGCCCATAAAATCCTGGTCCTAGAACCTGTGCATATTTTACGACTGGCTTCTTGTTAGCAGGCCCTAAATCTTCCATAAGGAAGGAGTCATTAAACAGAGAAATGCTAACCAGCAGATGGGCCTCATTTTCTGGTGTCTGGCGGAGTGCATATTTCTACCTGGATTGATGGCGGTCCCTCTAACCCAGAGCTCTCTTTCCGAGTCCCATTTGACATACGTCTATAGTCATACCCAGCAGAAGCCTCGGCCTCTGGTTCTTCCCCTTGAGTGATGTTTTTCTGCTTCTTCTGCTGTTGCTCTTGATCTCTAATTACAGGTGTTACACTTAGTGTACACTTTGCTGACGCAAACACGTGCTAAAGAGCAAATAAGAGCTTCTGGCATGTGTCCACGGCAGTGTGGCAAATGACTCAGCATCACAAACAGAAGAGCTCCATAGGTGAGTGGTCCAGACAGCCCCAGCCTGCAGAGAAGGTTCCGATCCCAATAGTGACCATTCCCAGACTCTGTCATTGTTCTCGATACCATCTGCTATGTCAACTCCCAGCCCACCTCACTCCCAGTCATTGCTAGAACACTCCAGGGAATCATCGTAGAGACCACACACACACACCATCTGGTCTCTGCGGTGACGTGCAGTTAAGTGTCCAGTCATGGGTGGACAAGGTTCACATTCAAGTCAAGGTTCCAGGGTTCCCCTTCCTAAATAAAAGTTTGTTGTCCTTTGCCAATTTTTGTTTCCTTGCCCAAGGATGCTTTTTTCTTGGAAAGATGAGATAAGGAGCTATAATGGCTCTTGATAGCCCTGTTGCTCCAAGGTTGCCCTCTGCAACAAGGTTTGGCTGGGGACTTCCCTGGTGGTCCAGAGGTTAAGAACTCACCTTTCCAATGCAGGGGACTCAGGTTCAATCCCCACTCAGGATACTAGGATCCCACATACCACAGGGCAACTAAGCCCACTCATGCTGTAGAATACCCATGCCACACCAAAGACCTCGAGTGATACAACTAAGACCCAATGCAGCCAATAAATGGATAAATATTTTTTTAAAAGAAAACAAAGTTTGGCTGAGCAGGGGACTCCCTTAAGAGACGTCACTGGGGCTCCATGAGGTCTCTTGCATCAGCCTCAAAAGGTTGACTCCTTGTCACAGCGCTCAGCTCCACCCAGTAGCAAAGAACCACAAGCAAGGAGTGTCCTGAGTCACAGCTGGGTGGTCAGTGGGTCCAAGGGTCCCTGGGGGAGGATGCCTCGTGGGACAAGAAGGTGCGGCCCATTGCCTAAATCTGCTCTCAGAGTGACCAACTTGTCTTGATTTGCCTAAAACAGAGATTTAGTCTTGGGCAAACAAGACGATTAGTCACCTACCTGCATTTTGTGAGTCCTTCCCTGCTTTAGAGACCTTGGACTGATGGTTGGAGGCCCTTCCTACCTATTTTCTCAAAGGGGCTTCTCCGATGGCTCAGCAGTAAGGAATGTGCTTGCAGTGCAGCAGATTCGAGTTCTATCTCTGGATCAGGAAGATCCCCTGGAGGAGGAAATGGCAACCCACTCCAGTGTTCTTGCCCAGGAAAATCCCATGGACAAAGGAGCCTGGCGGGCTACAGTCTAAGGGGTCTCAAGGAGTCGGACATGATTGAGGGACTGAGCATTCCTGCAATTAAATGAATTTTTCCCAAAGGCATCAGAGTATTCCAAAGAGAAAACGTCTCCTTAGGGAACAGCACTATCCCCCATTCTAAATCGGTGTGTATGCTCCCCTTTCCATGAGAACTCCATCCTCATCTCCTCTTGCAACTTCTAAGAAGACTCAGAAGTTTCCCTCTTCTGGCAGTGTTGCAATAACCAAACTATAAATCCCCTTGGTTTGAACCACATTGAGTGTAGCCAAAATGATGTCTGCCCCCAGTGCCCATCCCCAAGTAAAGGTCAGAGGGGAGGGGGTTCCTGTGCTAGCACCATAAGACATTGCAAATGCATGACACGTCTCCTGCTTCCTCCGCTTCGAGCAAGCTGCCACTTCAGGCTCTTTGCACTTGCTATTCTTTCTGAAATAGTCTCTCCTGGCTTTAAATGGCTCACTTTCAGACCTCCTTAGAGGGGTCTTCCACAGTTCCGTTCAGTCGCTCAGTCATGTCTGACTCTTTACAACCCCATGAACCACAGCACATCAGGCCTCCCTGTCCATCACCAACTGCCGGAGTCCACCCAAACCCATGTGCATTGAGTCAGTGATGCCATCAAACCATCTCATCCTCTGTCGTCCCCTTCTCCTCCTGCCCTCAATCTTTCCTAGCATCAGGGTCTTTTCAAATGAGTCAGCTCTTCACAACAGTGGCTGAACTGCATGTCTAAAGTATGTCCCCATTATTCTCCGTAATTGTATTCTGCTTCATTTGCCTTCGTAGCTTTATTATCACCTGTGCCTCATACATCTATTTGCCTAATAGATAGTTTCTCCACAAAAATGCAATCTGTATTAGGAAAAGGACTAACTACTCTCTCCCCTACTGTGACTCAACTCCTAGAAGAGTATTTGCAATGTAGTAAGTGCTCAATTGAAAAATACTGCCTTAGGGACCTCCTGGGGATCTGGGGGCTGAGACGCCATGCTCCCAAGGCGAGGAGCCCGGGTCTCACCCCCAGCCAGGGAGCTAGTTCCCACATGCCCCAACAAAGATCCTGCAAGCTGCAACTAACACCTGGTGCAGCCAAATGAATAGATAAATATCTAAAATAAAATAAAATTATAGGTTCTTATTTTTGAATCCAAATAGAGGAACACAACTTAAAAAAAAATAGCAACACTGGTTTAACATATAGAAGTTAGCATCATTCAGTCAGACTTGCCTTAAACCTCACTCCTTATACTATATAGTAGTCCAGTGACCACTCCCCTCTCCAACCCTTCTCCAAGTTTTCTAGGGAGGTCTAGATGTTTTGTGGATACTTCTGGTTCTTACCACCTGGGATTTTCAATATAGTTTCATTTAGGTGCCTTATCTCCACGCTTCTTGAGCTGTCTCTCTTCCAGTAGCATTGAAATTCGGCTTTTTAAATTGGTTTAGTTCATGAAAACTTCAGAAAAGACATTTGCGTTGAAAAAGATGGAAATAGTTATATTGTGACAATGTTAGCAACTTAAAAGTTAATACTGATAGAACATAGAAAATCAGTAAAGATAAAGGAAACCAGACAACATATTGATGGAAAACCAAAGTAAACCAATGTGTTGATAGAAAACTCCACCCAAAAAATGCAGTTCTTTACATTTGCTACTTTTTTCTGGATATGCCTTGAGCTTGTGTAACCTTAGTTCCCTGACCAGGTATTGAACCTGGCCCACAGTAAAGTGCCAACTCTTAACCACTGGACCACCAGGGAATTTCTGGGTTCTTTACATTCTTTTTAATTCTGTATGAACATTCTTTACAAATGCATACAGACCATTCACTGAGTAAAACCATGTGCTATCCATAAATCAAGCCTTAATAAATATAGAAGGACTGAAATCACACAGATGTGTTCTCTAAGCAAGATGGAATTAAGTTACAAACCTGGACAATTCCCAGACATGTAGAAATTCAGTTCAGTTCAGTTGCTCAGTCGTGTCTGACTCTTTGCAACTCCGTGAACTGCAGCGCGCCAGACCTCCCTGTCCATCACCAACTCCCGGAGTTCACCCAAACCTTTGTCCATTGAGTCGGTGATGCCATCCAGCCATTTTATTCTCTGCCATCCCCTTCTCCTCCTGCCCTCATTCTTTCCCAACATCAGGGTCTTTTCAAATGAGTCAGCCCTTTGCATCAGGTGGCCAAAGTATTAGAGTTTCAACTTCAACATCAGTCCTACCAATGAACACCCAGGACTGATCTCCTGTAGGATGGATTGGTTGGATCTCCTTGCAGTCCAAGGGACTCTCAAGAGTCTTCTCCAACACCACAGTTCAAAAGCATCAATTCTTTGGTGCTCAGCTTTCTTTATAGTCCAACTCTCGCATCCATACACGACCACTGGAAAAACCATAGCCTTGACTAGACGGACCTTTGTTGACAAAGTAATGTCTCTGCTTTTCAATATGCTGTCTAGGTTTGTCAGAACTTTCTTTCCAAGGGGTAAGTGTCTTTTAATTTCATGGCTGCAATCACCATCTGCAGTGATTTTGGAGCCCAGAAAAATAAAGTCAGCCACTGTTTCCACTGTTTCCCCATCTATTTGCCATGAAGTGATGGGATTGGATGCCATGATCTTGGTTTTCTGAATGTTGAGCTTTAAGCCAACTTTTTCACTCTCCTCTTTCACTTTCATCAAGAGGCTGTCTAGTAGAAGTTAAATAACACATTTTAAAACAACCCATGCATTTAAGAAAAAAGAAGAGATACAAGAAAATATTTTCAAAAGAATGAAAATAAAAACACAATATGTCAAAATTGCACTGAAAAAGGAATTTGTACCTGAAATTCTTATATTAGAAAAGTTTAAGTCCAATTTGTGTTGTGTTAGTCACTCAGTTGTGTGACTCTTTGTGACCCCATGGACTATAGCCTCTGCAGTTATTTAATCATCCAACTTAAGGTAAAACTTAAGAGCATTAGAACCAAAGGAAGTAAAAGGAAGTACAAAAGTATGCGTAAAGAGCCTTTGCCAGTGGTTAAGAATCTATCTTCCAATGCAGTAGACACAGGTTGGATCCCTGGATTCCACATACAGAGGGGTAACTTGAGCGCTGCAACTACTGAGCCAGCAGTCTAAAGCCCACATGCCACAACTAAGAGCTAACACAGCCAAATAAATAAATAAATGCATCTTAAAAGTAAAATGCAGAAAGGTATGGGTGAAAATAAATAAAATTGCAAGCAGATAAATAACAGGGACTATTGATAAAATGAATAGCTGGTTTTTAAAAAAGAATTATTAAAATCAATAAACCTTTAGCTAAAATCATTAAGAAAACAAAAGCATACAAATTACTAATATCAGAAATAGCACAGAGGACATTGCTACCGATATTACAGCTACTAAAAGCATAGTAAGGTAATAATATGAACAATTTCGAGAAGGCCATGGCAACCCACTCCAGTACTCTTGCCTGGAAAATCCCATGGACGGAGGAGCCTGGTAGGCTGCAGTCCATGGGGTCACTAAGAGTTGGACACGACTGAGCGCCTTCCCATTCACTTTTCAATTTCATGCATTGGAGAAGGAAATGGCAACCCACTCCAGTGTTCTTGCCTGGAGAATCCCAGGGTCGGGAGAGCCTGGTGGGTTGCCGTCTATGGGGTTACACAGAGTCAGACACGACTGAAGTGACTTAGCAGCAGCAGCATGAACAATTTCATGCCAATAACAACTTACATAAATTCCTTGAAAGATAAAAATAGCCAAAACTGACCAAGGAAAAAATATAAAATCTGGGGAGCTTTATATCTGTTAAAAAATAATAAAAAATTATTTGCATTAAGAAAGCAACAGACAGATGGCTTTATTGTGAATGCTAGCCAAACTGCAGGAAAGAAATAAGACTAAATTCTACATTTCTTTGGAAATTGAAAAACAGTAAATATTCCCCAATTGACTTTGTGAGCCCTGTGTTCATGCTCGGCCACTCAATCCTGTCTGGCTCTCTGTGACCTCATGAATTGTATTCTGCCGGACTCCTCTGTCCATGGAATTCTAGAGGCAAAAATCCTGGAGTGGGTTGCCATGGCCTCCTCCAGGGAATCTTCCCAACCCATGGCTGCAGCCTATGTCTCTTATGTCTCCTGCATTGGCAGGTGGATTCTTTAAAACTAGTGCCACCTGGGAAGCCCCAAGGCCAGTGTTATCCTCATACCAAGCAAAGACATTGCAATCAATGAAAACTAAAACATATATCCTTTAGGAACGTAGATAACAATAGCCTTTGTTAGCAAACTGAACCCAGGAACAAGGGACCTGGGTTTCCCTGGTGGCTCAGTGGGTAAAGAATCCACCTGTAATGCAGGAGATGCTGGAGACTCAGGTTGGATCCCTGAATCGCAAAGATTCCCTGGAGAAGGGCATGGCAACTCACTCCAGTATTCTTGCCTGGAGAATTCCATGGACAAAGGAGCCTGGCAAGCTACAGTCCAAGGTTTGCAAAGAGTCAGATGCTAATGAAGCAACTGAGCATGCACACACACACACACACACACACACACACACACACAAGGAAACTACATCATGATCAATTGAGTTTACCCTAAGAATGAAAGGTTGAATTAACATTTAAAAATCAATCAACATAATTCATGAACAGAATAAATTACTTTGAATAAATTCAGAATAAATTGAAGAAATGCAAAAAATAGAATTTAACAAAATTCAATACTCATTCATGATTTTTAAAATACATTCTCAACACGCTGAGAATAGAAATGTCCCTTCCCAAGGTGATAAAAGACATCTATGAAAAAACTGTGCCAGACATTGTATATAATGGTGAGAGACCAGATGCCTACCCCTTATACTGGGAGCAAGGCAAGTGTTTACACAATCACCAGCCTTGCTCGGTTTTGTCCTTGAGTTTCCAGACAGTGAAACAAGAAAATAAAATGCTTATAACAGCATAAAATCGGAAAAGAAGAAGTAAAACTTTTGTTTGCAGATCATTCATAGGGAAAATCCAAAGGACCGGATGATAACGGAGTGAGGGAGGCTCAAGAGGGAGGGAATATATGTAATACATGTAGCTGACTCACGCTGTTGTATAGCAGAAACTAACACGGCATTGTAAAGCAATCACACTCCAATAAAAAAAACTAAGACAAGGATTTAGCAAGACCTCAGGATAAAATAACAATCCATATATGAGAAGCAATTGTACTTCTGTATACCAGCAACAAATAGTTGGAAAATATAACGTGAAACAAAAGCAACAGCACTAACAGCATTAAAAAAATTCTGAAATATTGAGGTGAAAATTTAGCAAACTACCTTCATGCTGGAAATCACAAAGTGTTGCTTCAAGTAATTTAAAAAGACTGAAATAAATAAATAGATATATCAAATTAATGAATTGGATAATTCAGTATTACCCAAATATCAAATGTCTCAGAAGTGATCTATAGACTTAATGCAGCTCCAACCAAAATCTTAGCAAGCATTTTGGTAGTGATTTAGAAGCCAACTCTACAATTTATTTGGAAATGCAATAATATTGAAAAAGGGGAAAGAAGTGGAGAGCTAACACTATCTGATTTCAAGACTTACTATAAAGATTTTGTGTGTGCGTGTGTTATATTTTTATAATACTAAATCAAATTTTAAAATATAATGGCCAATGTGCAGATTCTTAGAAGTCCTTTATTTTCATAACTTAGATTCTAGCATCACTGCCTATATCCCTCATTTCCCCTTACTCCTCTCATCCATTTTTTCTCATAAATTGCTTTAAAATGAACCAGAGTAGCTATATTTTTGTCTCTGTACTTTACCATCCAATACCCTTTGGGTTTTAGATTTTCATCAAGTGGATTATCACAATGTTTTCTTCAAAAGACAGCTCCTAGCCTAAGAATAGTTCTAGTTATAATCATTAAGCTAATAAAATTTAAATCTTCCTAAAGCTATGGAGGATGATGATGGACTGATAGATGTAAATATAGACTTTCCTTAATAATACTGCATTTTCAAGATTCCAAGATAATATGATGCTAATTATTTCACTCTCTGCTAGAAGCTTCCAGTTTCTATGGTGATATGGTGTCTCCAGCCATACCTGCCTGTTTGAGATCTGTTATAATTGGAGTAAGACATTTGATATCAAATCCTTGATACACAGTTGAGTGAACAGTACATCATTTTGACAATGCATTTTGCAGTGAAAGGCAAATAGCTATGCATTCAGATGGTATAGCAAACACACTTCTGAGGTGTTAAATATTCAGAAAATAGGAGTGCACTGTTAGCACTCTTCAGAGCTCGCTCTAAGCCATTTACAGTAGAATAGGGTGGGTATAAACAGCCTCCATCTCCAAGTCCATCTTAGAGGGCAAATTCCTGGAAATACCAGGGGAGACACATTAAAACTTGCTTCTCAACATAATCCTGCATCATAAATTCTGTTACTAGAACAGCCAGATTCCAACATAGATCGTTTGATATTCGGTCTATTTTAGGAAAGAAAATAGGAAGAATCAGGAGCATTTGGTGATTTGTTCCTGATTTGCTTTCCATTTTTCTAGAAAATGCATCCATGTCTATGAATTTCTGTCTTTGGGGGGTTAAAAAGGAGACAAGAAAGTAGATCTCAGGCATCCACAGGCAGTCCCTGGAGTTCTCCAGCTAGTCCTCCACCGCTGAGCTGGGTGAGCTGGGAAACCTGTTTGAGTCCCAGGCCAGCTTCAGGGGGCCATGCTGATGCAAAAGACTTGCTCCATGAGATGTGCAGGAAAACCTATGAATCCCAAGGAACACTCGGGGAACCAGGTCTTCTATCACTGAGAGATGCCTGTCTGTCTGGTCTGCCCTTATCAGATCCTGGATATACAGCTAGGTAAAGAAAGCATCGGGCTTCCCTGTTGTAAAGAATCTGTAAAGAATCTGCCTGCAATACAGGACACCCAGGTTCGATCCCTGCTTCCAGAAGATCTCCTGGAGTAGGGCATGGCAACCACTTCAATATTCTTGTCTGGAGAATTCCATGAACAGAGGAGCCTGGTGGGCTATAGTCCATGGGGTCTCAGAGCTGGATATGACTGAAGTGACTTAACACAAAGATCATTGCAGCAAAGTATTTACAGTAAGTCCCTTACATATGAACCTTCAAGTTGCAACCTTTCAAACATGTGAACATGCGTTCTCACGTCCAACCACGTAAGTTAGTTCACGTGTCTAGTGTACACGGCCACGTCCGTGCATCCTCTACAACTGGCTGTGCTTTTGGGTAATCTACTGTGCAGTACTGTATAAAGGACAGTAGTACAGTATCTTTATTTCAAGTCCCGGATATCCAGAAGCAAAGTGTAAAAGCAACAGTGATGTAGTTGGTACTGCTAGGAAGAGTCAGCTGGTATACTGTACTACTGTGCTTTCCAAGGTACTATGCATGCTATGTGCTCGGTCACTTCAGTCATGTCCAACTCTTTGCGACGCCAAGGACTATAGCCTGTCAGGTCCCTCTCTCCATGGGATACTCCAGGCAAGAATCCTGGAGTGGGTTGCCATACCCTTCTCCAAGGGATCTTCCCCACCCAGGGGTGGAACCCTCATCTGTTAAGTCTCCAGCATTGGCAGGTGGGTTTTTTACCACTAGCACTATAAGGTACTATACAGTAGGATTAAAAAATATTTTCTTTCTTCTTTGTGTCTGTTTATTTTTCATGTATTATTTGCATGAAAAGCATTGTAAATCTATTACAATACAGTATTATGTAGCCGATGGTGTTAGTTGGGTACCTAGGCTGACTCTGTTGGACTTACAAACAAACTGAACTTATGAACGCACTCTCAGAACAGATCTCATCTGTACGTAGTGGACTCACTGCCCAGTGAAACGCCACGGCTCACCGTTTAGAGACAAAAGCAGCAAAGAAAGGGAACTGAGCTGCTGTGGGGCGCCCACAAGGAGCCTGGCTCCGGAGCCCAGTGATGGCGAGCAGCAGGAGACGTTCCACACCCACAGGGCTGCAAGTCACGCAGGTTTCTTGGCAACATCCTCAAAGTGGCTGAAGCTGAAAACCACAGCAGCAACAACCCAGCTTCATGAACACAGCACCCGAGGTGATACTTATCTGAACCCAGGTCTGGGGTGAGTTCGGCCCATGTAAAGAGACAGTATTTAATGTTCTCTGTGAACACGTGACCTGGAAATCTATCTACTGCTCTGAGAGGAAAGAAGCAAATCAAATGAAAACTGGCTGCAACTTTACCCCATGTAGACATCGTTCTTGGCACTTCAGAGGGTTCCAGTTACTAAAATAAACACCAATATTGAACAGATGAGAAGAAAAGCAGAAAAACTAAAATTCTAAATAGCAGCTAAAGGTAACAACTGGGTGGATACCATGTGGCAGTTGAGGAATAACTGCTAAGTGAATTTGAATAATAAAAGTGCTATTTGAAGAATACTGAATTTTAGACATACTCTCATAGAACACATATTTTTCAGCAGAATGAGTAATATGGACCAATTTGGTAATCGTCAGTTTCACTAGATCTTGATGATGTCACTCATCATTAGAACATTGGTAAATTGTCACATTTCCATTTACTTGAACATAGGGCTGATTTGTTTGTTTTTCTCATTGAAGTACAGTTGATTTACAATGTGTTAATTTCAAGTGTACAGTAAAGTGATTCAGTTTCATATATATATTCTTTGGTAGATTCTTTTCCTTTATAGGCTGTTAGAAGACATTGCAGATAGTTCCATGTGCTATACAATAAGTCCTTGTTTATTTAATCATAGTAGTGTGTATCTGTTAATCCCAAACTCCTAATTTATCCCTCCCACCCCCTCTCCCCCATCTGTTTGTTTTTAGCCAACACTTATCTAAGGGAGTGCGGAGTGTCCAATTTGTGGATTCCTACGATCAGTGCTAACTTCCAAGTGTCCTCCTATAGCCATTTTGGAGCCATTTCCTGTGACCGACCACAGCTCGCTCACCACAAATGGGAACGCCTCTCAGGGCAGCACTGATTTGAGAAAATAGATCTGGTCATGACAACTGGTTGGAGACATACTCTAAAATAAAAATAAAAACCATTCACTTTTGTGCCCGATTTGCATTGTCTTCTCATTACCTCCTCCATTAGCACAAATAATTCAGTTATATAACGTACATTGAAACTATTATGAACCTCATAACAAACGATTTCCTTAGCTCTGCTTAAAGTTTTCCATTTCCACTAAGGCACCCAGTGCCTTTTGCAGAACTGCCTTCTTCACCTCCCAGAGAAAGAGAAGAGTGTTTTTGGAAAACAAGTGACCTAACACAGGTGTTCTCAAGCTAGAGTTCCCCCAGCTACACAGACCAGATGATGCGAACAGGCACGACACAGATCCTGCTTTCTGGCTGGGTCATTCCAGCCCTTCTCGCCTTCCAATAACGCAAAACAGATGTGAGTCAGGGAGGATCGCATCCTGGAAGCAGCAGCTCTCATTTATTGTAACGTAAATCATTCACCAATCTGAGTCCTCTACACACTGCCAACAACGGAGGACTTAGAGTATCCCAAGCGTGGGGGCTATCCCCACGTGCTGCAATAGCCCGGATGAAAAGAGCTCATGTAGAGTATAAAACAATCCCAACATCTTAAGTGACACACATCCCTCCCCCAAAAGAAAGACATTTATTTTGCAAGCAACCGAATACGTAAAATGGCAACCCACTCCAGTATTCTGGCCTGGAGAATTCCATGGACAGAGGAGCCTGGTGGGCGACAGTCCATGGGGTTGAAGAGTTGGACACGACTGAGCGGCTAGCACTAATTTTGTAAAATCTAGGCCCAAAGTCTCCTGGGAAGCTGGCTGCAGGCACACTGAAGAATATCCTTTCTCTTTTACCAACCACAAAAATGTTGCCTCACGTACTTACACCTCTCATACCGAGAGTGAGCATATGCAGCTTTCTTTGGATAGATGCTGCATCTGAAGACTCTGACAGCATGTTATCAGTAATATCAGTTCAGTCGCTCGGTTGTGTCTGACTCTTTGTGACCCCATGGACTGCAGCACGCCAGGCCTACCTTTCCATCACCAACTCCCGGAGCTTGCTCAAACTCATGTCCATTGAGTCGGTGATGCCATCCAGCCATCTCATCCTCTGTCGTCAGTATGTTACGTGACAGGCTAAAGCAAAATCAAACAAACAAAAAAATCTGTGAATTTACTTTAATTTGAAACTGTATATGGTATTATATATTTGTTAGGAATTTGATATATGGAGAGAAGAAAATACAGTCGGTCCTACATATCTGCATATCCATGGATTCAACTGAAGGATGGAAAATATTTGGAAAAAAAAAATTCCATGAAATTCCAAAAAGACAAAACTTGAATTTGCCACTCATCTTCAACTATTTATATAGCACTTACATTATATTTGGATTTCCCTGGCGACTCAGATAGTGGAGAATCTTCCTGCAGTGCAAGAGAGCCAGGTTCGATCCCTGGGTCTGGAAGATCCCCTGGAGAAGGGAATGGCTACCTATTCCAGTATTCTTGCCTGGAGAATTCCATGGACAGTGGAGCTTGGCAGGCTACAGTCCACGGGGTCTCAAGGAGTCAGACACGACTGAGGGACTAATACAACTACACTACTTTACCAACGAAAGTACTGAAAGTCACCCAGCTATGGGAGGATTACATTTTTCAAGCCCCAGATTGGAACAACTCTGCTACAAGTGGTCAAAACAAAAACAACAACAACAACAACAACAACAACAAAAATCGAAAAAATTAAATGTTTAAATTCAAGATGGTCCCGTAAAATCTGAGATGCCATGAAGCCAGGTGAGGGAAGCAGGGAGAAAGCTCAGCCAAAGTGCAGACAGAGATGAATGATTAGGAATGGAAGAAGACCCAGCAGGCAGAGAGGAATGGGGACCATTACTGATCCATGCAGCATGAGATGTGAGTGGTGGGTGTCCTTGGGTCTGGTGAGGCAACACTGGCTGTGTCCACCAGCCTGCACTGCTGTGAACCAAAACTCCGAGTCCCCAGCCCTGCCTCTCACATTTCACTGTCCTCTTTGGGACCTAGAGGAGAGCCCCTTCAGAAAATCCGCATGCATCTATTCTTGAATAGGGCTTCCCTGGTGGCTCAGATGGTAAAGAATCTGCCTTCAAATGCATGAGACCCCAGTTCAATCCCTGGGTTGGGAAGATCCCCTGGAGAAGGGAATGGCAGCCCCCTCTACTATGCTTGTCTGGAGAATTCCATGGACAGAGGAGCCTGGGAGGCTACAGTCCATGGGGTTGCAAGAGTTGGACACGACTGAGCGACTAACACTTTAATTCTTGGAAAAGTCTTTCTAAACATCAGAACCACTGTATAGAACATGACAGCAGCAAACCTACTCAGAGAACAGCCGCAAAGCCGACAACCAAACATTCTTTCTCCTCTGTTGTCAAAGTCACTCTAGTTCTGTGAGGCAGAGCTCTTCTCGCCTGCTCCAAGTGCTTTTCTAAACAGAGCATCACGGGAGGATTCCTAAGAAGTAAATATTTATAAGGCATGGTGGCCGATCAAAATATCTCATTAATAAATATTTAGGGAAGTGAAAGTGTTTCTGTAAATAATACCAAGATGAACAATCCTTAACATCAAGAGGAAAATCTTTGGTTGGTAATAAGTGGGGAGCCTATTTTAATTCTTGATTTTGGGGATCCAAACGTACTTAGCAAAGTGGAAGAAATTCCAAAATATTAGGAAACTAAAATGCCTGCAGAAGTTAAGCTTTGGGGAAGCACCACAAAGAGATGCAGAAAACTGAGCGACAATGGGTGGGTTTAGGGGTTATGGGGTGTTCCAGAATGATCTCTGTAGGAGAAGGCGGCCAAGTGCAACACACACACACACTCATGTATATACAGTTATGCTTTATCATTTTGTGCCTTTTTGAATACTGTATTTAAGTGAACAGATTATTTGGAAGTTGCCTTGCATGTTCTGATGCTGTTATATAGCACAAGAAGATTCCAGACTATTATGTTGCGCGGTTCAGTCGCCAAGTCATGCCCGACTCTTTGTGACCCAGGCTCCTCTCTCCTCCCTGTCTCCTGGAGTTTGCTCAAATTCATGTTCTTTGAGTTGATGATGCTATCTCACCATCTCATCCTCTGCCACCCCTTTCTCCTGCACCTGACTATTACACTATCTTTCATTTATTCTCTCATTCAGCCAGGAATGATTGAGTGTCAGACCCTATGAAAGAGGGCAGAAGACAAAGGAGCTTTGCCCTCCTGCACTTGGAGGCTAAGGAAACAGAAATAAGCCTGGAATTAAAGCAATTTGTGGTGAGCATCCCCAAGTGGCAAGATATCTCCCTTCTCTGTGCAGAGGGACTCAGGCTGACTGACCACCCTGGTTTGCCTGGGACTGTTTCAGTTTGGTGGCAAAATTCCCTGGAAACTCACTCAGTCCTGGGCAAACTGGAAATTGATTAGTCACTTAGCAGGTAGGAGTGGCCTCTGCTGGGAAGGGGTGATGAGCAGACAATTGTGTGAAGTTGATTATCCAATCTGGGCTTGAGGTGTAAATTGGAATGGCTACCATGTGGCTGATGATGAACTGGAGTGCCTCTCCCCCAGGGAGAGAGGGTGAGACCTTTGTCATCAAAGTGAACTGAGCTCCACTTTCCTGGGAAGGCTTCTCACTTTGAATCTGTTGACAGATACTAACAAATCCTCCCTCACTTCCTTTTTAGTTCTCATTTACCTGATATGTGTTGGCCTCAATTTATCTCTTCTTTCATCATCATGTTTTAAGCCTGACTTTTGTAAGGAGTTGGGTTTGGGGGAGTTTTCATTCTTAAATTTTCTTCTTTAACGTAGAGGAATAATCCATTTATACTCATTGTCATCATTTATATTCAGTTTTGCTTCTGTCATCTTTTTTAATGTCTTTTTTTCCTTTGTTTTCTCATTGCTTGCTTTCTAGTCTGTTTTGTTCAGATAGGTTTTTGTTTCTCTGTTTTTTCTTTTATGATGCTAGACTTCATTGTGATCTGTAGGGCAAACAGCCTTTTAATTCTGTTAATTGCTACATCATAGATTTTTTAAATGCATTTAAAATGTATTCTTCACCTGAAGGGAAACCAGTCATCAGAGTCAGCAGGAAAGTAGACTTTGTAATATCCTTTGAGGAAGATGGTGGGTTTGTTCTAAAAATTGCTACCTCAATTTCAATATTTAACTCTGCACATCCCCTGCCCTTCCCAGGTACGATTTCCTCAATTTCGAGTTCTGTTTTAGGGGTCATGTGTATTTTATTCCACTGTTTTTTAAAAATTTCTTTAATTCCATTATTTCTTTAATTATCGGTTTTGCCCTCATCTCCACCCTGTACTCTCTGAAATGCTATTATCTGTAATCCTTAGAGCTGTCCTTCACATACTTTTTCTTTCTGTCTTGATTTAGCCAGTTCAGGCTGCTCTGACAAATACCACAGGCAAGGTGGCTTAAACAATAGACATGTATGTCTTACAGGTCTGGGGGCTGGAAGTCTGTGATCAGGGAGCCAATTCAGTTGGGCTGGGTGAGAACCCTCTTCCCAGGTCTGTCTTATCGGGGCTTCCCTGGAGGCTCAAACAGTAAAGAATCTGCCTGCAATGCAGGAGATGGGGGTTTGATCCCTGGGTGGGGAAGATCCCCTGGAGAAGAGAATGGCAACTCACTCCAGTATTCTTGCCTGGAGAATCCCATGGCCAGAGGAGTCTGGCAGGTTGCAGTCCATGGGGTTGTAGAGTGAGACGTGACTAAACACTCAGTCCCACAGTGAGGGCTCCACCCTCATGACCTAATGATCTCCCGAAGACCTCATCTTCAAACGCCATCACTTTTTGGATTAGAGTTTCAAGATATGAATCTGGGAGTGGATCACAAACATACACTTACATCCCCCTCTATAACACAATGGGCTGTGATTCTTCTATTTGCTTCTAGCAGCAGTCTCCCCGGCAGAAAACAGATATTTACCGAAGCCAATTTTGTGCACGTTCGATGTAAAAAAATAAAATTGGTTTCCCTGGATGATGTGATAAAATTCTTGTTAATAAATAACTCACTTTTTCATTATTTCCTGTGTTTTCCCTCCTCTTTGGTTGCCATGTGGACCCATAACCCCATAAGCCTTCTTTCCAAGTGTGTCTGGACAGAGAGTCTGGTTGCCTCTTCATGGTGGTTCTCTGAACATATCTGGCTATCTGGAAAGAGGGCAGGTTGACTGCCACCTGCTCTCTGCCCTACCCAAACCCTCATTTGGCCTTATCTTGGGGACAGTGGCTGGAGCCCCTCAGGCTGATACACTGAACAATCAGCTCAAAGGGAGGCACTGGAGAGGGGTTGCCCCAGGGCCAAGGTCAGAGCGGGCCACCTCCCAATATGGTCCCTTTCCCCCATGTAGTGTTTCCAAGCATGCTTGAATCTGCTGACCAGAGGCAAGGTCAGCCTGGCAGCTTCCAGATTCATCTCTAGGACTTTCAGATAAGCCATGAAATCTCTTGGTGGCTGGGAAGTCACGAGATCAAAACTAAGACTGTCATGGAGGTCCAAAGAGCATGACCACCTCTGAATGCCAAGTGGCCTGGCAAAATAGGTCCTGTCCACTGCTCGGCGGCTGGAGGTCAGATTTTGGAGCAGAGTAGACCTAGACACAAATTTTATCTTGATTCTAGCTGTGATCTTTGCTGAGTCATTCTCTGAGCCTCTATTTCTGTATTGACCACATCTTATATTTCATGGTGAATTGACACCTGTGTCCAATTCCTAAATATAGTAAACAACTTGTGCTCAAGCTTGTTTTTCAATTGCAAAGCAACCAATCCAGGGTTTACACCCAACCACTTCTCTTACTGGGCCCCACACTCCAGGCCACTATCCACCTGCCCTAATTACACTGGGGCCTGCTGGCAGACAGCTAGGGACCGAGAATCAGACATGATTGAAGTGATTTATGCCCCAGAACCTGCTGCAATTATTCAAAACAGCCAGTCCCAAGCTGCTTACCCAGCCATGCCCATTACTTTCCTTGGAATCCACAGTACAGGTTTCTTACCCTCATCCCCTGGCTGCCACTGCCTCCCACAGAACCCTGTTGCCTCTCCAGGTGGCCCAGTGTGCCTCCTGTTTCTAGGAAACTGTGATTATGATAAATAAATAAATAAATGAATATATATATATAATTAGTCACTCAGTCTTGTCTAACTGCAATCTCATGGACTACAGCCCACCAGGCTCCTCTGTCCATGGAATTCTCCAAGCAAGAATACTAGAGTGGGTTGCCATTCCCTTCTCCAGCGAATCTTCCTGACCCATGGATCAAACCCAGGTCTCCTGTTTGGCAGGCAGATTCTTTACCATCTGAGGCACCAGAGAAGCCCAATTTAAATCCATATTTAAGCCTGATTTAAACCCATGTTGATGTGATGCATAGTAACTGACTTTTTCGGGAAAAAAAAAAAAGAAAGAAAGCTTCATGCTCCTGGCCACATGGCAAGTAGTATGCACACAATAGGAACAAGTACAGACAAATCTTAGAGCTCTGGGTAGACTTTTCCGCTCCTTCTGCGGCTTCCTAAGCGCCAGTTGTGAAAGTGTCACCTCACCCTTAAATTCCCAAACTGCCCAAGTTTTATTAAATTCTCACAGTTTGACATTGAAATAGTCACTGTGATGAGGCCCAGCCTTATGAAGGTGGGGTTCTGTGCTGTGCCCGGAAACACCCCAGGCTGCAGCTAATCTAGTCTGTCCAGCCACAACATCCCCAGGTTCACACATACCACCCGGCACCACACACAGCAAGCAGCTTGCTCCTTCCCAGAGCAGGCTCAGCCTGGGATGTCGCCCCTCTTCCCTGCTTCTAACCTAGGACAAATTATACTTGGCCTTTGCCATCCAGCCTTGAGGATGCCCACCCACCACTTGGATGCAGGCTGGGCCACGTGGCTGTCCTGTGTGAGCCCTGATACTCAACTGACTACTTAACACCTTACAGAGTAATTGTTTATTCCCACAACCGTCTGAGTCTTAGACAGAATGATGTAGGATATACTTAGGGCTTCCCTGGTGGCTCAGATAGCAGAGGACCCACCTGCAATGCAGGAACCCTGGGTTCAATCGCTGGATTGGGAAGATCTCTGGAGGAGGGCATGGCAACCCACTCCAGTATTGCACTCCAGTATGCAACCCCACAGACGGCAGCCCACCAGGCTCCCCCGTCCCTGGGAGTCTCCAGGCAAGAACACTGGAGTGGGGTGCCATTTCCTTCTCCAATGCATGAAAGTGAAAAGTGAAAGTGAAGTCGCTCAGTCATGCCCAACTCTTCGTGACCCCATGGACTGCAGCCTACCAGGTTCCTCCGTCCATGGGATTTTTCCAGGCAAGAGTACTGGAGTGAGGTGCCATAGCCTTCTCTGGGCATATATGAGCATTCTAGATATATTTGTTAAATGAATAACTGAATACTTGAAGAAAGAAATGAATATTTATTTAGAAGTATTTCTAGAAGTTTCCTGAGAGCTGCAGAACTCCTTTCAGCTGAATTGTTTAAAATCTGTCTTCCTTCTGGATTCTGCACGTGCACCTGTGACGTGCACATGTGACGTGCACATGTGACATCCTAGCCACGCCCCTGTGTGTATGAATGAACTAAGGACACCCAGCAGGATGGAGGGCTCAGAGTCACAGCAGTGTAGGGTGGGAAGGACAGAGCCTTCCACAAACAGCAAACAGGTTGCCCAACATTTTCTCATGAAACAGGGACTCTCTTATAACTCATGTTGAATTACTGGCAGAGCAAATTTTTCTGATCTGCAGTGGTAAGTGAGTGGGTGGCTGGTGGGAGAAGAAGAGCATCTGATTCCCCACATCCACCTGCACAGTCAGTGGGTATGGGGACCCAGCACCTGCGAACCTCTCCACCCTAACCTCTCTGCATTCTCCTCACCCTTTCACTCCAGCCACAATGCCGTCATGTCATCTCCAGAAGGGCACGAAGCTTTCTCCAGCCTCTGAGAACTAGATATTGCTGCCATACCAGTAAACAGTCTGTCTGACAGTCTGACAGACTTTATTCTGGGGGGCTCCAAAATCACTGCACATGGTGACTGCAGCCATGAAATTAAAAGATGCTTACTCCTTGGAAGAAAAGCTATGACCAACCTAGACAGTATATTAACAAGCAGAGACATTACTTTGCCAACAAACGTCCATCTAGTCAAAGGTATGGTTTTTCCTGTAGTCATGTAAGGATGTGAGAGTTGGACTATAAAGAAAGCTGAGTGCTGAAAAATTGGTGCTTTTGAATTATGGTGTTGAAGAAAACTCTGGAGAGTCTCTTGGACTGCAAGAAGATCCAAACAGTCAGTCTTAAAGGAAATCACTCCTGATTATTCATTGGAAGGACTGATGCTGAAGCTGAAATTCCAATACTTTGGCCACCTGATGCGAAGAACTGATTCATTGGAAAAGGCTGATTACGGGAAAGACTGAAGGCAGGAGGAGAAGGGGATGACAGAGGATAAGATGGTTGGATGGCATTACCAACTCAATGGACTTGAGTTTGAGCAAGCTCTGGGAGTTGGTGATGGACAGGTAAGCCTGGCGTGCTGTGGTCCATGGGGTTGCAAAGAGTCAGACACGACCGAGCAACTGAAATAAACTGAACTGAACCAGTAAACAAAGGGTGTTGCAGAAATCCAGCCGTCACATCACAGTGGCCCCTAGAGTGAGCTCCAAGGGAACTCAGTGGAGGCTAGATGCTCCCCCTCTTTGAATCATCACACTGCAGCAACCCACCCCAGCCACCCACCATGCACCCTGAGGAGACTCAGGATGAGAAAGCACAGGATACTGGCCCCAGAGAGCTGAACTGCGTATCAAAGGAATGACTTCAGTGAGCCCAGACTCTTGAGTCTTCCCGTGCACAGGCAAACACTACACTCCTTAACTTGAGACATCTGGTTTTCTTTTATTAACAGTAATCTTTTGATGTTCTGACAAGGCCTTTCGTTGCAAAAACTCTCCTCTATATCCTGGCTGCCCTCACCCTCGCCTCTTCAGAGCAGTTTCTCAGTGTCATCTGAGATGCTTGCTGTCTTTGTCCCAGGCTTGACAGCCTCAGAATATCCGCCGAAGCAAACACAACTTTCAACTTTTAGGTGCACCTTTTTCTTTTCCAGTCGACTCCTCAAAGACTTGGCATACGCTGTGCTGTCTGCCTGGCATGCCCCTCCCTGGTTCCTTTCTCTTTGGCATGGATGTCCCCGCCCCTGATGGCCCTCTCTAGTTGGCCTACCTAAGTCGGGGAGTCTCTTGTTGTTTCCTGGTTTGGGTGATTTCCTTTATACCTCGTACCACCCACGAGCTTGTCCCCTTCTTTCCGTTTCAAGTCATCGCTGGACCCTCAGCACCAGGAAGGCAGAGCTGATGCTATCTCACCCAGTCTCAATTCTCAGGGCTGAGCCCAGGGTCTGGCACACACATGTTCAATGTGTATGTCCGAATTACACGACTGTCACTCTTCAGGCTTGTGACTCATGTCAGGAGCATCTTCTCCCTCAGTTGAAATCCACCGAGGGTACTCAGCCAGGAGAGGGTTTTCCCAGCAGCCTCCTCTTCACACTGTGTGTTAGAGACAGCAAGTTTGAAATTCCGTTCGACCACACTGATGATACAATTGCTATTTTATAGATTCCATTGGATAAATACCTTAATGCCTTGTCTTAAACCCTTGTCTTTTTATTCTCTTTTTGTATTTTTAAATTCTATTTTCCCCTTGACATGGGCATTTTTATCATAACTGATCTCACTTCTCCAAAAGAACATTATTATTTTTATTTCCTTGTAGAGAATGCCCTTGTTCCTAGAAAGAGACTTTCACGAAAAGCCCACTTACGATTTCTGAGAAATTACTCCCTAACGTGAAGTGTATTTTACAAGTGGCCAGAATGCCACAACATTAGCAAGCTTTGGTAGAGCTCAGGGCAGTGCTTATTACTTATTCTTGCTTGAACTGCTGTTTCTAGCGGTGCTGCATGTACTTTAAGAAGCTACTAGAATGAATGACAGGTGCTGGTGGTCGGTGTGGATTAAGCTCATGCTATTGCTGGCTTATGCCATATTGATGGTCCAAATCCATGCCAGTCTCCTCTAACTTCCTGGGCATTTTACTTTCTGACACACAGGAGACTTCCTAAGATGGCATTTTTTCCCTTAATACACTGAGTGCATGTCATTATAAAAGAGCCTACACTCAGAGAAATTTGGCATGTTAAACCCTTTTGTGAAGTTTGAAGGTCACTTTCTTGGATTCTCTCATCAACGCTTTTCTGCCAGGGCAATGTAGTCAGCTCCTTGAACTACAGTGGTTTGCAAAAAGGTATTTCTATGTACAGCTGGTATAAAACCAGGAATGAAAGATTAACTTGTAAGTCTGTGTGTGTATACAAAATAATGACGGTAGTTTATATTTATAAACACTGTAAGCTCGACGCTGAGCAATCTGCACACATTATTTCATTTAATCCTTGCAAATATTATGCCCAGCTCCAGAGGAGAAAACACCTAGCTGTTAAGTGATGGGACTGGCATTTAACCACAGGCAGCCTGATTTCAGTACCAAATATGCACACTTGTATACACACACACACACACACACACACACACTCCTACAACACACACATGTATCATATATACAGTCATACACTCTAACATACTGTAAATGCTTAAGAAAAGGTTTCTGGATGGACACGTGATAATACTTTGTTAACCACAGGATCTTGGCAGAGGGTGTGAAATTGTGGTCAATGCCTACTTGTTACTCTCGGTGTTCACTGTTCAGTTGCTAAGTCATATCTGACTCTTTGTGACCCCAAGGAATGCAGCACGCCAGGCTTCCCTATTCTTCAATATCTCCCAGAGTCTGCTCAGACTTATATCCATTGTGTCGATGATGCCATCCAACCATCTCATCCTCTGTCTCCCCCTTATCTTCCTGCCCTCAATCTTTCCCAGCACTGAGGGCTTTTCCAATGAGTTTGGCTTTTCATATCAGGGAACCAAAGTAAGGAGCTTAGCTTCAGCATCAGTCCTTCCAGTGAATATTCAGGGTTGATTTCCTTTAGGATTGATGGGTCTGAGCTCCTTGCTGTCCAAAAAACTCTCAAGAGACTTCTCCAGCATCAAAATTCAAAAGCATTAATTCTTCAACCCTCAACCTTCTTTATGGTCTGACTCTCACATCCATACATGACTACTGGAGAAACCATAGCTTTTACTATATGGACCTTTGTCAGCAAAGTGATGTTTCTGCTTTTTAATATGCTGTCTAGGTTGGTCATAGCTTTTCTTCCAAGGAGCAAGCATCTTTTAGTTTTATGGCTGCAGTCACCGTCCACAGTGATATTTGGACCCACTCTTCTAATCATTTGAATCCTTTGAAACAAACAAGTATTACTCTTGTACTTTAAAAAACTTATTGAATTTGCTGAATGTGTCCCCACAAGAAATGCTTATTGAGTCACTGAATGTTATGAGTAGCTCATTTTTTTCTTTTGCCTTTGGAAGGAGAACTAGGAAAACTGGGTGGAGTGAAAAAGCATACAGTTAACAGGGAACAACATCTTAAGACCTTCTTGCTTTTCAGTAATTCAAAGACAGAAAAATCCACAGACAACTTACACTTGCCCATGAGGCACTGTATCTCTCAGTTCATTGCTGCGTCAAACCCATGAACTACGTGAGTGAGAGTACAAGAGAATCTGTTCATGGGTTTTTTGTTTTTTGTTCAATTTTCTTTAAACATTCTGACCTCCATAAATGCTTCTTCTTGGATGCAGGCTGCTTTGAAGATGCTTATGGCACCACGATATGACACCAAGTACCGGGCTGGTACAGCCGTGGACACCGTGAAACAAGCTCTTCGTCCCTGAAGGTGAACGCAGCAGGCACTCTGCTATCAGCTCTGTATCTTGCATTTCCATATCACTTTGCGGTTTGTGCACTTTAATGCTTCTTCTTCCCTCACTGCTTACTGAACTCAGCTTTTCCCAGACTGGACCTTGGCTTTCTTATTTGATTGTTTTTGTGCTCTGCCCTAGCTCCATTCCTCGGTGTGGCCGCTGAGCCTTTCCTCGTGTTTGGCCATTTGTGTGCTTCTGGGAATTGTCTTTTCATAGCTTTTGTCCATTTTCCACTGGCTTGTCTTGTTCAATGCTTTATAGACATTTTTACACAGTAAGGATATTAGTCATTGGGAATAGCAGTAATAACAGTAGATAAAGCAAACTGAATGCTACTCTGTGCCAGGCTCTTTGCTAGGCACCTTACACGCTGCACTGAATTTTCATTCTCATTTAGGAAACCGAGTCACAGAGAGGCAAGCCTAGCAGGCTGGCTTCCAGGCCAGTGCTCCAAACGTGTTCTTATATTACTAAGGACGCCCTAGGCCTCCCACATGCCTTTTTTTTTTTCCCCCACATGCCTTTTATACCATTTTTCTGAGGTCTTTTCAGGGTGACAGCTTCCTTTTGAAATCCACAGCATACTTTTTAAGGCTAATTGTATCTATTTTCAGGAATTCAATTGCCCTAACACATAGATGACGGACTTCCCAGGTGGCTCAGTGGTAAAGAATTCCCTTCCAATACAGACACGGCAGAAGACACGGGATTGATCCCTGGGACAGGAAGATCCCCTGCAGGAGGATATGGCAACCTACTCCAGTGTTCTTGCCTGCAGAATTCCATGAACAGAGGAGCCTGGCGGGCTACAGTCCATGGATCACAAAGAGTCAGACATGACTGAGTGACTGACACATAGATGATACCCAATTCAGAATACCATTGTCCACCCTTCTAGGTCCATGTATCTGTCTTCCTATGTCTCTTTCCAAAAATTCATCAGGAACTTCAAATTGAAGTGGCAGTAAATCAGATCCCTAAATTAAATGGAGGTCTCAAAGGTTGCAAGGGCTTGGGATCCAGAAAACCCAAGATTTGAATTCAGACTCATGCCCCAAGGGCTCATGACAGCAGTACACAAGGTCTAAAGTCATCTACACAATGAGAATAGTAATAATATCGACTTTGCTAGGTAATGGTGAGGAATGACTCAAGGAGTGCTGATTTCTGGGCACGGAATAACAAATGTTAGCTTTTTTCCCCCCTAAAGACCTGCTCTTTCTCCTGGTTTCTGGATTGCACGGGGCACCCAGTCCTTCAGTATGGTACCTAGTGGTCCTCGAAATGGTTAGAGCCCAACCTCCGTAGTGGCTCCAGGTCAAATTCTGGTTCTACCAGTTTCCTGCTGTCAAATTAATTCTCGAAGGTTCAGTGTACTCAGGCGTGAAATGGACTAATGAGGGTAGCCAAGTGTGGGATTTTGGGGAGATTAAATGTTCCAGTCCATGGAAAGTGCTTGCCACACAGTATGTGGTGCGTTCACTCACTAAGCATTTATTGAGTACCTACTACGTGCCAGGCATATTCTAGGCACTGGTGGCCCAGAGGAGTACCGGCCAGAAAACGTGTACACGGCCACATGCTGTATATTCCATTTGCGATCTGCTCAGCAGGAAATTCTTTGTAATTTTCCACGTGACTGCCTTTTTCTTGTTCTTACTTTTGAAACTTTGCGCTGGTACCCATGTGCTTTTTTTTTCTCCACGGTCCTAGACAAGTGTAAGAAAGGTTTTGAGAATCAGGTGCCCCTGTCCGCGATCTGGCCGACGCCGGCCAGTCTGCGGATCCGAACATCCCCCGGGGGTCTCTGCATGGGATTCCTAGAGAAGGGGTGGGCGGAGGAAGATGCCAGGGGCTTGCGAGCGCGGCCAAAACGTCTCAAGACGACCGCCACCTCTAGATCTGCTCGGTACCAACCAACACGATTCCGGAGGGGCCCGGCCTCCTGGACCTCGATCCCGGACCCCAGCCTAAAGGAGGAGAGGAGGAGACGCCAAGACAGGATCCTCGCCGGGGCCCCAGGAGACTAGGCGCCACACCCCGGCCTGCGAGCGCTCCCCCTCCCGGCCTCTTTGCGCTCCGGCTCGGCCCCGCCCCTCCGCCCACACCCCGCCCCCGCCTCCCGGCCCCCGCGGCCCGCCCCTCCTCCAGCCTCCTGGACACAGCGGTTCGGCCCCGCCCCGCAATAGCTTGGCCCCGCCCCTGCTTTACCACCCAACGCAGGCCCCACCCTCCGACATGACCACGCCCACTAATCATTCCCACCCCGCCTCCGCCTTTTGGCCGCTTTCTAGGCCCCGTCCCGTCCGAGCTTGCCCCGCCCCCTGCCTGTCCGCACCCCGCCCAGCCTCCCGGGCCCCGCCGCTCGCCCCTCCCCCAGGCCCCAAGCTACAACGGCTCGGCCCCACCCTCTGCTTCTTCCAGCCCCACGCCCTCCTCTCCGCCTCCCCAGGCAGGCCCCGCCCTCCTCCATGACCACGCCCACCACTCATTCCCACCCCGCCCCCGCCATTTGGCCGCCTTCTGGGCCACTCCCCCTCCGAGCTCGCCCCGCCCCCTGCCCGCCCGCGCTCCGCCCCTGGCTCCGGGAGGCCCAGGCTAGGACCCGGTCGCCTACTCTTCCTGGGCGTCGTCCCACCCCTGTCTCCACAGGGCTCTCGGCTCCGACTCTGTCCCCTACCGCCCAAGGCGCCCCATTCCAGCGCAGGACCACCCCTTCCCCGCGATCCCGCCCCGAGACCCCGCCCTCTTGAGCTCGCCCTGGCCAAGAGACACCCCCGCCCCACCACTGCTGCCCTCCCCCTGGTCCCCGCCTCCCGCGCTCCGCCTCGCGCGCCCCGCCCCGGCGCGGGGACCACCCTCAGCCCTCCCAGGCGGGGGCTGAGCGCTCCCGGCACTCTCGGCGGTCCCGGCAACTCGCTTCCGCCGCGCGGTGGTTCCCGCGGATCGGCGCACGGTGCCGGCTCGGGCGCGCTCCCAGACCGCGGGGAGAACCGCAGGAGCCCGCGGGACGCAATGCGAGCCAGGTAGGCAGGCTGCGCGCCCGGGCCGACCCTGCGGGCCGCTCCAGCCCCGCGCCCGGCCACGCTCCCGCGGCGCCTTCTGGGGCTCCGCGGCTTTGCACGCCTCGCGGGCGCCGATCGTTTCCCCGCCGCCCGAGTTCGGGGTTCCGGGGGTGCCCGGGCGCGGCTGGCGCCGGACCGCTTCGGGAAGCCTTGCGCGCCCCTCGTGCTCCCCGGGGACTCCGTCACCTCGGTGCAGACTGGCCTGGCTCGGGGTTCCGGGAGCCGAGCCGCACTTATGGCCCCCGCGTGAACCCGGCAGATCCCCCTTCCCTGGTCCTAGCGAGGCCGGCCCTGAGAGGTGACCCTCCTCGGCGACTGTTCGCGTCCTCGGGGCGCTCGGCTCGGGGGGCCGTGGGTGCTCCGAGGGCTGGAGGCGCCGGGGCTTTCTCTGGCGCGGGTCCCGGGCGAAGGGAAGGGCGCGCGGTCCGGGGTTAAACTTAGTGACAATGCGTGTTTCAACTTCTTCGGGGACCCCCTCATTTTAAGATGGAAATGAGAACCCCGATTTCTGGCTTGGCTGTCCGGTGACCCACAAGCCGCGAGGTGACAGCGGCGGCGGCGGCGGCGGCGGCAGCGGGCGGGCGGGGACGACTGGCGGAGACGCACGTTGTTAAGTGGTGTTTCGCGGGAAGCCGGCTCCGCGGTGCGGATTGGTGGTCTGTAGGACCCCAACCCTGGAGGCCGGTGGCTTCCACCCCGGGCCGGCCGGGTAGCTAGGGGGACCAGGCCGCTCTGGCCCTTCTCCCGGGGGTGTCGGGCGGCCCCCGGTGCCGCCAGAGGGACGGCGGCCGGGCTTCCTGCGTGCGGAGAGGCCGGTGGAGCCTTACCGTTCAATGCGATTCAGAAAGGGAACCCGGGCAGGATGTTATCCGCGCTTTTCTTTCCAAGTTAATGCAACTAGATCGGTACCGTGTGCTTTATCAGTAGTAAGAAGTTCACACATAACTTTTGTTCGGATCACAGCAACACTGTATTTTCTGGGTGGAAAGCATAGAAATATAAACAGTAAAACAGAAACCATCATTGATCCCACAGTTCCTACCGGCTTCAGTATTTACCTTCTTTGATATTCATATTGCACCCGCTTGCTGATCTAACCGGTAAGTTTAGACGTGGAACCTCTCTTGACTAAATGGAAGCAATCCCTTTGTGAAGCTCTCCCCCTCCCCCTTTCAAAACCTGATTGTCTCTGAGCATCAAAGTTTGGGTGTCTGGGCCTGGCTGCCTTCTCAGGCCCCATGGGTCCTCTTTGCAGTGGGTGGTGTTTTCCATGCCTTCTGCAGGCCCGAGATGGAGAGAGAAGCCGGCAGTCAGCTAGACCAGTGGCTCAGAGGGGATTGGCTTTGGTTTGGGTTCCTTGCCTTGTAAAAATGAAGGTAATGATTCTCAATCTGCTTCTCAGGGCACCATAAAAATTAATGGGTGGTTTGCAAAGCGTTTCGACATCCTTGCATGGACAGCGGCTGTACTTTGAGGGGCTAGGAAGCATTTCATTCGTGTCCTTTGCTTTCGTCATCAAATAAAAGTCTACCTCCCACCTGGTCATCCCGTCTAAGAAACGGGAGTGTCCAGTGGAGTCTGGAGAAGGTTCCCGGCTCCCTGCTCAGCACAGTCTGCCCAGGCCAAGTCCCTCAGGAGATGGGGAGTGGGGGGCTTGGAAGAAGACAGAACCCCCTCATCCATCTCCCCCATCTGCTTTCTGCACATGGACCAAGAGTGTAAGGGGGCTTTGACATTAAGGCCCCAGGGTTCCTAGGCCTGATGTTGAGGCCACACTGATCCAAGAAGGAACAGTTAGTTCTGGGAGGACTCAGACAGTGAACAACCCTGGCTTCCTAGGCATTTGTTTTACGGCACTCTTGTTTACCAAATGAACAATGACCCGCTCAGATCTGCGGTGCCTGAGAAGCTTCTGTGAGCTTTAAATTTTTTCCTGTTGTCCCAAGACTCTGGCACCACGCTTTAAGGGGCTTTTTTTTTTTTTTTTTAAGGGGCTTTTTAAAGCAATTGGGAGGGACTCGGATCATTTGTTAATTTTGGATACTGAAAGCTGGAGCTGGAGCCATCAGAGGTGCCACACAGGTTGCCTTTTGTTCCCCTGGCAAAGCAGTGACAGAAGCACCTCTTTCTGTAGCAGGTCTGGAGGGTTCCAGTTTGTCATTTGATAGTCTCATTTTTTTTTTTTTTAAATTGTCACTCCCACCAGCACTTTGTTCTGCCTAAGGGCTAGGAGCTGAGCACAGTCCAGACACAGGGGGCTTTCCGGAAGGACCCAGAAAGTGGGCTGGACGAGTTACTGATAAGTATCCTTCCAGGCTCCTGGGCTCTTAGTGTTGTGCCCAGAATGTTCTCTTAGTTGGGAGGAAGGGGGAGTCCTGGATTTTCTCCTCTGCTGTTTGCTAACTCAATTTCTAGTCACCCTGCAGCCTGGAATTGTTTCCCTGCAGGCTGCTTCAACAGACTTTTTTCTTATTCTAATAGTACTGGTGTGATAATAAGATATGCTAATAGCAACGAGGTTGACCCCTGGGTCCTGGGAGGCCGCTCCTGTGTTTAAACCCTGGCTTGCTTCCGGGTCGGTTAAGTGTGGGTAGGATGTGTGCGCTTCCTTCTTGCAAGACCGGAGGCCACCTGGCTTCCCTCAGCTTCTTAGGGGAGCCCTTGGCCCGAACAAGGTTAGAAGCCACTTCACTGGGCCCTGGCTGACCTTACCGCAGCTGGGGGCAAACCACTGTGGCTCCCTGTTTGAGGAACCAGGCTTGTGTGTGACTTGTGGGCTCAGGGCCAGCCACGTGGGTTTTCCTTAGCTTGGTTATTTTCAAATTCGACACCTGAATTGGGCCACGTTGCAATTTTTCTTCTGAGAATTGGAGTTCGGTCCCCTGGGATGTGTTTCCTAAGGCCCTGGAGATGGGCACTGGAACTGCTTTGTCCTGAGGGGGCCGCCTGACAGCCCGGAACTGGGGAGGGTCACTGAGCAGCTAAATAGACTTTACCGTGACCTCAGGGCCAGGAGGGGAGCCCGGGGCAGTCCATTGTCGACACTCAGCTTCCGCAAGCTGGATCCTGCCTCCCCACTGCTTGCACACAAGAAGCCCCACATTCTGCCTTCACTCTCCAAAGAGTGACAGAAAAAATAATTCAGCAAGCCCCTAAGCACCCAACTACTTACCAGGGTCTTCCAGGGAGTCTGAGCCTGCTTCTCCGTGGGCTCTGCGGGCATTGTGTGTTACTGGACAGCATCTGATGCATTCAGGACCGGAGTCTGGGGGAAGGATGTTGACAGAAGAGTGTGTGATGTGATTCTAGGAAGGGTGAAATTCTTTGTAGTTCATCACCGCCTCCCATCCACCAAGTGTACAAAATATCTTCCCAAACCACTGGTAAGCAAATATGGACTTGTAAGTTGAGATTTGAAGTTGAGGACAGCTCAGAATAAGGATCCCTTGGGCTTCCCAGATGGCACAGTGGTAAAGAATCTGCCTGCCAATGCAGGAGTCATGGGTTCAACCTCTGGGTGCCATCTCTGGGTCAGGAAGATCCCCTGGAGGAGGAAACGGTAACCCACTCCAGTATTCTCGCCTAGGAGATTGCGTGGACAGAGAAGCCTGGCAAGCTACAGTCCATGGGGTCACAAAGAGTTGGACACAGCTGAGCAAAAAACATGGATTGCTTGCTAAGGTTTTGTGATGGGCCTGATCCAGCACGCAAACTTTAAAATCCTCACGAAAACCGTGAGGGTTTCCCTTTTACAGGAAAACCACCAGCACTGAAGTCGCCCTGCCAGCCTCATTGTCCAGTAAGTGCTCAAGCTGGGGTTTAAGCCTGGACCTGCCTGAGCCCAGAGCTCTTCATCACATCTCCCCGTGTGCTGAAATGAAAGAAACAAGTCACACCTTCGGGAGCGTGAAGACACAGGCATGGAAATAGCAGAGTGCCTACCTCCTTTTCACAGTGATAACACAAAGGTGGTGAAATCTTCAAAACCTGAGAAGTCTTTGCAGCCTAAATGGAAAGCAGTCCGTTTGCACCTTTGTCCCCCAGGGGGCCATGCCCTTGCACCCTATCTACAAGGTAAAGTTTGATGTATCTGTAAGATGGTGATTTTGAAGTTGAGGACAGCTCAGAATCTGCCCTGAAGTTTGTCCTTGTACCATGAAAAGAGGGTATTCTGGGCAGGTGAGGTCACTAGAATAAGATTAAGATTATAGGAAGGCTGTTAAGTAAATGTAAGATAAGGTCCACCTTCCACTATACAATCAAATAAAGGACATACTAATGAGATTATTCTTATCTGCTCCATGAAGCCTCTTCTTCAGGGAACTCTGAGCTGATTGATGCCTGGTAGCCCAGCTCTTCTGAACCAATTGAAAAGAATCCTTTCCCTGAAAGAGTTTTTATGGTTCCAAATTAAATCACTCTCTTCTCTCTCCCCCCCTTCCCCGTTCTCCCAGCCTGCTTCACTGAGGAAAACACTGCCCCATTCTCATGAAACAGGGAAGCCTGCTAAGGTCTGCAGGCATAAAAGGAATTGAAAGGTTTCTTTGGTCTCTGAGCCCTGTGCTGGTCAACCTGCTCTCAGGGAAAAAGCAAAGAGCCTTGATGAGTTGATCAGCCAGCTGCCCTGGTGTACGTCCTGCCCCCTTGGCTGAGCCCAAGCTGCCAGCTGGGTCTGGCAATGTTATTACCGAGCAGCTGAGACTCTGAGTAGCCAGTGAGAGTGGACTTCAGCTTGCCTTTCATCGCCCTGAGCTCACCGGCCCAGCCCCCTTCTGGAATGGGTGGAACCGTTGCCTGGCTTCTGCTTGGACCACGGCTGCCCGGGAGCTGTACGTTCTGAAAGGATTTGGGTGTCGCTGAGTAGCCTAATTTGGCCAGCAAGAGTTGAGTGCTTCAAAACTCAAGGCTCCTATGTGTGTATGCGTGTGCGCTCAGTCATGTCCTCGTGGTCTGTAGCCCACCAGGCTCCTCTGTCCATGCAGTTCTCCAGGCAAGAATACTGGAGTGGGTTGCCGTTTCCAGGGGATCTTCATGACCCAGGGATCAAACCCACATCTCCTCCATTGGCAGGCGGGTTCTTTACCTCTAGCACCACCTGGGAAACTTTAAAAGCTCCCCAGAGGAATCAGCACTCTGATATGTGTCCAGGGTCGAACTCCACCGAGGTAGGGAATTTGTGTAAGAAGGACACTCGGGACTAGGCGTGGTCAACTCTGCTTTTGAAACCAAGGAGTTGAACCTTTCCCATGTGGAGTGAGGGAGACAGAGCCGGCATCCACAGGGGCTTCCTAGGATCGTACAAGGGGAGAAGGGAGAAACTCGGAGGCTGAGGGCTCTTTAAGAGTCTGAGCTTGGTTGCACATAAGCTGATTACTTTTTCTCTATCATAATTAGCAGTCAAATTTATTTAAAATGTAAGTGCTTCCTTGAGAGGCAGCAAGCGCGTGGGAAGGAGACGGGCTGAGCCAGGCTTGTGAGCTGCTCGGGACCAGGAAGGGCCCACCAGGCCTGGGACGCAGGCTCAAGGAGGCATCTGTCTCATGAGATACACACACAGGGTCAGGGAGCGGCTGTGGAGAGGGCGCTAGCTGGGGGCTCACTTCCTTAGAGTCGAACCCATCACCCCTGAAGAGCTCACTGCAGACTTGAGTGAGGAATCAGGCCCGGGAGCACCCATCTCAGTCCCTCCATGGTGACAGGAGGGAAGGCCAGGGGGCAGAAGGCCAAAGAGGCAGCTGGAGGTGGGAGAACGTGTGCCTTTTGACCCCAAGCCCAGGAGGAGGTTGGAGTGTGGAGGAAGGGGTCTGGGAGCCCCATGCAAGCAGGACAATTCCGGGTCATAAATGATCAGAGAAGTAACACGTGGAAGACCAGGGGCCCCTGGTTTGGTTTGTTAGGACCGTGTGATTGTGCTCCTGGGGAAGCGCCTAGAAAACCAAGGACGAGACACGTAGCCCTCTGAGACATGTTAGTGTCATTTGAGGATGTCAAGGCAGGATGGAGCTGGAAATATGTCAGAGGGGCTGGGATGCCGGGGCTGTGGAGGCCTGGTGGGGGGTTGAAGGGAGGGGGCGTAGGACCAGCACAGAGTGATGGAGGTCCAGTGAGGGGTGAGTGGCCCCAGGGACTGTGAGGGCAAGAGGTGGGTGTGAGAGGTTGTCATGGGGACTGACTCTTTTAAAAAAAACCCTCACCACCGCCCCCACCCCCCATGCCTTTTCATGTTGTACATCTGCAGCTTGTTTTTACCAGCCTTTTCCGGGGTGAGGAGGGCCATCCTCATTTGTCCCCAAGACCCAGCTCCCTGCGTCTCCTCAGGGAAGCCTTCCCTGACTGCTGAGGTCAGGAGCTGACTGCTGCTTGCTTGCTGTCATCCCCCTGAGCGGGGCTCTGCTGGGCAAGGGGCAGCCCTTTCTTTTTCTCCCCATCCTTGCTATACAGACAGCGCATCCTGTGAACCAGGAGGGAGCAGGGTGGGGACCAGGGCAGTGACTGCCCTGTAACCACGAAGCAGCGATGCTGATGGTCTCTTCTTATCTTCACAGCTAAAAATTACACCAGAGGAGGAAAGTAATTCCATGAATAATAATCAACTGACTTGTAAAGGCTGCCCAGCGGTCCCCTCGCAGCTCTGCCCTTTGCCTTCTCATTCACCCCAACTTCCTGCCTTTGTTTACCTGTTCATGCTATCAGCCTTTTGGAAAGGATTTTAATTTTTATAACTTTAGGATACAGAAAAGTACAGCTCTTCCTTGACATCAAATGGAGTTATGTACTGATAAATCCATTGTATGCTGAACATATTGAAAATGCATTTAATACATCTAAGCTCCCCAGCGTCATAGCTTAGCCTTCCCTAACTTCAGCGTGCTCTGAACCCTGTTAGCCCACAGCTGGGCAGAGTCATCGAACACAAAGCCTGTTGGGTAATGAAGTGTTGAATAGCTCACATAATTGATTAAATATTGTACTGAAAGTGAAGGACAGAATGGTTGTCTGGGCGCAGAATAGTTTTGTGTCTGTTCTTGGCCCCAGCGGTCACTCCCTGCCCTGCCCAGCATCACGGAAGAGCGTGAGACACATGTACGCTAGCCTCGGAAAAGAGCGGAATTCAAAATCTGAAGTCCTGTTTCTACTGAGCGTATGTTGCTTTCAGGCTGGTAAAGTCAAGAGATGTAAGTCAGGTGTGCGTGCCTGTGCTTAGTCGCATCAGACTCTTCGGGATCCCATAAACTGTAGCCCGCCAGGCTCTTCTGTCCTTGGGATTTTCCAGGCAAGAATGCTGGAGGGGGTTGCCATTCCCTTCTCCAGGGCATCTTCCCAACCCAGGGATCGACTCCCGTCTCCTCCGTCTCCTGCACTGGTAGGCGGGTTCTTTACCACTGAGCCAGCTTGCTGTTCAGTCGCTAAGTCGTGTCTGACTCTGCGACCCCATGGAAGGCAGCCTGCCCGGCTGCCCTGTCCTTCACTGTCTCCTGGAGTTTGCTCACACTTATGTCCAGTGAGTCAGTAATAACATCCAATAAGTCAGGGACCATCTGTAAATGGAACATGTGAAAAATGCAGCTTCGTTTAAACATTTGAAAATTACCCTAAGAATCGTCGCTTTGACAAGTGGTGTCAGATGTTTGTGTATGTCCCTTAGAGAAGTGGAAAATAAAACCTCGTGTTTGAAGTTAACTGGGGATGATGGCTGAGTTACTGTTCTGCGTGTAATAATTCATGTCAAGCTCTGGGCCCGGCCTGTGACCCAGGGCCTCACAGTAGCTGGTGGTGGTGATGGCAATCACAGTAGGAACAGTCAGCTGCCAGGGTCTGCTCTCACTTTCCCTCCCTGTCATCCTGGCCCAAATACCCTCTGGCAGAAGGTGTGGTTTTTTTCCCCCCTTGTGGCTTCGGAAATCAGTGTTTATGACAGTGTTTATGACATCTTAAGGAGGGAAACTTTATTCTGGTTTTGTTCTGGTCCACAGCCATTTGGCTATTTCACTTTTCTGTCCTGCTTTAAGAGACCAAAGTTTCAAATTTTGATCACATGTTTCTTTTTGGTCAGCCAAATATGAAACAGTCTGATTTGCACAACTGAAAGTCATCAGAGGACATTCAAAAATTAAGTGACTGACCATCCATCATGTTCGTCTAAACACTGTTTTTTGTACCCGAGGCCATTGTCAGGACAAACGAACGTGACAAGTTCCTTTTCTCAGGGTTGTCTCCAGTGGTCTTTGTTGAGATCTGTTTTATTTTGGGTGATGTCATGGGCTTCCAAATCCCACATACCTGTCTGTGTTTGCATCTTTGGCTTCTGTTTGCTTCTGGCTTTGACCTTGGACACATTTTTGGACTTTTTTGAAGCTGGGCTTTCTCACCTGTAAAGCGGTGTTGGTGGGACTGAACTTGCCTGGTGGGATTTTCATGTGGAGAAATGGACCCCACTGCATCACCCTCTCTTGTGAGCCCCGTGCCTGTCCTGGGGAGGTTTTCATGATTCTGGCCTTTTGGAATCCTGTGCACACTTGTAGATTTTTAAAAAATGTTAAGTAGAGATTTTGTGTGATGCCTCACCATCTGAATTAAACAGGAGCGTAGGGGGTTGATATTATTTAGGTATTCAATCTGACGTTTAAAGAATGTAAGTGTTTCCATTGTAAGTGTTGACATTTAAAGATGATGGTAAGTGTCTAAGGATTAGAATCTCCAGTCTTTGCCCTGTCTCTGAAATTCCTGGTGCAGGAAGAGAGGTGAGGGATGGGGTCAGCAAGTGTCACTCCAGTCTGAGACCTGGGGTGGGGAATGGTCCTGGCTTGTAGGTGGGGGGCGCCAGCAGTCAATGGCTGCTCTGTGCCTCTTGCAAGAAGGCCTTATGTGTTCTCGCTACCTTGGGGGGTCGGGGAGGGAGATGAAGCATCTAGTGTTCAACAGACATCTTTTCTAGATATATGAATTGTTTTGGGAAGAGTTCCTTGTGATTTTTCATTCTTAAAAAAACCGTGTCCGCTTAAGTTTTTTTCCCTCCCTCAAGTAATTTTGTGTCCATTTTAGAAACGTGGTGTGTGTGTACGTGTGTGTTTTAGTCACTCAGTTGTGTCCAACTCTTTTTGACTCCGTACACTATACCCCAGCAGGCTCCTCTGACCATGGGATTTCCCAGGTAAGAATTCTGGAGTGAGTTGCTGTTCTGTTTTCCAAGGGATTTTGCCTACCAGGAGATGGAACCTGGGTCTCCTGCACTGCAGGCAGATTCTTTACCATCTGAGCCATCAGGGAAGCCCCTTTAGAAAGATTAGAAAACGCAAAAAGAGAAAAAAGTTCACAGTGGAATTCTGCCACTCAGGGTAACTGCTCTGGGCATTTTTGTGTCTTTCAGATAATTTCACATGTAAATCTAGATCCTTCCAAAAGGAAGAAGATGGTGGAGTAGGAACTTGGTTTTTTGTTTCCTAGTTGCCTGATGCATAGTTATCCTTCAATTGGTCCTTCCCTGTTGAATGAATACTATGCCTTTTACCAAAAAATTGTTGATATACCTTCAGATCAATAAGTACAGATTTGCATCCTCAGTTTTACTGTCGATCTCTTCAGGGATGCATCCTCTTAATTTAACAAGTCCTTGTTCATAGACCGTTTCCAGTGACTTTGAAATTATAAACAGTACTGCAGTGAACATCCTTCAATACATGTAAGTTTTTTCTTCCAATGATTTCTTTTATTCTTAACATCTATAAAGAACTTCTAACTTTATTAGTGATAGGGTGAATGTATAATTGGAGGAGGAAACAGCGACCCACTCCAGTATTCTTGCCTGGAGAGTTCCATGGACAGATGGGCCTGGTGGGCTACAGTTTATGGGGTCACAGAGTCGGACACAACTTAGCTACTTAGCACACACACGTGAGGAACTGTAACAACACAGCCCTCAGCAGACCTGCAGATCTTCTTGACATGAGTCCCGTGTATGGTCAGGTGTTAACAGTGGAAGCCCACCAGTCACTCACAACCCTCCTGTATTTGTAAACTGCAGTCCTCCTAAATGCTTTCATGTACTGTCTGCCTTTGCTCTCAGAGATATTTATTCATTTTCAGGCAAAAATACTGAGGCTATTACTCACCCATCCGTGTATTAAGTCAGCATTTATTGAGCATTTACTTGTGCTTACAGCGAAATTAGAGAGAAAACAGACACAGGAAGCAAAGGGAAAGCACAGATATTTACAAAAAAGAATTGGTGGTGTTGAAGAAATGATTCCTCAGTGATCACAGACACTGAGTTTCCGGGGCTGCAGAGCTGGCCTTACAAGCAGGTGCCCCTGGGGGCTCGGACCTTGGTGGATTCTCTGTACTTGGCTCCAGTTCTTGTTTCCAGAACCTGATTTAGTTACTGCCCTGGCAGACCCAAGTTAACTAGACTCACAGCGACTGATGTATAAACCCAGTGCTGCTATACCCGTCAATCAGGGGAGATGTGATTACTGAAAGGGTGACATGTCTCAGCTTATGGGATTGGTTCTTCTGCAGGCTGGTCACGAGGGCATCTGGATGACAGATGCGGCTCTGTCCAGAACAGAATTGAAACAAGACCGGTGTGGGGATGTGGAAGCTCTCTCACCCCCTCCTAGCTAGAGATCCAAGAATGATTAGGCAAGCTTCCCTCACCCCTGTCACACCCTGGCGTGGCTCAGATGGTAAAGAATCTGCCTGCAACACAAGAGACCTGGGTTTGGTCCCTGAGTCAGGAAGATCCCCTGGAGGAGGGCATGGCAACCCACTCCAGTATTCTTGCCTGGAGAATCCATGGACAGAGGAGGTTGGCAGGCTACAGTTTATGGGATCACAAAGAATCAGACACAACTTAGTGACTGAGCACACACAAATATATAATCGCTACTCAGAAAAGCAAGTCCAAAGGGAGTGACATTTGGGAGAATCCCTCTATCTGTTGAGTGAAACTTGGTGAACTTTGAGATCAGTCTCAGCCTCTCTGGCACTCCTTCGCAGGGAATTGATTTTTTAAAAATTAATCAATTAATGTATTTATTTATTTGGCTGCACCCGGTCTTAGTTGCAGTACTCAGGATCTTGAGTTTTAGCATGTGGGACCTAGTTCCCTGACCAGGGATTGAACCCCGGTCCTCTGCATCGGAAGCCCAGATTCTTAGCCGCTGGAGCACTGGGGAAATCCTGGGGAATTGATTTCTGACCATCCGGGGGCTAATGTGCTCTACCTTGTGAGTTTTGGTAGGTGGGGTCTGGAGGTGCTGGTCACGGTTTTAGGGAATGTACACACATGTCAGTTTCAGAAACAGTACCGTATGGGGCCGTCGTGTGTCCTGAAGCCTGGGAGATGTTTCTGTTGGACATCCTCGGGGCCCTCCCCCTGCTGGAAAGGGAAGCAGCTGATGTCCATGCATTCGGCTTCAAGAACTGCCACTTGGAGCTCCCCAGGCTCCTGTTGCTGTGGGCGTCAAGAGTGATCCGTGGGGCTGTCCATGTCCCTTGGGGAGCTGTGACCTGACGGACTGCACTTTGATCTGACACACGGTGATGGCGCAGACTTGATTTCTGAGACCTGTGGGTTCATTAAGGGCAGAAAGTACTTAATACCTTCCACTGATGGTAAGGCTGTAATTTTGATTTCTAGCTGTGGTCTGGCGTCACAGGAATTCTTCCTTCTGGCAGGAGGGGAAAGCTGAGTTATGGGCGGAATGTTGGTTGGCCTGTGTCTTGAGCGTGGTTTGCGGGAGACCTGACTGCCTCCTCTGTCTTGGCACCGGGGTTCCTGTGAGTCATCGTCCACCTAGTGTAGGATGAGGCGGCACTTTTCGGGCTGCCCAGAAGGCAGGAGGACTGCTCTTTTGTGCTGGTTATTTGTCCTGGCTGCCAGGCCCACCTCATGGAGTTCGAGGGGGTGGGGAGCCCCTAGATCAGGCTTGAGAGCCAGGCCCTCTTGTAACTCTCTGCTCTGGCGCCTTCCCCTCCTCGTTGGACCATGTTTCACTTGGATTCATGCATTTGCTTCCTCACTGTGAGCCAGATTGGGAGTGGGGGCTGGGGATGGAGGGGGTGGAGAGGCTACCAGGGACAGCCTCTGCTGGGAATCGGCCGCCAGTGTCCCAGGAGAAGAGGTCAGGGCTCCCCAGGTGTGCTGGAGGGCAGGACTGACTCCCCAGAGAAGCCCTGCTAAGTGGGGGGCCCCGAAGGAATTGAGTGCAGCCCAAGGGATACTTAGGCATGGCGGGCGGTTGGGTGAATCCCAGGAACTAATAGATGTGCTAGTTTTCTGGGAGCATGTGGAAGGGATGGGAAACGTGGTGGCAGGTGTCTGGAAGGGTGGGTCCTTCTGGTCGTCAATCAGCTTTAACTTTTATCTCAGGCCACTGGGAAGATGATGGCAAGGAACCTGACTCGCAAGGGGTCCAGAAGTCGAGCAGATGACCATGCCTCCCTGCTCATATCTGTGATCCCCCGCAGCTACCTTGGGGTCCCCTCCTGTTGCCCCACTCTGCAACCCACATAGGGAGCCACGCCCTTCTGACCTACTGTGAGAGTATCATAGAATCATCGGAATGTTTAAACGACCACCCTGGACAGTTTTAAGAGTGACCTTCATTACCCAAATGACACTTAGCAAGTGGGCCAGCTGTCGGGTTATTGAGTCATAGCATCTCGTGTTCCAGAAAGGAGAAGGTGTGGATCAAGATGCAGAGGCTTCCCATATAAAATGACGTCGGAGGGACTTGGTGAGACAGATCCGAGCGCCTCGCCCTGGTCAGTGGAGTCTCTGGCCGTCTCTGAGCATGGCCATCCCCCCCGAGCCCCGCGCTCAGGGCCGCAGGCAGGGTGAGTCCTGATTTTCCTTGTCAGGTTCTCACCGGGCCTGGCAGTCATCCCCCCGCCACGGCCCCCTTCTCCGCCCTCCTTGAGTTGGTAGCCACAAAGTTGTGGCTTTCCTGGCCTTCCAGAAGATTTCTGTGTCTAACGCACATTCACCTGGCTAATCCTGTGTCTACTTCTGGGGAAAAACTCCAGTCCCACCTTCTGTGCCAGTCGGACAACCCGCTGTTCTCCACGCTCTTGGAGTAAAGCCGTTCCTTTATCAAGGTTGAAAGGGACAGAACTAAAAGCTGGACAATGATGTCATAAATACCGCATTTTTTTTTGTCATTAGTGAAATTGTCAAGAAATTGGCCGCTTGCTAAATGGAGGGTCTGATGATTATTCTGGGAAGAAGCAGGGCTATTTTGATGAGCAGGAATGTGCAGAGCAGAGGGTGACTCCCATGGGGACTGGGTGTTGGAAGGCTGTGAGTAACAGGTGAGCAAGGCCTTCAGGACAAAGTGCCAATTCACAGCTTAGCAGACCACTGTAAATTAGGCATTGTGGGAAGATTTTGAGCGCGTGTGACTTTGAATACATCAGGTTGCTTGCGGTTGTCCTTTGCCTTCAGGTTTTACTGCTGGGAATTGCAGATAGGCATCTCTGTAGAGCTTGCACACCAGGCTAGCGGGAGTGTACAGGAGTGGTTTGGCTGTGAAAACTGATGGGCCGGTCTGGGGTGGTCATCTCCCCATTCACCTAAAACCCCCTCCATTGTCTTTAACAAAACAAAGTAAGCTGTAAATTTAACGTGTTCGGGGGAGAAAGAGGAGAAAATGTAGCTAATATTTGTCAAACAGCTACAGGCGGTCAGTATAACAGGTGCTCTCACTTTTATTATATAAGATTCTTCTAAAAGCCAGTGGGCTTCCCTGGTGGCTCAGATGGTAAAGCGTCTGTCCGAAATGCGGGAGATCTGTGTTCGATCCCTGGGTTGGGAAGATCCCCTGGAGAAGGGAATGGCAACCCACCCGAGTACTCTTGCTTGGAAAATCCCATGGACGGAGGAGCCTGGTGGGCTACAGTCCGTGGGGTCACAAAGAGTCGGACACGACTGAGCGGCTTCTCTTCTTCTAAAAGCCAGCAGGGTAGGTGGCTTTGTTCTCATCTTCCAATGATGAAACCGGAGCCAAAGAGGGTAATTATTGTGTCCCTGGACACAGGGAGTATCCCAAAACCCCAGGGAGTAAGCTGTTATGTGTGGTCCTTATGCCTGGATATTAACCGAGAGGGTTATTTACCCAAAGCATGAATGCCAGGCTCTGCATGCAGCTGTTCCATTGTGGAAACATACACTGTTAGAGTGGGAGGATTAAGTGCACTGAAAATGACCCCAAACCAGACATTGCCCTGGAGGACATTCATTCACCGGCACCTGTCAGATCAGAGCCGCGCTGGCATTCTCACCTTGACCCCCACGTGGCACGCCGCTTGCTTCCCACCGCCATGAACTCGTCTTAGACCCTGGCATCGTGTTTTAATGTTACAGTGACTCTTGCCTCACATCCTGCATTTGAGGATGCCTGTGCCTTGAACCCCCTTAGCTTCCTTTGAATTACGAGAATACTCAGAAACTTCAGAAATACTTCTTTTCGTCAGTGGCAAGCAGTGCTGGAAATCCCATGCACGGAGGAGCCCTGGCCTGCTGCAGTCCCTGGGGTTGAAGAGTCCGACACGACTTAGCAGCTGAATCCGAGAATCTGATTAGCCCTTATATGTTCAGCTAAGAACTAGGGCAATATGGGAAGCTCTCACTTACGGGCTTGGTGCCCCTGGCTTACCTGCCTGCCACCCGCGGAGGAGCCCCACCAGAGTTCCCTCCATCAGGCGAGGGCTCCACCTGGTCCCCGGTGATCCATCCAAGCACAGCTGATGGGAGGGAAGGCGGACTGCGGTCCACCAGCAGGTCCGGGAACCTGGTTATCTTGGTGACGACTGATGGAACGTCCCAGGTCTTGCCTTTTTGAGTGCTTGATCTCAAGAGGGAGGTTTTGAAAGTAGCAACATCAGGAGTACCGTGGGTGGTGGTGGGGTTACAGTTGTGTTTCTGGTGTAGGACATCCCAAGGAGCCACCCAAGTGCCTGGAGCCAGGTGACCCGATGCCATCCTTGTTGTTTTTTCCTAAGGCATCTCTTCTTTTTATTTTAATATCCTCTTTAACCCAAGAGCTCTTAACATTTATTATTTTCTCTTGTCTCTTTCCTCCTCTTCCTTCCTCTTACTTTCTATGCACCCGGAGTCAGCGATGCCCTGGCAGCTTTCTTCTGTAGAGGGTGTTGGGATTTCCAGGTTGCTTCTCGTGTTTGCGAACGCGCCTTGCACACTCGGTCGGCAGTTGCATTTTCTCCAGGACATGCAAGTGGATGTGGATCAGTTAAGTTATGTTCACTGATTACATGACATGTCACGTGCTGACAGAAGGCGCTCCGTTCGCTGTGCTGTCAGATTCGAGGGTCGGGCTCCCATTTCCCGACAGGACTGTGGTTTTGTCGTGTTCCCTGGATCAACTCTGACAGCTTCTCTGTATAAATGAGCTGTTCTGGCAGCTTATTGGATCTTTAGATTGATTCACCGTTTGTCAATCAGAAAATCCTCTCCCGTGTGTATTCAGTGTTTGGGGCCTCAGTTGTACCTTTCTCATCGTGCTTTACCATCTTCCCCCCTGGGTCACTTTCAGATGTGTGTCACGTGGAGTCTAAGCTTTTCTTCTTCCTGGGCCAGTGCTCCTCCCTGGATGCCGTATGTTGGTAACAATCATACGCTTGGTTCCATCGCTGCCTCTCCCATGAAGGCTTTGCTTCTTTTCTCCTCCTGCTGAGCGTGATTTGGAAGTTAAACGACCTGAGACCGTGGCTGTAGTTGCCTTCATTGAAAAGGAGGGCGTTTTCATGGAAGGTGTGTCCAGAGCCGTGTCGGGACTCGGGTCTGCTGCTCCTCGGGCAGAGCGAATGTTTCAGCCTGGATTCCTCCCCAGGTTCCCTCTTCCCAGGGTCCAGGGGCGCTGTGTTCCCCCAGTGATATGGCTTCTCTGATGCTGCCGTGTTCTCTGGGGCAGGGGTTCTGTCATCAGTCGGGGTTTGCAGCCTTGAGTGTGTGGTTTGATGTCGTGTGCCTTGATGCTTAAGGACTTTGGGGGTCCCCCTCCCCAGCGTGCAGTCCCGTCTGTGTGCCTGGGGGGTGATGTGTTGTCACGTGGACTGAGGGTTTCGGTGGGACCCTGCAGTCACGTGACAGGGGCACTGGCCTCAGCTGGGCCTGGCGTGGCTCTGTGACCGGCCTCTGCCTGGGAGGCCAACCCCGCTCCTGTTCTTCCCGCTCACCTGCTCATCAGTGCCCTAGCAGACACGCCAGGGGGCTTCAGTGTGCTAGACACGGTTCAGCGGTGACCTTTGCCGAGAACTGAGAGCCGGAGCTGATCGTCTTTATTCTAGGCCTGAACACTTCTGAGGCCTTCCTGGTTTCACAGAGCAATTCTGGCCTTTTCAGCCTGGCCCTGGGTCTGGCAGGCTGTCCTTGAACTTTCTGTCTCCAGCCTGCCCTTCTCTGCACCAGCCCGCTGGTCCCTGAGGTGCCGCTTCATCCCCAGTGTGATGTGTATGGACCCTTCTCCATAGGCCTCGAGGGTATATGTCTCACACAGACACTCACACACAGTAGCCCTGACTGTCTTCCTCTTTTAGTTCCAGCTACATTGGTTAGATATAATGGTTATCTGAAACTTAAAACGCAAACATTCAAAAAACTAAGATCATGGCTTAAAACTCAAGATTCAAAAATACTAGGATCATGGCATCCGGTCCCATCACTTCATGACAAATAGATGGAGAAACAATGGAAACAGTAACTTTATTTTCTTGGGCTCCAAAATCACTGCAGATGCTGACTGTAGTCATGAACTTGCTCCTTGGAAGAAAAGCTATGACAAACCTAGACAGCGTATTAAAATCTTTGCTGACAAAGGTTCATCTAGTCAAGGCTATGGTTTTTCCAGTGGTCATGTATGGATGTGAGAGTTGGATTATAAAGAAAGCTGAGTGCTGAAGAATTGATGCTTTTGAACTGTGGTATTGGAGAAGACTCTTGAGAGTCCCTTGGACTGCAAGGAGATCCAATCAGTCCATCCTAAAGGAGATCAGTCCTGGGTGTTCACTGGAAGGACTGATGCCGAAGCTGAAACTCCAGTACTTTGGCCACCTGATGGGAAGAGCTGACTCGTTGGAAAAGACCCTGATGCTGGGAGGGACTGGCAGCAGGAGGAGAAGGGGATGACAGAGGATGAGATGGTTGGATGGCATCACTGACTCGATGGACATGAATTTGAGCAAGCTCCGGGAGACAGTGAAGGACAGGGAAGCCTGGGGTGCTGCAGTCCATGGGATCACAAAGAGTCAGACGTGACTGAACTGAACAGTGGTCAGAACTGTGGCCATCACTGGTACTTCGGACTGGCCTGGACAGCATCCTTCCTTTGCTGCTGGACTTAAGGGTGGTCTTGGTGAGTCTGTGTGCCTGGGCTGGGCCTCTCTCCTCCTCTGAGCATCAAACTCACCATGAGGGCTGCAGTCTTGCTCAGGGCTCTCCCTTAGTGTCAGTCAGCCTCAGGCTGAGCCCCCTGCACCCTTAATTATAGAGGCATCCTAAATGACCCCCTGCCCAGCTTCAAGTGACCCCTTTGGAACCCACTTATTGAATGGTATTGTTCGCCACATGATGGTTTTTCAAAAATGCCCGTGTGGTTATTACATTGTTTTGTTGTAAGAAAAGTACGTGCTTTTGTAATCATTCCAAATATTACCGACACCTGGAGACTGAAAAGTGAGTCATTCTCTCCCACTGGGGCCGGCTGTATGTCTGCTTCTGACAACTTTCCTGGGGCGAATTCCATCAGGTTGTGGATTTTTCTGCCGACCTGTATCGCTCAGGGTTCCGCTTCTGTATCCCCAAGTGGGGTTTAGGTATAATTTCCCTTTTTGTTTATCAGCTTGGGGATCAAGATCACTTTTTGCCTCGTAAAGCAACTGACAAGGGGACTTTTTAAAAAGAAACTGCTTTAGACTTATCCTGAGGGGAATCGGGTGGAAATGGCAAGGACTTGGATTGTGTGTTGCTGCAGTGCGCTGCCAGACACCAATTTCAGGAACTCTATAAACAAAACAAAATAGGCCACTGTATAGGACCTCCCTCTCTTATTAGAAATTTTATTTGTCTTTGAATTGTGGGTTTTTATAAAAACAACACATAGTGTAAAATTTACCATCTTGACTGTTTTTAAAAGCTTACAGTTGAACAGTGTAATGTGTGTTTACATGGTTGTACCGCTGATCTTTGAAACTTTTTCAGTTCCCCAAACTGAAACTTACCCATGAAACCTTTCCCCGTTTCCCCTTCTCCTCTAGCACCAGCTGAGACCATCATTCCACTTTCTGTTTCTGTGAATTTGACTCTTTCCCATAGCCCATATAAGTGGAATCATATAGTACTTGTCTTTTTTTGTGGCTGGCATTTATCTTGCTTAGAATATTCCTCAGGTTTCATCCGGGTTGTAGCATGTGACAGAACTCCTTCCTTTTTATGGCTGAAGGATGTTCCATTATATGGATGGAGCACATTTTGTTACCCATCCACCCATTCTCGGACCTTTGGTTTGCACCTCTTGGCAATTGTGAACGATGCTGCTGTGAACATAGGTGGGCAAATATCTCTTTGAGAAGCTGCTTTCACTTTTGGATAGATACCCAGAGGTGGGATTGCTTTATCATAGGGTAATTTTCTTCTTAATTTTTTGAGAACCCTCCATGCTGTGTTCAAAGCGGTGGTACCAGTTTACCTCCCCACCAACTCCACACAGGGGATCCAGCCTCTGCATCCTAGTCGACGACACTTGTGACTTTCTGGTTTTTAACCACAGCCATCCTCAAGGGTGTGAGGTGACACCTCCTAGTTTTGACTTGCATTCCCTTCTGATTAGCGGTGTTGAGCATCTTTTCATATGCTTATTGGCTAGTTTGCCAAAAGTAAATAAAAAGTAAATAAAAAAAAAATAAATGGCATTCATTTACTTTTATTTTTCTGTAAAGTGTTTCTGAGGAGGCTTTCTCTTCATACTCTTGGTAAAATGAAAACTCAAGTGAATTGATGCAGATTTCATGCTTGGTCCCATGCAGGTGTGCTGGGGAACTTATTTCTGAATCGACCGTTTAGAAGGAGGAGGTCCTTGTGGAAAGTGGGAGCACCTCCTCCACTGTCCCCTCTCCCCTGCCTTCAGCCCAGAAAGCTGCTTTCCCTTTTGCAGGCTGTTTAGAGCGTTCAGGTGCGTTCTGATGAATGACGCTGTAGATCACGATCGTTACCCTGTCGATCTGAAGTGTAAGAACTGAAGTCAACCAGTGTCTCTCCCTAGGGCTCCCCCGTGGCTCAGGCAGTAAAGAATCTGCCTGCAATATGGGAGACCCGGGTTCCATCCCTGAGTTGGCAACATCCTCCGGAGGAAGGAATGGCTACCCACTCCAGTATCCTTGCCTGGGAAATCCCATGGACAGAGGAGCCTGGCGGGCTACAATCCTTGGGGTCGAGAAGAGTCAGGCACGAGTGAGTGACTAACATAAGATAGCAGCGCCTCTAAGCAGTGGTCAGTTGTCTTTTCTGTTTGTTTCTAAGTGAAAAGTGAAAGTGTTAGTCACTCAGTCGCGTCTGACTCTTTGTGACCCCATGGACTCACTTGGCTCCTCTGTCTTTGGAGTTCTCCAGCAAGAATACTGAAATGGGTAACCATTCCCTTCTCCAGGGGATCTTCCCAACCCAGGAATCACACCCAGGTCTCCTGCATTGCAGGCAGAATCTTTACCATCTGAGCCTCCAGGGAAACCTGCCCACGCAGAGTATGAGCCATTCTCAGTGTTTTCCCCGGTCTGGTTTGATAGGTGTGACTTGGAAAGTTAGACTGATCCTTGCGGAGGACATATTTACACTTATCTCAGTGGATCAGCTCCTCACCTGCCTGAGGGAAGGTCCTTTAGAAATTCAGGAAAGTCCTGAACTTGACTCCACTTTGCTGCCCTTTATCTTTTTGAGCTCCAAAACCACTGCAGATGGTGGCTGCAGCCATGAAATTAAAAGACGCTTGCTCCTTGGAAGAAGAGTTATGACCAACCTAGACAGCATTTTAAAAAGCAGAGACATTATTTTGCCGACAGACGTCCATCTAGTCAAAGCTATGGTTTTTCCAGTGGTCGTGTATGGATGTGAGAGTTGGACTATAAAGAAAGCTGAGTGTCAAAGAATTGATGCTTTTAAACTGTGGTGTTGAAGAGGACTCTTGAGAGTTCCTTGCACTGCAAGGAGATCCAACCAGTCCATCCTAAAGGAGATCAGTCCTGGGTATTTATTGGTAGGACTGATGTTGTAGCTGGAACTCCAGTACTTTGGCCACCTGATGCGCAGAGCTGACTCATTGGAAAAGACCCTGATGCTGGGAAAGATTGAAGGTGGGAGGAGAAGGGGATGACAGAGGATGAGATGGTTGGATGGCATCACTGACTGAATGGACGTGAGTTTGAATAAGCTCCGGGAGTTGGTGATGGACAGGGAGGCCTGGTGTGCTGCAGTCCATGGGGTCGCAAAGCGTCGGACACAAGTGAGCGACTGAACTGAACTGAAAACGCACAGTGTGTGGGGCAGGTGGAGTGGGTGGGCCTGTGGACACACACCCTTGACTGACAGTTATCCTGAAATGCAACTCCAGGTTTGCCAGTCCCCCTGGGAGCCCAGAAGCTCCTGGAATCTTTAGCTGGACTTGGCCCTGAGGCTCCAGCTTTGAGGGGCAGGCCGTTCAGCTGTTCTGGGAGGCAGGAGCTCTGTTCCCACGCTGCAAGGTCCAGCCTCCTTAGCTCAGAAAGGCGAGGGGTTCGAGCCCATCCCAGCCACTCTGGCTTCTCTCTGCCCCTCACCTTCCCTGTTCACTGACAGGTGTTGGGGTCCCTTTTGGCCGCTGGGGTGGAGGAGGGGCAGGAATTAGGTGGCTTTGAGCCAGTCTCTGCACCCACCCTGGGAAAGTAGTTCATCCTCAACTGTGCAGGCCTGCCGCCCGCAACACGTGGCGATTTGTGATGGGGATAATTGTATAACTTGCCCGATTAGAGGCGCGTGTGGAGCTTGCCTGACTCATGGCTCAGCCCTGCCTGGGAAGCAGTCGAGCTGGCCCAGCCGCAGCTGCCTGCAGCCCGAGGGGTCAGGGATGGGGCGGGCGGTGACTGGGGCGTGGTGGATCTCCAGATCGGCGTGGCGCAGAGTTGGACGTCCCTGGTGGCATCCAGCGGCTCCGTGCTGGAATGCTCTTCCCAGGGACGGGAGTTTGGTTTGGGTTGAGTTGTTTTTCCCTAAACCTAGTCCTTCCGGCCTGTGAACGCTAGGGCAGCACCGTGCCGGGCCCCTCTGCCCACGGCTGCCGCTCCGTCTCACTTTCACAGATGGAGAAGCTTCCTCCAGGGAAGTTGAGCCACATCCCAGGGCCCCCTGTGGCCGCCTTCCTCCCAGACGTGGCCTGCCCTCGAGCCTGGGTCCCTTTTCCCTCGGGCCTGAATTCCATCCTGGAGCGGCTGTCACCTGCCCTTGCCTGGAGACTCATGCCTGCCTCTAGAATCCTACCTGTGAAGCAGGCACTGTGAGCGTCTTCACTCAGCGTTAGGGCAAACCCGGGGGCACGAAGCAGATCCCTTGCACTCTGAGGGTCAGAAATCAAACAAATGTGGTTTGACTTGGAGCACCCCGCTTCCCCCGGCCACCTCCCCGCCTCTCGTCCTGAACGGAGCTGAAAGGGGACGAGTTTCTTTCCTCCTGTGTCATCCTCGGGTGCCCTCCAGCCCAGCATTTCCAAGTCCTGCGCAGACGGCGATCAATTCTCCGAATTGATTGATGACCCCAGAGCGCAGGAGTCCAGGGCCGAGTTCGGCGTCAGGGATGCCACGTGTCCTCCGTACGGTCTGGCGTCTCCGAGGCTGGGGACCGAACTCTCACCCAGGGACCCCTCTGAGGGATGCCTGCAGACCTGGGGGACCCCCTCAGGTAACCCATCCATCCCTGCACGGGGACCCTGCTGCTCACCTGGCCAGGTATTGCATAAAGGCCCGAACAGAGCAGTTTGGTGTCTGGGCCCTTCTAGAAATTGCTTTTTTTCTAAATACAGGCCAGGTTATCACCTCTGTTTATCCAGCCTCTCAGGTTGTAACTTCCTATTGATGTTCTAGTCAATGGACAGTTCTGAGATTAACCTGAGTTCTTAGGAGGGTGGAGGGCAGTGTGTGTGTGACTGAGCCGCTTTTACATGCAGCTGCCTGCAGCCATGTCGTGCTATTTGACTGTTGCTTGTTTTGTAATAAATAGAGGAGCTTGTATTTATGCCCTTCCCACTGGCAGTGCATGGGAGGGGGTGTGTGTTTCAGCAAAGAGGGAGGGAGTGGCCTGGAGAAGGGGGTTAAGAGGCCAGGCCAGGTGACCAAGGTCAGCATCAACAGTGGCAAGTCCTGTTGACAGTATATGCCCTTGGGCTGGGTGAAGAGGGCACCTCCCCTGCCGCCTTCCTTCCTTGGACCCACAGCCCCAGTCTCAGCCTGAAAAGAAGCAGACACACCCCAGCTGAAGGGCAGCTCCCCAGTACCTGCCTGGTCTTGTTCAGAGCCGTCAAGGTCACTGAAGACAGAGAGTGCCTATGGAATTGTCACGGTCCAGGGGAGCCTCAGGAGACAGGGCTGAATGTCGTGTGATACTGGCAGGGATCCTGGGGTGGAGAAAGGACGTGAGAAAGAAACTCAGGGAATCTCAGGGCTTCCTTCCCTGGTGCTTCAGCAGTAAAGAGTCTGCCTGCAATGCAGGAGACAAGGGTTCAATCCCTGGGTCTGGAAGATCCCCTGGAGAAGAAAATGACAACCCACTCCACTGTTCTTGCCTGGGAAACCCCATGGACAGAGGAGCCTGGCGGGCTACAGTCTCCGGTGTAGTAAAGAGTTAGACGTGACTGAACCACTAAACAACAAAAAGGGTATCTGAATATAGAGTGGACTTTAGTTCATGTAACATGCCGTCATCATTCGTTGACAAATGGGCCATCCTAATGGGAGATTTTAATAATAGGGAAGGCAGGTATTGGTTGGCATATGGGAATACCTTGTGTTTTCTTGACAACTTTTCTATACATCCAGATCCACCTTAAAAGGAAGTTTGTTTTAGAAAAGAGACAGCACGGTGGTGGGGAGGGCCGGTGGGCGGAGGGGTGCCAGGGCGTGGCTCACAGACCCTTGGCTCTGGTTGGTATCTGCCGTAGGCGGTGACCACGGCTGGAGTCCAGAGGGTGCCCTGCCGTGCGGGCCGGTGTTTCCGGGCGCCCCTTGCCAGGGAGGAATCCAGGCCTCCTCACTTTCTGCCAGGCGTGGTGCCCACCCCCTCCAGGTCAGGCGCTGGCCTGTCTCTTCCAGTCAGCAGGTTCTTTGTTCTCTCCTGGACTAGACTTTTAACAGTGAACTGCTCTCCCGGTCAGCGAGGAAGCCAGCTTCCAAACACAAAGCGCAGGTCAGCTCTGCCAGGTGAACTTGAACTTGAGACAGGCAGCAGAGCAGCGGGAACAGTGGGCCTGTGTATAAACTGCCCTCCAATCCCGAGTCTGGAGCACTAAGCTGGTGGGGAGGGGTGGTCGGGGTGGCCGAGGGCCCCGCTAATCCTGTTAGTGGCTCAGGGGGTGATGCGTGGAAGAGGGGATGAGTTGGTGAGGTTGTCTCTCCTCCGAAGATGGCTGATTGCAGCATGCACGGCTGCATCGAGGCGTCTGCTCCTTCAGGCATTTTCTGCTGATGCCCTGAGTCAGGGCTCAGGGTGCCGGTGCTGTGACGCGCCCAGCACCAGGGAAGTCTGAGCACACACACATGCACACACAGGCATGGAGGCTCGGGCCCCTGCACTTGAGCTTGTAATCTTCTTAGGCCAGAAGGCTTTC